>NW_006921995.1:1638418-1649702 GCF_000298275.1 Orycteropus afer afer | reverse complement strand
TACTTGCATGCAATATTAATGATATTGTTCTATAATTTCCACATTCTGTGGGATCACCTTTCTTTGGAATGGGCACAAATATGGATCTCTTCAGCCTGCTACTCTGGTGTCACTGCGTTGTGACTGGACTGCCAGAAGAACAAATAAATCTATCTTGGAAGAAGTGCAGCCAAATGTTCCCTAGAAATGAGAATGGCCAAACTTTATCTCTCCCACTTTGATCATATTGTCACAAGAGACCAGACCCAGGAGAAGAATATCATGCTTAGTAAATAGAGGGTCAGTGGAAAAGGGAAATAGTCTCAATAAGGTAGATTGACGCAGTGGCTGCAAAAGATTAGCAAAGATTGTGAGAATGGGTCAGGCATTGTTTCATTCTGCTGTACATAGGGTCATTATAGCCAACTCAACAGCACCTAACAACAACAATTAACATGACTTACAAATGTTCAATTACCCAAAACCTAAGCCACTGCCATCAAGAAGATTCTGACTCTTAATGACCCTATAGGACAGAGTAGAACTGCTCATAGGATTTCCAAGACTGTAAACTTTTATGAAAGTAGACTACCTCCTTTTTCTTCCCCAGAGAGGCTGGTACTTTCAAACCCACAACCTTTTGGTTTGCAGCCATGTGCTGCCATGTGCAGCCATGTAACCATTGCACCACAAGAGTTCCTTGTAAGCATAAAATAGATTTGGTAATGAAAATCAAACTTTTATCATAGCATGTGGAATGTCCTTTATGTTAGAATATATGTGTAATATTATAGTGTATACACACAGTACTGATAAGTGCTCAATACTGGATGATAAATGAAATGATGGATGCTTGGATGGAATAGAAGCTCTAGTACCACAGTGGTTAAGCATTCAGCTAACAAGTTCAGTGGTTCACACCTACTAGCCATTCCATGAGAGAAAGATAATTCAGTATGCTTCAATAAAGATTTACAGCCTTCAGATTTATGGTAAGATGATGGAATAGGCAGACAAGCTACACAGACCCTCTTGAACAAAGAAAAGAGAAACCAATTGACACAAAAGATAATCCTGGAGCCCTGAGCTTTGAAAGAAAGGATACAGATGTTGAAAAGACACCAACTAGTAGAAGAACCTGAATGAAAACAATAAGTAAGGAGACAAATAGAGCTGTGGAATGTCATCTGTCCTGAAAGCATGTACAGCCAGAATATTTCCAAGTGATGTTAGGACCTGAGAATTAATTTAAAATAGGTTCTGCTCAGCGAGGGCTGCATGGACTACTGCACAGGTAGCTGATGACTGAAAAGGGAAATAGAAAAGAAGGAGACAAACTGAGCTGTTGAGTTTCAGCTGTCCAGAGGACACAGCCATTTTGAATGTTTAAAGCAGTGGCCATTTTGGATATTTAAAGTGACAGCATTCTCATTCAGAGTCCGGGGAGCTATGAATATGCTCCACTTACCAAAGACAATATGAACATATGGGAGGCAGACAACTGGAAAGGTGACAGGTGGTGAGTACATAAGTGCTGCCAACTAGTGAATAGAGCAGCACTCTACCCTACTTACTCAGATATCATCCAAACAAAACAAACAAAATGAAAATATTGGGCAAATCACTCCAACATACAATGAACAATTAAATACAAACACAAAAATGCCACAATGTGTTGGAGGCAAGAGACCATCACAATCCACACCAAGCAACAAGATAAAGCAGTAGAAACAAGGGATCAAGATACAGACCCAGAACACATCCCTGAGGAAGTAGTGGCAGTAGAACTCTTTGATAAGGAATTTAAAAGAATTATATTTAGGTACCTTCAACAGATTGGGGAGTTCTGGTGGCATAATGCCTAAGGCATTTGACTGCTAACCAGAAGGCTGGCAGTTCAAACCCACCAGCCACTCCTTGGAAGGAAGGTTGGGTAGTCTATTTCCATAGTGATACTGCCTCAGAAACCCAAGGAGAGGTCGCTATGAGTCAGATCTGACTTGAGAGCAGTGAGTTTGGGGGTTTTCTTTTTTTTTTCTTTCTTTCTTGCTTTTTTTGGTTCAACAGATTGAGAGGTAAATCAAAGAAAATACTGACAAAATTGAGGAAAACACAGATAAAACCCTAGAACAAATTCAGAAGACAATACAAGAATAAAATGACAAAATAAATGAAAAATCAGAAATGATACAAAATCTACAAATAGAAATCTAAAAGATTAATACTAAATTCTCAGAAATAGATAACACATTGAACAGACAAAGGAATTGAATTGAATCAATAGAAGACAGAATTAGTGAGATTGAAGACAAATACCTCAATACTTCTTTGGAAAAAGGTCAATCAGAAAAAGGATCAAAACAAAATGAAGAAACCTTAAGGTTCATCTGGTATACCCTCAAAAGGAATAACCTATGTGAATCAGAATTCCAGAACATGAAGAGACAAGTAAAACCACAGAGAAAATTATTGAAGATTTGTTGGAATAGAATTTCCCTGATCTGGTCAAAGACAAGAATATTACAAGAAGTCCCATGAACCCCAAACAGGATAGACTCCAAAAGAAAATCACCAGCATATATCATCATCAAACTCACCAAAAGCAAAAACAAAGAAAGAATCCTGAAAGCACCAAGGGAAAAACAAAAAGTTACCTACAAAGGAAACCAATAAGAATAATCTCTGAGTTATCTGCAGAAACCGTGCAAGTGAGACAGCCTCCTGATCTGTGTACAGGTTCCTCATGAATACAATCAAGTGTTCTGGAATTCCCATTCTTCTCAATGTTATCCATAATTTGTTGTGATCCACACAATCAAATGCTTTTGCATAGTCAATAAAACATAAGTAAACGTCTTTCTGGTATTCTTTGCTTTCAGCTAAGATCAATCTGACATCAGCAATGATATCCCGCATTACACATCCTCTTCCAAATCCAGCTTGCATTTCTGGAAGCTCTCTGTCAATAGACTGCTGCAACTGTTTTTGAATTATTTTCAGTAAGATTTTACTTGTGTGTGATATCAATGACATTGTTCAATAATTTCCACATTCTGTGGGATCACCATTCTTTAGAATGAGTACAAATATGGATGTACAAACAATGGGATGATATATATAAAACCCTGAAAAAGAAAAATTTCCAACAAAGAATTATATACCCAGCAAAATTGTACCTCAAGTAAAAAAACAAAAACCAAACTCACTGTCATCAAGTCAAGTCTGACTCATAGTGACCCCTCTTTGGATTTCTGAGGCAGTACCTCTATAGAAGTAGATTGTCCCATCTTCCTTCCAAGGAGTGGCTGGTGGGTTTGAACTGCCAGCCTTCTAGTTAGCAGTCAAATGCCTTAAAGATTATGTCACCAGAACTCCCATCCCTCAAATATATGGTGAAATTAGGACATTCCCAGATAACCAGAAATGAAAGGAATGTGTTTAAACAAGAACAACATTACAAGAGATGCTAAGGGGAGGCCTTTGAACAGAGAACCAACAACAGCAAAAAACAACCAACCATTAACACACATGATGACATAACCTAGAAACTAACCCAGTCATGGAAGTATCCAAAGTAAATAAGCCTACAAAATAGTGAACAGGGAATGAGAAACATCAGTTGGCAAATGTGGACCACTAGAAAACAAAAAAGGGGAAAAATTGTGTAGTTACAGAACTTCTAAATAGTGAAGAAGTCAAAACAATTGCAAGATAGAACAGACTATTGTAAATTTGGGAAGAAAATTATAAATAACAGGATAACCTCAAAGAAGCAATGATAAAGCTGCACATCAAAATAAAGAAGAGGAAAAGCACAAATATTTAGCAAATACTAAAACAATACAACTAAGGAAATGGTAACATGATTCATAAACAAAATGAGCTCATCACAGAAAATTATATGGAATGAAGAAATGTGCAATACAACAACAAAAATAATAATAATACTTTAAAAAAAAAACATAAAAAAATGAAAGCAACCAATTCACATTCTTGTTAGGTGCTGTCAATTCATCTCTGAGTCATAGTGATCCTATGTACACCAGAACAAAACACTGCCCAGTCTGGTGCTAGCCTCATGATCCTTGCTATACCTGAACCCATCATTGCAGCCACTTTGTTAATACACCCTCCTGAGGGCCTTCCCCTTCTTCGCTGACCCTCCAATTTGCCAAGCATGACATCCTTCTCCAGGGAATGGTTCCTTATGACAACACGACCAAAATAGGTGAGATGAAGTCTGGTCATTCTCACTTCCAAGGAGCATTGTGGCTGCACTTCATTCAGGACAGATGTGTTAGTCCGTTTAGGAGACCATGGTGCTCTTAACATCCTTTGCCAACACCACAACTCAAAAGCATCAACTCTTCTTTGGTCTTCCTTGTTCATTGTCCAGCTCTCACATGCATGAGATATGATTAAAAATGTATGCCTTGGGTTAGGCACACCTTCGTCTTCAAGGAAATATCTTTGCTCTTCAGCACTTGAAAGAGGTCTTTTGCAGCAGATTTGTCCAATGCAATATGTCATCTGATGTCTTGACTGCTGCTTCCATTGGTGCTGATTGTAAAATCAAGTAATAGAAAATCCTTGCCAACTTCAATCTTTTCTCCATCCACCATGAAGCTGTTTATTGGACTAGTTGTGAGGATTTTTGTTTTTTATATATCGAGGTGTAATCCACTCTGCAGACTGTAGTCTTTAAACTTCATCAGTAAGTGCTTCAAGTCATCCTAACTTTCAGCAAGCAAAGTTGTGTAATCTATATATTGCAGATTGTTCATGAGTCTTCCTCCAATCCTGATGCCATGTTCTTGTTCATATAATCCAGTTTCTCAGATTATTTGCTCAGCATACAAGTTGAATAAGTATGGTGAAAGAATACAAACTTTACACATTCCCTTTTTCATTTTGAACCATCCAGTATCCCCTTGTTCTGTTTGAATGGCAGCCCCCTGATCTATGTACAGGTTCCTCATGAATACAATCAAGTGTTCTGGAATTCCCATTTTTCTCAATGTTATCCATAATTTGTTGTGATCCACACAATCAAATGCTTTTGCATAGTCAATAAAACATAAGTAAACATCTTTCTGGTATTTTTTGCTTTCAGCTAAGATCCATCTGACATCAGCAATGATATCCCACATTACACATCCTCTTCTGAATCCAGCTTGCATTTCTGGAAGCTCTCTGTCAACAGACTGCTGCAACTATTTTTGAATTATCTTCAGTAAGATTTTACTAGTGTGTGATATCAATGATATTGTTTGATAATTTCTACATTCTGTGGGATCACCTTTCTTTAGAAGGAGTACAAATATGGATATCTTCCAGTCAGTTGGCCAGGTAGCTGTCTTCCAAATGTCTTGCCATACACAAGTGAGTGACTCCAAAGGGACCATTCATTTGTTGAAACATCCCAATAGGTATTCCTTCAATTCCTGGAACCTTGTTCTTCACCAATTCCTTCAGTGTAGCTTTGACTTTTTCCTTCAATACCATTGGTTCTTTATCTTATGGCACCTCCTGAAAATGGATGAACATCAAATACCATTGGTTCTTGATCATATGCCACCTCCTGAAATGGATGAACATTGACCTATTCTTTTTGGTACAGTGATTCTGTAGATTCTTTTATCTTCTTTTGATGTTTTCTGCATCATACAATATTTTGCCCATAGAATCTTTCAGTATTGTAACTTGAGACTTGAATTTTTTCCTCAGTTCTTTCAGCTTGATAAATCCCAAGCATTTTCTTCCCTTTTGGTTTTCTAACTCAAGATCTTCAGACATTTCTTTATAGTAATTGGCTTTGTCTTCTCAAGATGCTCTTTGAAATCTTCTGTTCAGCTCTTTTATCTTGTCATTTCTTCCATTTGCTTTAGCTATTCTCTGTTTAAGGGCAAGTTTCAGAATCTCTTCTGTCATTCAATTTGGTCTTTTCTTCCTTTCCTGTCTTTTTAACGACCTCTTGCTTTCTTCATGGATGATGTTCTTGATGTCATCCCACAATTCCTCTGGGTTTTGGTCATTAGTGTCCAGTGCATCAAATCTATTCTTTAAATGGTCTCTAAGTTCAGGTGGGATATTATCAAGTTCAGATTTTGGCTCTTGTGGATTTGTTTGAATTGTCTTCAACTTGAACTTGCATATGAGCAGTTGATGGTCAGTTCCACAATCAGCTCCTGGCCTAGTTTTGGCCAAAGATATTGAACTTCTCTATTTCCTCTTGCCACAGATATAGTCCATCTGATTTCTGTATATTCCATGTATGAAGTCCAAGTGTATAGTCGTTGCTTATTTTTCTGGTTACCTAGTGCTGCTCTGACAAGAATATACCATAAATGGGGTGCTTGAACAAACAGGAGTTTATTCTCTTATAGTTTGGAGGCTTTAAGTCCAAGTCCAATGTGCCAGGCTCTAGGGACTGGGTGAAAGCCCCTCAATCTCAGGCTTCAGCTCTGCCTCCTGATCCCAGGCCATTGAAGCTAGAGGCTTTTCTTCACTCAGACAGCTACTGGCTGCTGAGACTGACAAGCCCAAGGTTGACAAGTAAAAAGGCACAGTCCCAATGTTACCAAGCCACATGGCAGGTCATTAATTCAAATCCATTGAAAGTCCCAAGGTCACAGACCATGGCAGGCTGCTGAACAAGGGCATGGCTACATACAGGTTTCAAGTGTGCCATAAGGGAGAGACTATTCCTCAAGGCTTCTCCTTATATAAAGGAAGCAGACCACATCCCTGAGGCAGCTACTCAGCTGATCACAGTAGATTCCAACATGGAGTTGATTACCAGTCTCATCATGAGGAATAACTACATCCAGCTGCCCAGCCACTCAACCAGGCCCAGCCAAGTTGACACCCAAACTCAACTATCACACTTACATTGTTGAAAAAAATATTGGCAATGAATAAGTCATTGGTCTTGCAAGATTCTCTCATGTGATCTCCAGTGTTATTTCTATCACCAAGGCCATATTTTCCAACTACTGGTAACTCTTCTTTGTTTCCAACTTTTGCATTCTAGTCACTAGTGATAATGAATACATCTTGATTGTGTGCTTGATCGATTTCAGACTGAAGAAGTTGGTAAAAACATAAAATGCAATGCACTGCCGTGATTTCCTCATCTTTGGCTTTGGTGGTTGGTGCATAGATTTGAGTAATAGTAGTGTTAACTGGTCTTCCTTGCAGGCTTATGTATATTATCCTATCACTGACAATGTTGTACTTCAAGACAGATCTTGAAACACTGTTTGTGAGGATGAATGCCACACCATTTCTCTTTAATTTGTCATTCCTGGCATAAGGAGATCTTATGGTTGTCTGATTCAAAATGACCAAAACTAGTGCATTTCAGCTCAGGATATTGATCTTTACGTGTTCCACTTCATTTTTAACAACTTCCAATTTTCCTAGATTCATACTTCATACATTCCATGTTCCAATTATTAATGGATGTTTCCATCTGTTTCTACTCATTTTGAGTCATGCTACATCAGCCCATGGAGGTCCTGAAAGCTTTATTCTATCCATAGCATTAAAGGTGTCTCTACTCTGAGAAGTCCACTCTTCCCCAGTCAAATTTTAAATGCCCTCTGATTGATGGGATCATCTTCGGGCACTATATCAGACAATCTTTCAGGGCTATTCATGAAGTTTTCTACTAATATATCAGACCATGTTTCACTGCTATTCATAAGGTCTTCACTGGCCAAATATTTGAGAAGTGGATGGCCCCTTCCTTCTTCCGAGTCTGTCTTAACCCAGAGTTCCACTGAAACCCGTCTGCCATGGGTAACACTGTTGGCATTTTGCAACACCAGTGGCATAGCCTTCAGCCTCACAGCAACATGTAAGCCACCACAGTATAACAAACTGATAAACAAGTTCATCTTCCTTAGTTTTTCCTAATACATCAGGACCTGCCTACCTTGGGCCTTGGCCATAAAATAGAGCCACTCCAAAGTGAAAAGCAGCCCCCAATTAACACTTGTTGATAATTACACTAAATGTTAATGGATTAGATGCAGAGTTGCAGACTGGATAAAAAAACATAACCCATCAATATCATGTTTACAAGAGATACACCTTAGAGAGAAAGCTACACATAGACTAAAAATCAACATTGGTGTTCTGGTTACCTAGTGCCACTCTGACAGAAATATACCACAAATGGGATGGCCTTAACAAACAGTTTATTCTCTTATAGTTTGTAGGCTTTAAGTCCGAGTTCAATGTGCCAGGCTCTAGGGGCTGGGTGAAAGCCCCTCAGCTTTGGGCTTCAAGTCTGCCTCCAGCTCCTGGCCCACTGAAGCTAGAGGTGTTTCTTCACTCAGACAGCTGCTGGATGCTGAGGCTGAGCCCCAAGGTTGACAAGTAAAAAGGCACAGTCCTGATGTTACCAAACAGCACAACAGGCAATTAATTTAAGTCCATTGTAAGTCCCAAGGTCAATAGAACATGGCAGGCTGCTGAACAATGACATGGCTACAAGCAGGGTCCAAGTGTGCCATAAGCTAGAGACTATCCCCAAGGCTTCTCCTTATATACAGGAAGCAGACCACATCCCAAAGGTAGCTACTCAGCTGCTTGTGGTAGATCCCACCATGGAGCTGATTGCCAGTCTCATCATGGGGAATAACTACCACCACCTACACAGCCACTCAACCAGGCCCAACCAAGTTGATATACAAATTTAACTACCACAGTTGGAAAAAAGATATATGAAGAAAATGTCAAACATAAAAGAGCAGGAATAGCAATATTAATTTCTGATAAAATTGACTTTAAGACAAAAGCCACCACAAGAGACAAGGAAAGACATATAATGATTAAAGGATCAATTTCACAAGAGGACATAACAATAATAAATATCTACACACCAAGAAAAAAGTGCCCCAAAATACATAAATCAGACTTTAACAGAATTGAAATGACAAATAGATGACTCCACAGTCAGAGTAGGAGACTTTAATACATTACTTTCAATTAAAGATAGAACAACCTGAAAGAAATGAAACAAAGATGCAGAAGAACTAAACAATATAATCCACCAACTTTTCCTTTTAAACATCTACAGAGCACTTCACCCAACAGACCTCAAAACATACTATACAGCCACAGTAGTCAAAATAGCCTGGTAGTGATACAATGACAGACACATAGAGCAATGAATAGAATGGAGAACCCAGAAATAGATACATTGACCTATGGTCAGCTGATCTTTGACAAAGGGCTGAAATCCATTACATGGGGAAGAGATGGTCTCTTTAACAAATGGTGCTGGCAAAACTGGATATCCATTTGCAGAAAAATGAAACAAGATCTGTACCTCACACCATACAAAAAACTAACTCCAGATGGATCAAAGATTTAAATGTGAAACCTAAAACTATAAAGTTCCTCAAAGAAAACTAGGGGCAAATTTAGAGGCCCTCATTTATGGCATAAAGACTGTCAAGCATAACCCAAAATGCACAAACAGCAGAAGATAAACTAGATGAATGGGGCCTTCGAAAAATTAAATTTTTATGTGTTTCAAAAGATTTCTCTAAATGAGTAAAAAGAACCTAAAGATTGGGAAAATATATTTAGCAATGACATATCTGACAAAGGACTTCTCTCTAGAATTTATAGAAAACTCCAGCACCTCAAACCAAAAAGATGAACCATCCAATTAAAAAAATGGGCAGATGACATGAATAGACACTTCACTAAAGAGGATATTCAGGCAGCCAACAAACACATGAAGAAATGTTCATGATCAATAGCCATTAAAAAGGAAAAATAAACTCACTGCCATTGAGTCGATTCTGACTCATAGTGACCCCCTATGGATTTCTGAGGTGATAAATCTTTACAGAAGTAGATTGTCCAGTCTTCCTTCTGCAGAGTGGCTGGTGGGTTTGAACCACCAGCCTTCTGGTTAGCCATCAAATGCCTTAGGCAGAGATGCAAATCAAAACAACAATGCCATACCACCTGGCTCCAGCTCTAATAGCAAAGTTCAACAAGACAGAAAATAACAAATGCTGGTGAGGATGTGAAAAGACTGGGACTCTCATACACTGCTGATGGGACTGTCAAATGATACAACTGTGGAAAGCAGTATGGCAATTCCTTAAAAGTTGGAATTAGAAATGCTATTTGATCCAGCAATCCCATTTCTAGGTATATATCCTAAAGAAGTGAGAGCCATGACAAGAACAGATACATGCACACCCACATTCATCAGAGCACTATTTACAATAGCAAAAAGATGGAAACAACCTAGGTGCCCATCAATAGAAGAATAGATAACCAAACTATGGAACACACACACAATGGAATACTATGGAACACTAAAGGATAATGTAGAATCTTTAAAACACCACATAATATGGATGAACGTGGAGGACATTATGCTGAGTGAAATAAGTCAATCACAGAAGAACAAATATTTCATTAGTTCATTATTGTAAGAAGTTAAGGAAAAGTTTATATATGGAAGGAAAGTTTCTTTGTTGGTTACTGGGAGTGGGAGGTAAGTGGAAGAATGTGGTAGTTAAATTTGTATGTCAACTTGGCTGGGCCTGGTTGAGTGGCTGGGCAGCTGGTAGTAGATATTCCCCATGATGAGACTGGCCATCAACTCCATGGTGGGATCTAAACACAAGCAGCTGAGTAGTAGATGTGGTCTGTTTCCTGTATATAAGGAGAAGCCTTGAAACCTGCATGTAGCTATGTTGTTGCTCAGCAGCCTGCCATGCTCTGCTGACACTGGGACTTACAATGGACTTGAATTAATGGCTTGCTGTGTGATTTGGTAATATCAGTTCTGTGCCCTTTTACTTGTCAACCCTGGGCTTGGCAGCTTTAGCAGCCATCAGCTGTCTGAATGAAAAAAAAGCCTCTAACTTCTGTGGGCTGAGAGCAGGAGGCACAGCTGAACCCCAAGGTTGAGGGGCTTTCACCCAGCACCTACAGCCTGGCACTTTGCACTTGGACTTAAAGTCTCAAAACTGTAAGAGAATAAACTCTTGTTGTTAAGGCCATCCCATTTGTTGTTGTTGTTGTTGTTAAGTGCCATCAAGTCGTTTCCGACTCATAGCGACCCCAAGCAGAGCAGAACGAAACACTGCCCAATCCCACGCCAGCCCCACAATCCCTGCTATACTTGATCCCATCATTGCAGCCACCGTATCAATCCATCTACTTGAAGGCCTCCCACTCTTTTGTCGACCCTCCACCCTACCAAGCATGACATCCTTCTCCAGGGAATGGTCCCTTCTTACAACATGACCAAAATAGGTGAGAC
>NW_006921995.1:1605769-1635283 GCF_000298275.1 Orycteropus afer afer | reverse complement strand
GCCCGCCCATGCTTACCTTGCTCCCGGAGACCCAGTCCCTCTTGGGTCCCTCCCATTTGTGGTATATTATAAATCTGGCATATATTTGAATGTAAAAGAGTAAGAATTCCTGTAAAGAAAGAACAATGATTCTCCTGGAAAAAGTTCTTATAAGGGGGATAGATTTTATTTATTTATCTAGGCTTTGACAAACAGAAACTTATTTTCTCACAGTTTAGCAGGCTAGACATGAGAATTCAGAGGATCACCTCTAGGAGAAGGCTTTCTCTTTGTCTTGGCTCTGGAGGAAGATCTTGTCTCCTTTCAACATCTGTGAGCCTGACTGACATTCCTTAGAGATTTCACACTTTCCCTAGGTCTAGGAGGATCTCAGTGCAGGGACCTCAGCTCCAAAGGGCACATTCAACTCCTGGTTCTCCTTTCTTGGTGGTAGTCAGGACCCTCCAGGAAGAACAATTTTAGATGTTAATTCCCAGTCCATTAGTAACACATGAGATGACTCTGAATTTCTTTCTTTCTTTCTTGTTGTTGCCTGGAGCCATTTTGGATCCCTTGTATGACACTGTGAAAAATAGACAAGGGTCTGGTTTATTGATTTGGCACTAACTATATAACTAACTACATGTTAGGAAAAGAGGAGAAGACCCTCAACAAAATGAATGGACACAATGGCTGCAACAATGAGTTCAAGAATAGCAAGGATTATGAGGATGGTGCAGTACCACACAGTGTTTCACCCACCACTGTACATAGGGTCACTATGAGTCAGAACTGACTCGGTGGTACCTAGCAACAACAACAACATAAACACTAAGTTAGATAGCAAAAATAAATAAATATATTAAAGAACACCAGCAAACCCTGCACTCCAGTAAGTCTGACTATTCAGGTGACAGAAAATGATAATTAGTTAAATTCTCTAATTAGGAAACCAAAACACTGTTTTGTTTTCATTTCAAATCTTTTTTTAACCTTTTAAAAACATACTAATATCCATTACCTCAATATATAAGTTAACATCATATAACCTTTTCTTTTTTATTTTATATATTCTAGGGTGTAAGAGTTATCTCTGCCAGTCTCAATGTTAGAATGACAGATATAGAAGATATGGAAGACAAGGAGTGGATAAGAACTTATCAAGAAAAACATTCTAAGGTGATTTTTTAAAACTTCTTAGCAAGATTAAACCTATAATATGTTAGCTCCATTTACTGAAATGATTTTGTAATAAATTTTAAAAGGATTATTAATTAGCTAGTGTTTCATTCTGTTATACATGGAACTGTGAGTCAGAACCAATGCATTGGCACCTAACAACAGTAACACACAAGTGTTCACAAAAACTCCTGAGCTTATGATACAATTTAACCACAGGTGTTTTTGAACCTATAAAATAAAAATCTATTCTATGGAAAAAAAAAAAAAAAATGTTGATAACAAGCCAACCAATTTCTTCAAGGAGAATATATATAGAAGGAAACATCACTATGCTACAGAGTTCATGTGGCATCTAAACAATTTCTAGCTAGAATTCTTTCTTATTTGAGGGATAACAAAATTTTCATCCATGTTCAAATGTACATGGTAATTTTTCTTACTATAGTGTATAAAGGAAAGCCTAGGTTAATATTTGGAATCAAAGTTCAAATATATCTTCCAATACCACCTACTCTTGCTCTGAATCATGCTCTCTTCTCCCTTTACATGAGCATAGCTCAACTTGATCTCTAATTGTCTTGAAGTCAATGACAGTTCTATACACTAAGAAAGCAAAATTGAGCTTTTGATCACAGATATTCACTGTTACGACAGAGAAAGACTACTAGAAGACAAGGATCACACAGCCTTCAGAGGGAAAGGATTCTTAAAATTCTAAAAATATCCAAAATTAATTGAGAAAATCACCTGATTCTGTTTTTTAAACTCTCAGTTACCATTTTAAGATAATTGCTGAAAAGTTATTGAGCCAAAAAAGGATTTTTAATACACTGCTATTGTTAATTTATATTGAACCACCCTGGAGAAAATCCTCAGAATGACCCCATTTCCTGCTTGTACAGGAAATAACTGAATTGAAGAAAAATCATCTTTATCAATAAAGATATGTATGTAAGTGCCAACATAAAGGTAGCAAACTATTAGATTCTCTCAAATCTGTACAAAAGAAAACACTTAGCAGCATACTGAGTTTCCTAGCAGTCTGAGTTTTCCACACTGGGTTTCTTTTATTGACAAGAAACTATGATTTGTGTTATCAAAAAATGTCAGCTCCTAATTTGGATGAAGCTGAGATGAATTATACATAGGTCATTAGAAGCAGTGTGGTCTACAGTGAATGAGGGATCTCAACAAAATCCAACCACTGAAGGGCTGAGTGCTTTGAATAAGTCAATCATCATCCATCTGCCTCAAGTTAAGCATTCAAAAATGGGGGTGGGCATGGAACTAATTATTAATTTATGCCCATGAATTATTTTGAACATCTAATCATGAAAATATCCAAGATAAAGCATTCCTGTTTGTCTATAATGACTGTAATTTGGTTTTCTTCAGAGCCAAAACATGGCTCTCCTCCTCCATTATTTTAGCTCTCTGAGTCACTCTTGCCCAGTTGTTTCTGCCTGCTTTATTTTATAAATCATCATTTCTAATGATTTGCTGGTCATCTCTTAAAAAGATGTTTTATACTCTTCCCTATCCTTACAACATTTATGTCAAGTAATGAGAACGTTCCAATCAAGAAGGGCACAGTTACTTCTCTTTTCAGGAACATATATGGGAAAGAATTGGGGGTATTTCTCTGATCTCAACAAGGAGTTAGCTGTATGGCAACCATTGAAATTAAATTCTAATAAATTTCTCAGTGTATGAAATCTTGTATTCCCACAGAGAAACTAGACTTCACTAGGGCTCGGACTTGTTGTTGTTGTTAGGTGCCATCGACCCATAGCAACCCTGTGCACAGCAGAAAAAAACACCGCCCAGTCTTGAGCCAGCTCCATGATTCTTGCTATACTTGACCCCATCGCCACTGCCACCTTGTCAATCCATCTCATTGAGGGCCTTCCCCTCTTTCATCGACCCTCCACTTTATCAAGCATGACATCCTTCTCCAGGGAATGGTCCCTTCTGACAATATGACCAAAGTATGTGAGATGAAGTCTGGCCCTTCTCACCTCCAAGGAGCATTCTGGCTGCATTTCCTCCAGGACAGACCTGTTAGTTCTTTTAGCAGTCTCTGGTACTTTCAGCAATCTTCACCAACACCACAGCTCAAAAGCATCAATTCTTCTTTGGTCTTCCTCATTCATTGTCCAGCTCTCACATGCATATGAGGTGATTGAAAATATCGTGGCTTGTGTCAGGTGTACCTTAGTCCTCAAGGAGGTATCTTTGCTCTTCAGCACTTGAAAGAGGTCCTTTGCAGCCAATTTGCCTGTGTTATACGTCGTCTGATTTCTTGACTGCTGCTTCCATTGGCGTTGATTGTAGAACCGAGTAATGTGAAGTCTTTCACAATTTCAATCTTCTCTCCATTTATCATAATGTTGCTTATAAGTCCAGTAGTGAGGAATTTTGTTTTCTTTCTATTGAGATGTAATCCATACTGCAGACTGTATTCTTCAATCTTCATCAGTAAGTACTCCAAGTCATCCTCACTTTCAGCAAGCAAAGTTGTGCTGTCAGAAAATGGCAGGTTGTTAATGATTCTTCCTCCAATTCTAATGCCACGTTCTTCATCATATAGTCCAGCTTCTAGGATTATTTGCTCAGCATATGGATTGAATAAGTATGGCCAAAACGGGTCCTTTTCAGCTCACTAATGCCTAGGATATCAATTTTTATGTGTTCCAATTCATTTTTGACAACTTCCAATTTTCCTAGATTCATACATCTTAATTCCATGTTCTTATTATTAATGGATGTCTGCAGCTGTTTCTCCTCAATTTGAGTCGTGCCATGTCAGCACATGGAGGTCCTGAAAGACTTTCTTTAGCCATATCATTAAGGTTGGTTCTACTCTGATGAGGCAGCTCATTCCCAGTCCTATTTTGAGTGCCTTCTGACCCAAGGGGCTTGTCTTCCTGCACCGTGTCAGATGATGTTTCCGAGCTATTCATAAAGTTGCCCAGTAATGTATCAGACAGTGTTTCTCTGCTATTCATAAGGTTTTCCCTGGCCAGCTTTTGAAAGTAGATGGCCTCCTCCTTCTTCCTAGCCTGTCTTAGTCTGTAAGCTCTGTTGAAACCTGTGCACCATGTGCAACTCTGCTGGTGCCTGAAGCTCCAGTGGCAGAGCCTCAAGCCTCACAGCAATGTACAAGCCCCACAGGATGACAGACTGACAGACAAGTTTGTCCCCCTTACCTGTTGGAAACCTCTGCACCTTTCCCTTACCCAATTCCTACCTGGAACCTGCCACTTTGTGGTCCCTGGCTGCTCCCTCCTTTTCCTGGCTCTAGGGTGCTTGGGGCCTAGCCTTGCTTCCCTCCCCTTTTTACATGGATATACTGCTGTTCTGCAGGTCCCTGGCCCTCCTGCTCCCTCTCTTTCTTGGCTCTGGTGGGCTTGGGGCCTAGCCTTGCCTCCCACCCCGTTTACCTGGATATCCTGCTGCTCCAGAGGTCCCTGGCCTCTCCTGCTTTCTCCCTTTCCTGGCTCTAGGGGGCTTGAGGGTTGGGACTAGCAATAGGGAAAAAAAAAGACAACAGAGCAATGTAAAAGCATGAGAGAGACAGTAAAATATAATTCACCTATGAAATCAAACCCACCAGCCACTCCTTGGAAGGAATGTTGGCAATCTACTCCTGTAGTGATACTGCCTCGGAAACCCAAGGAGGGGTTGCTATAAGTCAGGTCTGACTCCATGGCAATAACAACAACAACAACAACATGAAATCAATAAATCCAAATAGCCAAGTATCATGGGAGTTTGTAAGTCCTAAGAGGAGGAGCCACTAGGTTTGAATAACAATTATCAGATGAAATGCAAAATCCTGAAAGCAGTAAAGCCAAAGACATGAAGGTCAGCTGGCAAAAGCAATGGTACTGAGAATAATGCTGGGAATTCTATAGGCACACGGGCAGCTATCACAAATATATTCTACTAATAGCAGAGAAGAGAAAGAGAATGGATATGATCTGTTCTATAAAAATGCATCATCAGCCCTTGGGAAACAACTCAAAACACATATTTCATCTTTATATTGTTTAGAACTATGGTAATAAAAAATCTCATAAATATTGTCAAAGAGAATGAGCAGGTTTTTGCATGATATTCATTGCTGCTGAGTCGGATCTGACTCATAGCGACCCCTCCTTGGGTTTCTGAGGTGGTATCACTACGGAAGTAGATTGCCCAGCCTTCCTTCAGAGGAGTGACTGGTAAGTTTGAACTGCCAGCATTCTGATTAGCAGTCAAATGCCTTAGGCACTATGCCATGACACAAACTTCATATTAAGACACATAGCTAAAACTGACAATAATATGAGCCCACCATACATAAAAAAGATCCCTCATGCCACAGTGGTTAACTGCTTGCCTGCTAACCAACAAGTCAGTGGTTCAAAACCACCAGCCATTCTGCAGTAGAAAGATGTGGCAATCTTAATTACAGCCTTGGAAACAGTATATGACAGTTCTACTCTGCCCCTTAGGGTCACTATGAGTCACACCAAATGTAGTGGGTTTGATTTTTTTATACATAAAAGTTAAGCCTATACCTGCATTCCCAACTCTTCTTCATGGGAAGTGTTGAGGGAATATTGTGTGGAAGGAGAGAAAACATTAGAGTTGACATTACTAAAAAGATTCCAGTTCTAAGTCCATTTATATTTTACTTTTTAGATGGCTGATATTTTTTAGAAGTAGATTGCCAGGTCTTTCTCTGACATACCTCTGAGTGAACTCAAATTGCCAAGCTTTTGGTTAACAGTCTAGAGCTTAATTATTTGTGCCCGGTAAGGATGCTAACTTTTAAATACTAAACCATAAATGTGTGGCTAATTGCTTCCATGAACAGCTGCCTATTTTACCATGAAAAACTGATGATGCCTGGCTACCATTACTGAACATTTTAATCAAAGACTCTATAGGAAAAACGTCCTGATCAAAAGGGGGTGTCTTGGTTCTCTAGTGCTGCTATAACAGAAATAACACAAATGGGTGGCTTTAACAAACAGGAATTTATTCTCTTACAGTTTAAGGAGGCTAGATGTCCAAATTCAGAGTGCCAGCTCTAGGCACTAGGTGAAGGCCCCTTGACCTTAGACTTCAGCTCTGCCTCTTGTTCCAGGTCCACTGGTTCTGGAGGTGTCTCCTAATTTAGGCAGCTGCTAGCTGCTGAGGCTGACAAACACCAAGGTTGGCAGATGAAATAGCACAATCCCAAGATAGGCAAGCAACATGACAGACCACTGGTTCAAGTCCAGGAAGGGGAGATGAAGAAGACTCAGCCAAACACAGGATACGAAATGTGCCAAAAAGCTAAAGATGATACTCCTGAAAGCTTTGCCACATATACTGGAAGCAGGCCACACCCAGAAGGCAATGACTTAGCTGCTCACAGCAGATTCCACCATTGAGGTGATTATGTGTCATCATGGGGAATATCTCCATTCAGCTGTCAAGCACTCAAAACCATGACCCATCCATGTTAACACACAATCTTAACTACCACAGGGGGGAAATGCAGAACAGAATTTCACATTATCATAGAAAACTAAACATGTCCAAAATTTCTAATTTTCTGGAGCCAAGGAGGCTGCATGAACTCCTGAAACTATTGCACTGAGAGAATCTTTAAACCTTAAATCAAAAATATCACCTGAAATCTTCTCAAAATCAAACAATATTTTAGCTTAACTAGTAAAGAATCTCTGCCTTGAGTGCTGAACTCTTTTAACAGCTATGTATATGGGATTAAATTGACAATACCAACTTGAAAGATTAGACAGAAACCTTAGAGGGCACTCAGTTTATTTAAATGGGGGAGAAACAACTCACAAAAGGAGACTGAGAATGATTGCATAATTTGAAGAATATAATGTGCATGTACAAATTGTTGCATTGATGTATATTCTCAACAACAAAAATAAAATAAATTTTATAAGTGTGTGTGTATATATATATATAGAGAGAGATAGATATAGATATATAAAATACGGAGCTCTAGTGGCATAGTGGGTAAGGCATTTGGCTGCTAACCAGAAGTTTGGTGGTTCAAACCCACCAGCTGCTCCACAGGATGAAGATGAGGTAATCTACCTCAGTAAAGATTTGTAGCCTGGGGAAACCCAATGGGGAACACTATGAGTTGGAATCAAGTGATGACAGTGGGTTTGGTGTGTGTGTATTATCACCAATGGAAGCAGAAGGCAAGACATCAGACAATGTATTGCACTGGGCAAATCTGCTGTGAAAGATCTCTTTAAAGTGTTGAAGAGCAAAGATGTCTCTTTGAAGACTAAGTGCACCCAACCCAAGCCATGGCATGTTCAATCACCTCACAAGCATGGGAGAGCTAGACAATGAATAAGGAAGACTGAAGAAGAGTTGAAGCTTTTGAGTTGTGGTGTTGGCAAAGGCTACAGAGACTACCATGGCTGACAGAAGAACTAACAAATCTGGAAGAAGTGCAGCCTGAATGCTCCTTGGAAGCAAGAATGGCCAGATTTTGTTTGACCTACTCTGGTCACGTTATCAGAAAGAACCATTCCCTGGAGAAGAATATCATGCTTGTTAAAGTAGAGGGTCAACAAAAAAGGGAAAGGCCCTCAACGAGATGGATTGATACAGTGGCTGCAACAATGGACTTAGGTGTAGGAAGGACTGTGAGGAGGCTGGCATAGGACCAGGAAGTGTTTCAGTCTGTTGTACATAGGGTTGCTGTGAGTTGGAGGCGACTTAATGGCACCTAACAACAGCAACATATATATATACCATAATCAGTGAAACAGTCTGAGCTGCAGAAGAAAAACAAGACAAACAAAATTTTCATAAACTGAAGTCCACTTGTCTTGAAACTTTTGTAAATGGAAGCATTATATTTTATTAAATCTTAAGTTGTTTATTTAAGATTAATATTTTAAATTTTGAATTTACACCATCACTTCATAAAAATCAAAGCAAATCTGTTGTTTAAACTTTTTTTTTTCCTTCATCTTCATACCAAAGGAAAGCTGAATAGGAAAAACCAATTTGGCTAAGTATAGTTAACTTAATATATTCTTATCCATGTTTCAATATGAAATGTCAGGATTGTGGAGGAGAAGGGAGATGTGGGCAGAGTAGATCTGAAAATAATAGTAAACCATGTATATCTGTTAAGGATTCAGTCTATAATGAACCACTGATGCTGCTACCCATGATTGAAAATACTCAAGTTGTCCAATTATGAGTACTTTCATACATAACAAAATTCCATGGAATGTCAGCTGTCATTGTTTTGGCACAGATGGTATTGTCTCTTCTCATGTCATGCCCACACATCTCCTTTGCCTCCCTCAGTTATTTTTACAAGCCAAACCCACCCTCCCTCCATCTCTCCCTGCTGTCTCTAAAGTACAGTCCTTTTGTGGTTTCCTACCTAACTTATTTATATTTCAGTAAGAATAAACTAAAATATACTGGACAGGAGAATAGTTATTCTTCTTTTTTCCTAAAGATAATCCAAAAGGGAAACTAAGGCAGGCTTCTACATATAGCCATGTGGTATGGTTTTCATAGCACACACTCTCCCACAACTCCAATGGTCAACATTCACATTGACTATGATGTGAATGGCATCTCCAGAAGTTATGAAACTGTACTGTCTATTTTCTATGTGTTCATAGTCTTGGAGATGAAGACGCTCCAAAAGTACAGAGTATTTAAATACCAGATGAAACTGATTGTCTCTTCTCAATTATTTTCCTGGATTTCTTCTTAAAAAGGTGTGTAAAATCACTTTGCTTTCAAGTTGTTCAGAGAATCTCTGCAGGATACAATTCCCATAATCTTTCATGATATATTACTAGAAGAACTGAAGATGGAAAAAAGCCTAAACAGTTCATCTTCCTTACCAATGAGAACATTTCAAAAAGAATGAAAGGTGTTTAGTTTGTTTTGTTTTTCAGTTGGTGTATTCGCCAGAGCTGAACAAGTCTTCTTTATGCTTAATGTAGAAACATACAAATTGCATATTGTGAAAAGAACATTTTTATTCTGTGAATAATCTTCACTATGTTATTATGTTCAGTGGCAATTTTAATTCATCAAGTTAAATCATTTCAGCTTATAAATGGTTCTATTCACATCTACTAATCTTAAAAGGACAAGAAAATGATTAAATTTTTTTAGTGGTTTTGGTTTGCCTTTTCCCAAATTGGATATGGCTCAGTTATTTACAGGTGCTGTTATAAATCTAAAAATGTCTTTCTTACTGATGATCATAATTTATATTTAAGAAATAAAGAGCTCTGGGAATTACATTGTTCATTTCCCTAATCCCTCAAGCAGTACTGAAAAGAAGGAAGTCAAAACTATCTGAAAAATCTTACTGATATTCACTCAGTCTGCAGGAATTGATTTAATATGGAGGAAGGCACTCTCACAAGGGAGAGGATGTGGAATGTCCTTCTAGATTTAAAATCCATTCCTCCTCTATAGAGAGATCCTAATACACCAGAAGCCAGAAGAATGCCCTATCTCACTAATGCGTTTTCCTCTGACTTAAAAAGAAGTAGGAGAGACCCATGTAATGACTTCCCCAAAATAATCATGTTGTTGTTGTGGTTGTTGTTGTTGTTGTTATATGCCATCGAGTCGGCCCCGACTCATAGCGACCCCTCCTTGGGTTTCCGAGGCAGTATCAGTACAGAAGTAGGATTGCCCAACCTTCCTTCTGAGGAATGGCTGGTGGGTTGTTGTTGTTAGGGGCTACCAATAATTTTCAAGTTGGTTCTGAGCCATAGCGACCCTATCTACAACAGAAGGAAATGCTGCCTAATCTTGTGTCTTCCTTGCAAGTGTTGCTATGCTTGAACCCATGGTTGTAGCCACTGTGTCAACACAGCTCATTGAGGGTCTTCATCTTCTTCACGGACCCTCTACTTTACAAAGCATGATGTCCTTCTCTAGGAACAGGTCACTCCTGGTAACCTGTCCAAAGTGCAGGAGATGAAGTCTTGCCATCCTCCCTTCTAAGGAATATTCTGACTTCCAAGAGAGATTTGTTCGTTCTTCTGACAGTCCATGGTATATTCAATATTTTTCACCTATATCATAATTCAAATGCATCAAAACAATCACATTATACAATAAATGCTTATCAGAATTGAATGAGAAAAGAAAAGGGGAAAAACAAAAACACACTAAAAGTCTTATTCACCTAACTGACATCAAGTTGGATCTTTGGGTTTCCAAGACAATATCACTACGAAAGTAGATTGCACATTCTTCCTTCTGAGGAGTGGCTGGTGGATTTGAACCGCCAGCCTTCTGGTTAGCAGCCAAATGCCTTAGGCACTATGCTACCAGAGCTCCTGTTGTAATTATCATGTGCCCTCGAGTCGTACTTGACTCAGAGCAACCCCTCCTTGGGTTTCTGAGGCAGTGTCACTACAGAAGTAGATTGCCCCATCTTCCTTCCTCCCCAGGAGTGGCCAGTGGGTTTGAACCACCAGCTTTCTAGTAGGCAATCAAGTGCCTTAGGCACTATGCTACCAGAGCTCCTGTCAGAGCTCTTAGTGAAAGAAAATTAGAAAACCATCTGCTTTGTTGCAATCAAGTAGTTTCAGGATCACCAGTGAGAAATCATTTTAATTTCCCTAGAATGCAGATTTCTGGGTTTATAGAGTTGGAGTGGACCACCCAAGCAATTTGCCATTAGATGTCATTTTGAATATTGAGGCTTGAAGTAATTGATTTTCTAAATGTCACCTTTGGTCAGACAATGGTCTAGATAAGCTAGTAAAACAATTTTGCCTTGAGCATTGTGCTTTCTTGAAGAATTCAGTTAGTTCAGGAAACAGACCCCAAGGGTCACACTGAGAGGTAGGTTTTAGGGTAAATCAGCAATTAGTTTCATTGCTCTTTATGACAATGCTGTATGAAATTCTTCCTAACCATGGATTATTTATAAGTTCTGTTCCATCCCTTTTTCCATGGCAATGTCAATAAAATTTAGTAAAAGACTGTTTTCAGGGTCTTTTATCTTTGCAACATTTTTTATTATCTACTCTGGTAGCATAGTGCCTAAGACACTTGACTGCTAACCAGAAGGCTGGTGGTTCAAACCCACCGGCCACTCCTCGGAAGGAAGATGGGGCAATCTACTTCCATAGTGATACTGTCTGAAGAACCCAAGGAGGGCTCCCTATGAGTCTGGTCCGACTGGACAGCACATAACAACAACAACAAGTCAAAATGTTGGGAGCTCTGGTGGCATAGTGCCTAAGGCATTTGACTGCTTACCTCGATTTGCAAACCATATATTAAATACACTTCAATCCATTTCTATCATTGGCTTAATATGATTTATTTTAACCTGGAAGAATCCCTATAATTTGACCTGCACACAGGTGCAGAAGAAGGTAAAAACAACTGAACAGAGAGAAATAGGTGAGGTGAGGACTGTGGGAAGTGAAGCCTTGACAGAACCAAACTGGTGGGCTTTCTCTGAAATAGGAAAACATACTAAAAATCAAGAGCATTGGCCAAGAAGCAGGAATAGACATCTGATGCCAACCATCTCAGTGGGACATATGGAAGTGCTTTTCAGATATTTCCCATGGCCCACTGCATACCCCTGATTCACTCTTTCTACTGGGTTTTTCTTGCCCCAGCACTTAGCCACAAGAAGACTCTTTAATGTTTGGCCCCTATCAAGTTATAGAGTGAAGGCTGACTAATTGGTGGCTCCTCAATCCTTGCCTTACAAGTAGAGGAAACACCATCATGACTCCTGCCTTCAGAGTTTACCAGAAAAGAGGTAACACAGCTCTCATTCTGCAAACAAGTCCAATTTTCATGAATGATTCTTTTGAGTTGTCTTTCACTTAGCTTGAAGAAAAGGAAATGTGAGGGGAGAAGAAATGCCATCATATATTCAACTACTAAAAATTCTCTTCAAAAAATCTACTTGATAAACCTCTAGCCTGCTTTAATATAAACAAAAGTTAAGAGATGGTCACAGGAATATTATAGTTACCTGTTAAATTACATGATGCTGAGATGTGCCTAGCAAATTTCTTTAGATCATGAATTATTTATCATATATTGGCCTCAACTCTGGAATTTAGAAAATGTTTTGAAGTACCATAAAAAGTCCTGTTAACTTTGTTATATAATATTTGAAAATATTTTGATTATAACCTTTGTTTGTGGCCACACATTCTGGATTGATCTATCTCAAACTTGCTAAACTGCAATGCCCTGATTTTCTTCAAAGATTGGATTTAACACTATATTTTCACAGAGGGGCTATGAATTTGAATCTTACTTTAATGGTTCTCTTAAACATCAAATAAGAAGTTCTCTTTTTATTAGTTAAAACTATTTTTTCCCACTGACACTGATTTTGTTGTTGTTTGTTGTTATGTGCCGTTGAATCGGACCCGACTCATAGAGACCCTCCCTTGGGTTTCTGAGACAGTATCACTATGGAAGTAGATTGCTCCGTCTTCCTTCCAAGGAGTGGCTGGTGTGTTTGAACCACCAGCCTTCTGGTTAGTAGTCAAGTGCCTTAGGCACTATGCTACCATATCTCCTGACACTGATTTTAATGTCATATAAATTGAATCTTCTCTCATAATTCTAGATTTCCTCTTAAAATACCAAAGAGGTAAGACAAGATTCCATTATCTTCTAGTCAACTCTGACTTACAGTGATACTGTAGGACAGAGTGGAACTGTTCCATAGAATTTCCAAGATTGTAAATCTTCACATAAGCAGACTGCCATATCCTTCTCCTACAGAGCGCCATATCCTTCTCCTACAGAGCAGCTGGTAGGATTGAATCACCAACCTTTCACTTAACAAACTGAAAGCTTAACCACTGTGCTACCAGAGCTCCTTGAGATTGAGTCTATTAAATGTATTCTGTGGAGGACATGCTCTTTTGGGAAGCAAATGAAAGGTCCAGCTATTATGTCTGGAATGGAGTGTGGATTCTTGTATCCATAGACTTTACAGTTAACTTTGAAGGCAACAAAATAAGAAGTGTGACTGTAGAGAGAATTTTGATTTTAAGTTGTAATTCTGCTGGTCAGTCTGATCATTGCATCTGTTTACACAGAACTGTTACATGAACACAAACAATTATATTGTGTTTGAGTCATTGTTTATTTATTTTTGATATTTACTAGCTACTGCAATTCTTGTTAGAGCTATGGTGGTGTAGTGCCTAAGGTACTTGACTGCTAACCAGAAGGCTGGAGGTTAAAACCCATCAGCCACTTCTCAGAAGGAAGATTGGGCAATCTACTTTGGTAGTGATACTGCCTCAGAAATCCAAGGAGGCATCACTGTGAGTCAAATCCGACTCCATGGCAGTGAGTTTGGTTTTTGGTTTGTTTGTAATTATTGTTACCCTAAACAAACAAACAAAAAAGAAAAACCCACTGCCATCAAGTCATCTCCGACTCATAGCAACCCCTCCATGGGTTTCCAAGGTGGTATCTCTACAGAAGTAGATTGTCCAATCTTCCTTCCGAGGAGTGGCTGGTGGATTTGAGCTGCCAGCTTTCTGGTTAGCAGTCAAATGCCTTAGGCACTACGCCACTAGAAGTCCCATTGTTACCCTAGATGACAACATATTTAAACAAGGAATTGACCCTTGGTTTTCTCGAGTGCTTGACAAACAGAGCCGCATTGTTAGAGTTACATCCCAACTCCTCACTTATTTGCAGTGTAACCTTAGAAAAATTGCTTAACATTTGTGGCACAGTTTTCTCATCTATTAAAATTAATAATTGTCTCCATTGTATAGATTTGCTTTGAAGATTAAATGAGTAGTACATATAAAAACTCATATAGTCATTCCTGGCACACTGTAAGTGGTCAATAAATAATACAGGTAGTCCTCAACTTATGATGGGGTTCCATGCAGACTTCCTTGGAAATTTGTTCTGACATAAGTTAAATGACTTATTTTTAAAAATCCTTTTCATTATTATTGCCTTTTATAATCAGTATCTTCATAAATCTGGTCTTTATATTTCTTTGAGGTTGGAAACATTACAAATGAATGTACCAGATATATTTTTGTATATTCATGCATTAAAAAAATACACAAATCATAAAAGTTTACTCTGATAGGTCTGGGTTACTTTGTGCTGCTCTAACAGAAAATGTCACAAATGATTGGTTTTAAACAAACAGGGATTTATTCCCTGACAGTTCAAGAGGCTAGAAGTCTGAGTTCAAAGTGCCAGGCTCTAGGGGCTGGGTGAAAGCTCCTCGACTTTGGGCTTCAGCTCTGCCTCTTGCTCCTGGCCCACTGAAGCTGGAGGCTTGCTTCACTCAGTTGCTGGCTGCTGAGGTTGACAAACCCAAGGTCGACAAGTAAAAAGGCACAGTCCTGAAATTACCAAACTACACGGTAGGTCATTGATTCAAGTCCATTAAGAGTCCCAAGACTAGCCGACAACATGGCAGGCTGTTGAAGGATGAGCATGCCAAAAGCTGCAGACCAGTCCCAAAGCTTCTCCTTACATACTGGAAGCAGACCACATCCCTAAAGCAGCTACTCAGCTGCTCCAGTAGATTAACCATGGAGTTGATTACCAATCTCATCATGAGGAATAAATACATCCAGCTGCCCAGCGACTCAAAACCAGGACCAGCCAAGTTGAAACATAACCTTAACTACCACAGATAAACAAGAATTGAACAACATTGGCATTTTGTCAGCTGTGGTAATAACGTAACTTGTGGAACATTCTGGATCATCTGGATTATGGGAAATGGGAAAGAGGATCACAGTGCTAGCCAGAAAATATGTGATAGTTGTCTATATGGTCCTTTTCTTCTTTTTATCTTCAAATATCTCACAATAATATCTTATTGCTTTCCAAATCTGCCTACCAAGTTTAGCAACATGATCTGTGTTTCAGTCCATATTTCAGTTTAGAACTGAAGCTCTTGATTTACTTTAGAAAACTGAATCTATATGGCATTGTTTTGAACAGGAAATTATAAAATTAAACATTTGGACCATGAGAACCTCAGTCTACATGACCCAAAGAATAGTAGATGGTTCCTAGCTACCAATGCCAACCACTAGGAAAGGGATCAAAATCAAGGATTTCATATAGAGTGAAAGAAAAATGTGAAACAAAACAAAACAAAGACCAGGCTTATTGGTCTGATAAGACTGGTGGAGCTTCTGAAACTATGGCTTTTAGATACCCTTCAGACTGAAGTCATCCCTACAGCTCAACTTTTAGCCAAACAATACATAGATGAACAATAACATCAGGGAGGTATACATTCCTTGAAACAATCAACCATATAAGACCAAAAGAGTAGTATTTCCCTAGGCATAAAGCTCAGAATGCAGGAGGGAACTGAAAGAAGGAGAAACAGAAACAGGAAGGAAGTGGGAAGAGTGCTTTTATACTGTGGGTAACCCATTTTTCTTAGGGATTGCAAACAATGTCACAAAACAAAATGTGTATAATTGTTAAATGGAAAACCAATTTGCTCTGTAAACTTTCACCCAAATTGCAATAAAAAATTTAAATAAATAAGTAAAACTGGGGGAATAAAAGAACAGCTTTCCCAGTTATGAGAGGGAAATGAGTTTAGTAAGATGAATAAGGACACATAAAATAATGCTATGCATCTGATTCTGCAGAGGAAATGATTGAACCTTCCAGTAGGACTAAGAACATGTTTTATTCCCACAGGTGATATGACTTTTTCTTCCTTTCTATCCTCTCTTTATGCCATGCTTCTGCTTTGGTTTTGAGACAAGATTCATCAGTCATTTCCACTTACTAAATATGTCACTGAGTTTCACCCTTTCACCATAAAATGCAAATGGTATCTACTTCAACAAGTTGTTGGAAGGATGATCAAATATGATAATGTGTTTAAAATATTTTAATATAGGAATTGTCACATGACAAATACTCAGTAATGCAGAATGTTGAATCCCTTCCTTTTTTTGATCTCTTGATAATTGAAACCATGAATCAGACGGAGCATAATCAGGAACCATAGGTCATATCTGATTGCTGTAGATCATGCAGATTGCAAGTGAAAAAGTTAAATTGTTCTCACCTTTTGTGTGTGAGAGTCATAAAACAAGAGAGATACCTACCCTGTGAAAAAATAATCTGCTTACACAGTCTACTTTGGTGAATCCAGTGCTTCAGTTAGGAAATCAAATACCACATAAATGGTTTTGTCCTCTTTCTAGGCCATGTAAGGAAGTATGGAATCTGGCCTGAAAGTTTCTCTATTTCTTTAAATCATTGCAAATTTCTACATTTATTTTTCAAAGACAAATACATTAAGAGAAGCCAAAACCAAACTCACTGCCTTCAAGTCGATTCCAACTCATAGAGATTCCCTTTGGGTTTCTGAGGCAGTAAATCTTTACTTAAGTAGATTGATCAGTCTTCCTTCTGCTGAGTGGCTGGTGGGTTTGAACCGCCAGCCTTCTGTTTAGCACTCAAATGCCTTACGCACTATACCGCCAGAGCAAGATGTTTTCTCTTGATTGACAACTAAATGGAGGCTGAAATGAAACAGGGAGGTAGAACACTTAGTCAAATGATGTAAGAGTGATGCATGTTCTAAGAAATTTCTAACCAATTCAAAGTATGTATTTAACTATTTAACAGTATGAATTTAAAAGCTCCTAGGGTCTTTATCCAGTTAGTTTTGACAGACTCCAACCAGAATCCTTGAAAATATTGGGATAAAAATAAATTATCTTGGACCTTTTAGCTTTTTTATTACTGTATGGTAAAGAAGTTAATCATTTTTGGATATCTTCTTTGTATATTTGTATTAAATGATATCTCAGATTTACACTACCCATATGACAATTTGTCTTACTATGGTGGCTTGCATGTTGCAGTGATGCTGGAAGCTATGCCACCAGTATTTCAAATATCAACACAGTCTTCTATGTGGAACTTCCAGACTAAGACAGACTAGGAAGAAAGGCTGGAGGTCTGCTTCTGAAAATTAGCCAATGAAAACCTTTTGGATCACAATGGAACACTGTCCGCCTCACTCACTCTGGATACATCACCAAGAAGGATCAATTGCTGGGGAAAGGCATCAGGTTTAATAAAATAGAAGGCTCGGGGAGCAAAGTGAGACTCTCGGTGAGACAGGCTGACACAATAGCCAAAATGATGGACTCGAACATGACAATGATTGTGAGAATGATGCAAGAACAGGGAATATTTCACTCTCTTGTATACAAGGTCATCATGAGTCAGATAGAGTCAACTCAATGCCTGTTGTAACTTTCTCTATCTCTGATTGAGCTCACTTCTTGTAAATATGTCTCATAATCTCTCTATATATCTATTGTCATCTATAAAACGAGATCATACAGTCATATTTCTGAAAAGAGCCTCAAAATACTCTGCAATGTATGATTCTGCCTCTCAATATGTCAAACAGTCCCAAACCAATTAATATCTACCTGCTCCTGTAACTAATGCTGTTTTATGGCCACTTACCCTAATAATCTAAAGAGTGATAAGTAAACAAAAAATAAATAAGCTATTGTTTTTATCCACAAGACTGTGGCCACTTCAATTTAATTAAAGTCAATAAATAGTTATTGCATTCCTACTATGTGCAAGACAAGAGTATTAGGTGTTACATTTAGTTTTTCAAGTCAAGCATGGTGCTAGTGAGGTCAAGTTTGTAAAATCAAGGTCCTGAATAATCCAATTAATATAGATGTATTTTCTGATCACAGAGTGTTCTCCTAATACTACTACTAGAAAATTAGACAGTCATTGCTTGGAGAAAAGGAAAACCAAGCAAGAGAGTATAGCTCCATTAGATCAAGGAACAACCATTGCAGAGAGTGAGCTAGGACTCTATAAAGGAAAGTCATCAAGTCACCTAGAATTGTAATTCTAATCTGATTTATCTATCTGATCATTAATTAGGTGTTTATAATACTGAGCTTCTTAAAGCGTCAGTCAAGTTAAAAGTGCTTCTGATTTCCTACCACATTCCAACAGAGGCCTATGTGGCAGGACCTACAAACTTCTTTAGTAATATTTATATGGTTTTGCTTTGTGCTTAACTGTCTTACATATTATTATGCTCACTGCTTATAAACAGAGGTCTTATTAGATCCTTTCTTGCAGCTTCTCCTAACAAATACAGTATTTTTAAAAACATAAGATTTCTCCTGTTACAACTACTTTTTATATTAGATAAATTGTGGCTGCCCAAGTATAATAAAGGGGAACACAGACAGAGATGCCTGAAGAATGGATAGACTCTGGTTGCCTGTCTCAAAAATATGATTCTGTCACAGCTTCATAGGCACATGAAAGCTGGATGATGAATATAGAAGACTACAGAAGAATTATTGTTATTGTTGTTATGTGCCATTCAGTTGTCTCTGACTCATAGTGACACTATGTACAACAGAATGAAACATTGCCCAGTCCTGTGCCAGCCTCAAGATCCCTACTATACCTGACCTCATTGCTTCAGCCACTGTGTCAATCCATTTTCTTGAGGGCCTTCCCCTTTTTCATAGACCCTCCACTTTACCAAGCTTGATATCCTTCTCCAGAGAATGGTCCCTTCTGACAACATGACCAAAGGCAGTGAGACGAAGTCTGCCATTCATCTTTCCCAGGAACATTCTGGCTGTACTTCTTCTGGGACAGATTTGTTAGTTATTTTACCAGTCCATGGTACTTTCAGCATTCTTTGCTAACACCACAACTCAAAAGCATCAACACTTCTTTGGTCTTCTTTTTTCACTCTCTAGCTCTCACATGCATATGAGGTGATTGAAAATACCATGGCTTGAGTTAGGCGCATCTTAGTCTTTGAGGAGATATCTTTTCTCTTCAGCACTAGAAAGAGGTCTTTTACGAAAGATTGGCCCAATGCAATATGTCTTTTGATGTCTTAACTGCTGCTTCCTTTGACGTTTATTGTAGAACCAAGTAATAAGAAGTCTTTGGCAATTTCAATCTTTTCTCTATTTATCATGATGCTACTTATTGGTCCAGTTGTGAGGATTTTTGTTTCTTTACCTCATTGAGGTATAATCAATACTGCCGACTGTAGTCTTAAATCTTCATCAGTAAGTGCTCCAAGTCATCCTCACTTTCATCAAGCAAAGTTGTCATCTGCATATCACAGGTTGTTAATGAGCCCTCCTCCATTCCTGATGCCACATTACTCATATAGTTCACCTTCTCGGATTATTTGCTCACCATACAGATTGAATAATTATGGTGAAAAGATACAACCCTAACTCATTCTCTTCCTGGTTTAAAATCATTCAGTATCCCCTTGTTCTGTTCGAATGACCACCTCCTGGTCTATGCACAGATTCCTCATGAATACAATTAAGTGCTCTAGAATTCCCATTCTTCTCAATGTTATTCATAATTTGTTATGATCCACATAATCAAATGTGTTTACATAGTCAGTAAAACACAAGTAAACATCCTTCTGGTATTCTTTGCTTTCAGCCAAGATCCATCTGACATCAGTAATGATATCCCCTTCTCCACATCCCCTTCTGAATCCGGCTTGCATTTCTGGAAGTTCTCTGTCAATATACTGCTGCAACCATTTTTGAATTATCTTCAGTAAGATTTTACTTGTATGTGATATCAATGATATTGTTTGATAATTTCCACATTCTGTAGAATCAACTTTCTTTGGAATGGGTACAAATATGGATCTCTTTTAGTCAGTTGGCCAGGTAGCTGTCTTCCAAATCACTTGACATAGTGAAGTGAGTGCCTCTAGAGCAGCATCCTTTTGTTGAAACCTCTCAATGGGTCTTCTGTCAATTCCTGGAGCCTTGTTTTTTGCCAATTCCTTCAGTGCAGCTTCAACTTCTTCTTTCAATACCATTGGTTCTTGATCATATGCCACCTCCTGAAATGGATTATCATCTACCAATTTATTTTGATAGAATGAGTCTGTGTATTCCATCCATCTTCTTTTGAAATTTCCTGCATCATTCAACATATTGCCCATAGAATCTTTCAGTATTGTAATTCAAGGCTTAAAGTTTTTCCTCAATTCTTTCAGCTTGAGAAATGCCAATGGTGTTCTTCCCTCTTGGTTTTCTAACTTCAGGTCTTTGCACATTTCATTATAATAACTGACTTTGTCTTCTCGAACTGCTCTTGGAAATCTTCTGTTCAGCTCTTTTATCTCGTCATTTCTTCCATTTGCTTTAGCTACTCTCCATTCAAGGGCAAGATTCAGAGTCCCTTCTGACATCCATTTTGGTCTGTTCTTCCTGTCCTTTCTTTTTAATGACCTTTTGTTTTCTTCACAGATGACATTCTTGATGTCATCCCATAATTCCTCTGATTTTCAGTCATTGGTGTTCAATGCGTCAAATTTGTTCTTTAGATGGTCTCTAAATTCAGAAGGGATATAATCAAGGTCATATTTAGGCTCTCTTAGACTTCTATTAATTGTCTTCAGCTTCAACTTGAACTTGCATATGAGCAGTTGATGGTCTGCTCCACAATCAGCTCCTGGTCCTGTTTTTGCTGAAGATGTTGAGCTTCTCCATAGCCTCTTGTCACAGATGTAGTCGATCTGATTCCTGTTTACTCCATCTGGCAAAGTCCACATATATAGCCATCGTTTGTGTTGTTGAAAAAAAAAAAGTATTTGCAGCTAATAAGTCATTGGTCTTGCAAAATTCTATCAGGCGATCTCCAGAGTTATATCTATCACCAAGGCCAAGTTTTCCAACTACTGGTGATTTTTCTTTGTTTCCAACTTTTGCATTCCAGTCACCAATGATAATCACCACATCTTGAGTGCATGTTTGGTCATTTTCAGACTGCAGAAGTTGGTAAAAATCTTCAATTTCCTCATCTTTGGCTTTGGCGGATGATGTGTAAATTTGAATAATGGTAGTATTAACTGGTCTTCCTTTTCCAAACCATAAAACCAAACTCACTGCCATCAAGTCAGGTCTGACTCATGGCAGCCCATCCTTGCATTTCTGACTCAGTATCACTACAGAAGTAGATTGCCCAGTCTTCCTTCCAAGGAGTGGCTGGTGGGTTTGAACTGCCAGCCTTCTGGTTAGCAGTAAAATGCCTTATGCACTACACCACCAGAGGCATATGGATATTATTCTATCACTGATAGCATTGTACTTCATGATAGATCTTGATACATTCTTTGTGATGATAAATCCCATGCCATTCCTCTTCAATCTGTCATTCCTGGCATAGTAGATTATTTGATCATCTGATTCCAAATGACCAAAAGCAGTCCATTTCAGCTTACTAATGCCTAGGATATCAATTTTTATGCATTCCATTTCATTTTTGACAACTTCCAATTTTCCTAGATTCATTCTTCATATAGTCCATGTTCCAATTATTAATGGATGCTTGCAGCTGTTTCTTCTCATCTTGAGACATGCCACATGAGCAAATGGAGGACCCAAAGACTTTACTCTATCCACATCATTAAGGTCAGCTCTACTCTGAGGAGGCAGCTCTTCTCCAGTCATATTCTGAGTTCCTTCCGACCTGAGGGGCTCATCTTCTGGCACTGCGCGGGGGCAATGTTTCAGGGCTATTCATAGTTTTCCAGTAATATATTAGACAGTGTTTCACTGCTATTCATAAGGTTTTCACTGGCCAATTCTTTGAGAAGTGGATGGCCTCTTCCTTTTTCCAAGTCTGTCTTAGTCTGGAAGCTCCCCTGAAACCTGTCCATCATGGGTAACCCTGCTGGCATTTGAAACACCAGTGGCATTGCCTCCAACCTCACGGTAACACTGAAGCCACCACAGTTCAACAAACTGACAGACAAGTTTGTTTACATTAGTTGTTCCAAACTCCTTCACTCATTTCCTGGTCTCCCCACCCTGCTAAGGAGCTCTGGTAGCATAGTGCCTAAGGCACTTGGCTGCTAACCAGAAGGCTGGCGGTTCACACCCACAAGCCACTCCTCAGAAGGAAGGTTGGGCAGTCTACTTCTGTAGTGATACTGCCTAGGAAACCCAAGGAAACATCACTATGAGTCGGCTCGATTCAATGGCACATAACAACAACCACCCTGCTAGCTTACGTGACCTGCCCCCAGGGTGCTCCACACAAACATTCACCTTCTACTGCTCCCAGCCAGCTTACTGCAGCCTGCACCCAGAGCACTCACTCCACACACACACACACACACACACACACACCCCTGCCTTCCACTGCTCCTAGGGGTGGCCTACTGCAGCCTGCCCCCAGGGAGGTGGATAGGAGCAATTGCAGAAGAATTGATGTATTTTAATTATGGTACTAGTGAAGAATAGGAGCTCTGGTAGCATAGGGCCTAAGGCACTTGACTGCTAACCAGAAGGCTGGCGGTTCAAACCCACCAGCCACTCCTCAGAAGGAAGATGGGGCAATCTACTTCCGTGGTGATACTGCCTGGGAAACCGAAGGAGTGGTCACTATGAGTCAGGTCTGACTGGAAGGCACAGAACAACAACAACAATGAAGAATATTGAATATATTCCGTAGACTGCCAGAAGAATAAACAAATCTGTCTTAGAAGAAATATAGCCAGAATGTTTCTTAGAAACAAGAATAGACAGATTTCATCTCCTGTACTTTGGTCATCTTATCAGGAGGGACCAGTCCCTTGAAAAAGTTATCATGCTTTGTAGATAGTCAACAAGAAAGAGGAAGACCCTCAACAAGATGGATTGGCAACATGGCTGCAACAATGGACTCACATATAACAATGATTGTGAAGATGTGCAGGACCAAATGATGTATTGTTTTGTGGTATGTAGGGTCACTGTGAGTTGAAACCCACTCAACAGCACCTAACAACAATAACAACATATTTTTATCTTTGAAGTTTTGAAATTGTTTTTGGTTTTAATGTTATATTTTTAATCTAGCCCATGCAGCCTCAATTGCTGAGTTAGATTACTATTTGATTTATTTCTAAGTTAATGTTCAGACAAGGGTGTAAACGGAGAAGCTTGGGTAATTTCAAATTTTTATAACTCTGCTTAGTAATTGCTATAGTTTCTTAAACATTTGTTAAGTTGTGGTGTAATGAATCACTTGATATGTCTTCTCTAGCCATAGTCTTTGTAACTCCCACGATTACTGGGTAGGACCATGCAAATAAGGTGTGTAGAACTCTGATATCGGGATTGATTAGTTTTGTCACTCTGCCAGGCTTAAAATGAGCCCTCCTAGAGGCAGAGGAAAGATCTCACTGCCATCAAGAGAGGAGAGCTGGAGATGAAGTAGAGTGCATGTTTGGACCTGAGGTCACTGTGCTCCACTTCATTGGCAGAGATGCCCCAGCAGAGAGACACCCCAACAGAGCAACGCCCTGGCATGAGACACCCTGGCAGAGAGATGGCAGCAATGGAACCAAGAGGCATGAGACAGAGTAGCAGGCTTACCTCCCCCATGGAGAAAGAAAGCTGAGTGACTGTGGGCAGAAGACTTGCTGGAGGACTGGGGTACACATAGGTGTCCCTATCAGGAGAGCTAAAAGAGCTTTGTAACATTTTCCCGAGCGGAGCAGTGGCCAGGCCAAGAGGCCAAGGTTCAGAAAGGTGTGTCTGAGAACATAGCAGAGAGGAGACTGTCCTGATCGAAGAGTTCTATCCTGAGAGCATTCTTGAACCTGAATCATAGCCTGTTACTTCCCTAATAAAACCCATAATCATGAGTATTGTCAGTGAGTTCTGTGCGGCCATTGCAACAAATTATCAAACCCAGCCAAAAAGTAGTGAGTGTCTTGGGAGGGACAGTTAGCGTCAGAATTGGTAAAAGGCTAGAGGGTGGTGGCATGTTGGGTCTCATAGGAATAAGCCTTGAGCTGCTGATGGTGATCGGTCTTCCTCTTGTGAAGTTACAGGTCAGAAGATGCCAGCCCCCTGCTCTTTTTGCATAAGTGCTTAAATTTGAAAAACAATTGGACTTTTGAAAATGTAGAGTAAAATCAATGTTAGTGTATCAAACTACTTCAAATTTTTCTACAATTTTTCTTCAGTTAGAAAAAAACTCCTAAGGCTTTCCTTCAAATTTCTTGGTAAAGATGCATGTTTACAGCTATAAAAATGAAGTTTCCAAAAGAAGCAGAGTTGCTTAACTATGTTTATTTTCTCTACTTGTGTCTTAAATAGGAGTTTCTAATTAAAGATAATATTCTATTTTTCTTTCCTTTTCATTTGGAATATCAGCAACAGAGTTGATGATTCCACTCCTGTGGATAGCTGTCAAAATGTAAATAAAGAGTTGTGGTCAGAATCAGTGTACAATGACTAGATAACGGGTGTCCCCTAAAGTTGAACTTTAACATAATCTCACAACTGCTTTTGTTGATCTTTAACCTCCTCCCACTTAACCAAGAGCTTTCCTCATCTTCCCTTCCACCCCTAGCTCACTTTTGTAACCACTTGTTAATTGGGATTTCCCAGCTAGTAGAAATTTGAAAGCTTCCTTGTGATTTCTGCAAATTGCAAAGATCATATGTTCTATTGCTCTCTTCTCCCTCTTTCTACTGTTTTTCCTGATTTCATTCCATTTTTGGACTGCCCCATCATTCATTTCCATTAAAAATTATAAATACATACAAAAAAAGTCTCATGTAAGATATTAATGACGGGACAGAAGAAAAGGGGAGGAAAATTTTGGATGAGTTGATTTGGGTGAGGGGAAGGATAGTATGGAAAGATTCTGTGACCAGCATGGTGACATTGGGGAAAGGAAAGACACAGAAATGTGCACAAAAGATGTAGAAAATAGAGGCAAATACTATTACATACACAATACTGCAGTATCACCAGCACGAAACACCAGGCTACAGATAAATGCATTAACAAGTGAGAAGAAAAGACGGGGGTAAGCGAACAGGAATATACCCTAGACCAAGGATAGATTTGGCTGAAGATGATCTTACATTTGCTCTTATGCTGCCAAATTATCCACATACATTACAGAAGCAACAGAAGATAGGGTTGGAGTAGATTCTCAGAAGCAATCAAACACCTTGAGAGAGAGAATCACCAGTCCTGTGGACTCAGGACTGTAGTCTCAGGGGACACCATGCACAATTGGCACAGCACAGTACAAAAAATCTTATTCTACAACCTACTTCGGTGAGTAACTACTGGGGTCTTAAAAGTTTTCAAGCAGCCATCTAAGATGTAATTATTGGTTTCTTCTCATCTGAAGCAAAAAAAAAAAAAAGGGGGGGGAATAAAATCCAAGTCATCTGGAAACAATAAGTCCAAAGATAAGATGGACCACAAGAACCTCAGTCTTCATGACCCCAAGACCAGAGGAACTAGATGGTACCCAGTTAACAATGCCAACCATTCAGAAAAGGATCAAAACTGGAGATCCTAGATAGAGTAGGAGGGAAAATGTGGGACAAAATTCAAAGAAACAAAAATGACCAGAATCACTGGTCAGATAGAGACTGGTGTAACCCCCGAGATTATGGCCCCGGGTTATCCTTCAGGCCTGGAAATGGACTAACTTCCATGGATTGGCTCTCTGCCCAACAGTAGAAAGACCTACATGCAGAACATCTACCCTAAGGTGATGCACTCTCCTACTCTAGGGAGATGCACCCCTTGGATCAATCGACCTTGAGACCCCAGAGGAACAGCATTCACAAAAAGGGAAAGCTGGACAGACAGGAATGAGTAGATAAGAAGGGCACAGGGAGGGGGTAGTCACAGAGAGTAGAGGGGAAGAGAGTTTTTTATGGTTGGGAATAGTAATTGAGGTTGTGAAATCAAATGTGCATGAACTGTTGAATGTAAAACAAATTCGCTTTGTAAATTTGCACCCAAAGCACAATTAAATATATATATATATATATATATATATATATATATATATATACACACACACACACAAAAGTCTCATATAAGATACTGATAAATTTAGTGAAACCTATTTAAGTTTGGGGACTATGGAATGAATCATAGTTAAGGAAAACAAACAATTTTAAATTGAATATTATGCATTATGTTCATAAGATTTCCTTTAGTCACACATTTGTTGTTAAATTTTCAGTGCTTATTCATCCCCTATCATGCTTCAGCCTTACACCACTCCTCCATATACTCTCAGGAGGGAAAAAATAAATAAGTAAATATATATATATATATTTCCTATTTTCTCCTACAGAACACTTCAGCTATCCCATTATTTTGTCTTGAACAAAATTAACAAATCACAATTATAGTAGAATATTTTAATTACCTTTATTGGAATTTAAAAAATAAAAAAACTTACTGACATCTACTCAGATCTGACTCATAGCAACCCCTCCTTGGGTTTCCAAGGTGGTATCACTATGGAAGTAGATTGCCCAATCTTCCTTCCAAGGAGTGGCTGGTAGGTCTGAACTGCCAGCCTTCTGGTTAACAGTCAAATGTCTTAGGCACTATATTTTAACTACCTTAATTTATTATTTTTAATTTTACCTCTTCACATTACTTCTTTTAATAGTTGTTTCATAATATGCATCCTTAATTTTTCACAATCTTCTTAGTTAATATTATACTACTTTATGGAAAATAAACCTTTCAAAAAGAACTTGCTACTACTGTCACCTGCAGAACTGACTTATTATGAAACCTCAGATAAGTCAACTAAATTCTGTATCTTCTTTGTGTATTTTTTATATTCTTGCTTATCTTACTAAAACAATGTTTTGTTTCTAAGTATATAAAATTTGATAGATAAGCCATACCTATACACAAATATATGTACTTGTGTATATGTAAATTTAAAAGGAGTTCTAGTGGCAGTGGGTAAGGCATTTGACTACTAACCACAAGGTCGGTGGTGCAAATCCACCAGCTGCACCACAGAAAGAAGATGAAGCAATTTACTTCTGTATAGATTTACAGCCTTGGAAACCCAATGGGAATACCTGTGAGTAAAATATATAAGTATGTATTTTTATACATATGGGTACTAACAGACCCAAGATAAGGGTAAAGAAATAAAGACAATTAGAAATGGTCCATTGTAAAAATTCAGATGCAAAGGCCTACACAGAAGAAAACGAATAAATGAAGTAGGGAGGATAAGAGACCATAGAAATCAGTATGGACCTTAGAAAGAAAGTGCAATTCACAGAGATCTGGATCCAGAGGGCTACAAATAATAATAAAAGCAAATGAAAAAATACCTTTCCTTTGGGAGTTAGCTTTATTTAAATTATATAACAAATAGCAAATACATCCTCCTGACTGGAGGAAGTGGATACACAGCCTGGGGCTGCTTGGCTTGGCCTGGAGGTCAGCTTTATTTAAGTCCAGGCCCCAGAGGAGGTGGGTGCAGAGTGATTAGGAACAACTAAAGGAGGCAAACTTGTCTGTCAGTTTGTCATCCTGTGGTGGCTTATGTGCTGCTGTAAGGCTGTAGGCTATGCCACCAATGTTGCAAAATGGCAGCAGGGTTACACACAGTGGACAGGATTCAACAGAGCTTCTGGGTTAAGACACACATGGAAGAAGGAAGAGGTCATCCACTTCTCAAACAATTGACCGGTGAAAACCTCATGAATAGCAGTGAAACACTGATATATTACTGGAAAACCCTATGAATAGCCCTGAAACATTATCAGATATAGTACCAGAAGGTGAGCCCATCAGGTCAGAAGGCACTCAAACTATGAATGGGGAAGAGCTGACTCCTCAAGGTAAGACAACCTTAATGATGTGGATGGAGTAAAGCTTTCAGGACCTCCATTGGCTGATGTGGAATGACTCAAAATGAGTAGGAACAGATGCAAACATCCATTAATCAGAACATGGAATGTACAAGCTATGAATTTAGGAAAATTGAAAGTTGTCAAAAATGAAATAGAACACATGAAGATTCATATCCTAGGCAATAGTGAGCAGAAATGGACTGGTGTTGGCCATTTTGAATCAGGCAACCATATGATCTACTATGGTAGGAATGATAAATTGAAGAGGAGTGGTATGGGATTCATCATCACAAAGACTGTTTAAAGATCTGTCCTGAAGGACAATGCTGTCAGAGATAGGATGATATCCATATGCCTCCAAGGAAGACCAGTTAATACTGCTATTATTCAAATGTATGCACCAAAGCCAAAGATGAGGAAATCGAAGATTTCTATCAACTTCTGCAGTCTGAAATTGACCAAACATGCAATCAGCATGTATTGATTATCTCTGGTGACTATAATGTAAAAGTTGGAAACAAAGAAGAGTAACTGGTAGTTGGAAAATAAAGCTTTGGTGATAGAAATAACACTGGAGATCGCATGATAGAATTTTGCAAGACCAATGACTTATTCATTGCAAATACCTTTCTTCGATAACATAAATGAAAGCTATACATGTGGACTTCATCAGATGGAATACATAAGAATCAGATTGATTACATGTATGGCAAGAGGTGATGAAGAAATTCAATATCTTCACCCAAAACAAGGCCAGGAGCTGACTGTGGAACAGACCATCAGCTGCTCATATGCATGTTCAAGTTGAAGCTGAAGACAATTAAAACAAGTCCACAGGAGCCAAAATATGACCTTGATTATATTCCTCCTGAATTTAGAGACCATCTAAAGAACAGATTTGGTGCACTGAGCACCAATGTCCAAAAACCAGAGGAATCATGTGATGACATTAAGAATAGCATTCATGAAGAAAGCAAGAGGTCATTAAAAAGACAAGGAAGAAAAGCCCAAAATGGATGTCAGAAGAGACTGTGAAACTTACCCTTGAGTGGAGAGTAGCTGAAGCAAACGTAAGAAATGACAAGATAAAAGAGCTGAACAGAAGATTTCAAAGAGCAGCTTGAGAAGACAAACTCAATTATTATAATGAAATGTGCAAAGACCTGGAGTTAGAAAACCAAAAGGAGAGAACACATTTGGCATTTCTCCAATGAAAGAACTGAGGAAAAAATTTAAGCCTCAATTTGCAATATTGAAAGATTCTATAGGAAGCATATTGAATGGTGCAGGAAACATCAAAAGAAGAAGGAAGGAATACACAGAGTCACTGTACCAAAAAGAACTGGTCGACCATCACCCATTTCAGGAAGTGGCATATGATCAAGAGCCAATAGTACAGAGGGAAGAAGTAAAAGCTGCACTGAAGGAATTGGTGAAGAACAAGGCTCCAGGAACTGATGGAATACCCACTGAGATGTTTCAAGAAACAGATATCAGAGTTCCGGCAAGATGGTGGACTAGGCAGAAAGACTGCACAGACCCTCTTCAACAAAGAAAAGGGAAACCAATTAACACAGACACAGAAGATAATCTTGGACCACTGA
>NW_006921995.1:1600588-1602004 GCF_000298275.1 Orycteropus afer afer | reverse complement strand
CTGCTGTATGGAAAGTGAATTTGCTCTGTAAATCTTCACCCAAATCACAATAAAAAAAGAAAAAGAAAGAAAGAAAGAAACCAATGCTATGCTGGAAGCACTCATTTGTCTGCGCCAAGAAATGTGGAAGACAGCTACCTGGCCACCTGACTAGAAGAGATCCATATTTATACTCATTCTGAAGAAAGGTGATCCAACAGAATTTGGAAATTATCAAACAATATCATTAATATCACAAGCAAGTAAAATCTTACTGAAGATTATTCAAAAACCGTTACAGCAATATTTTGACAAAGAGCTTCCAGAAACACAAGCTGGATTCAGAAGAGGACATGGATTGAGGGATATCATTGCTAATGTCAGATGGATCTTGACTCAAAACAAAATACCAGAAAGATATTTACTTATATTTTATTGACTATGCAAAAACATTTGACTGTGTGGAGCATAACAAATTGTGGATGACATTGAGAAGAATGGGGATTCCAAAACACTTAACAGTACTCTTGCGGAACCTGTACATAGACCAGGAGGCTGTCATTCAGACAGAACAAGGGGATATTGCATGGTTTAAAATCAGGATGGGAGTACATCAGACTTGTATCCTTTCACCATACTTTTCAATCTGTATGCTGAGTAATAATCCAAGAAGCTGGACTACATGAAGAAGGATGTGGCATTAGAATTAAAGGAAGACTCATTAACAACTTGTGATATGTAGAAGACACAACTTTGCTTGCTGAAAGTGAGGATAACTTGAAGCACTTACTGATGAAGATTAAAGACTACAGTCTGCAGTATGAATTACACCTCTAAATTATGAAAACAAAAATTCTCACAACTGGACCAATAAGCAGCATCACAATAAATGGGGAAAAGATTGTAGTGGTCAAAGATTTCATGTTACTTGGCTCCACACCAATACCAGTGGAAGCAGCAGCCAAGATATCAGACAACATATTGCACTGGGCAAATCTGCTGCAAAAGACTCCTTTCAAGTGCTGAAGAGGAAAGATATCTCCTTGAAGATGCACCTAACCCAACCCATGTTATTTTCAATCACCTTATATGCATGTGAGAGCTGGACAATGAATAAGGAAGACTGAAGAAGAGGTGAATGTTTTGAGTTGTGGTGTTGGCAAAGAATATTGAAAGTACCATGGACTACCAAAAGAGTGAACAAATCTATCCTGGGGGAAGTGCAGCCTGAACGCTCCTTGGAAGCAAGAACGACCAGACTTCTTTTACCTACTTGTGATAGTTGAAGATGTGTCAACTTGGCTGGACTCCAGTTGTGAGTGGTGGTTCCCATGATGGATCACATGACTGCGTCCTAAGCGGCCGGTCGGCCTAGGGGGAGTTTCCCCAGGGGTGTGGCCTACCTGCAATACTATCCCAGGGACAAACTGGAAGAAC
>NW_006921995.1:1598562-1600362 GCF_000298275.1 Orycteropus afer afer | reverse complement strand
GAAAGCCAGACGGCCCTGGGCCCCATCCCCCTCCAGAGACGAACTTTTCAGTTTGAACTTGTCGGCTTCTACATGCTTGTGAGCCATTTATCTAAGATAAATTTCTCTCTCTCTCTCTTTCTCTCTCTATAAATATATATATATATATATATTGCTGGTTTTTGTGTTTCTCTAGAGAACCCAATCCAACACACTACTCTGGTCATATTGTCAGAAGGGACAATTCTCTGGAGAAAGATATCATGCTTGGTAAGGTGGAGGGTCAATGAAAGAGGGGAAGGCCTTCAAAGTGATGGGGTGACCTAGTGGCTGTAACAATGGGCTCATGTATAGCAAGGATTGTGACACTTGCACGGCACAAGGAGGTGTTTCGTTCTGTTGTATATAGGGTCACTATGAGTCAGAAATGACTCAGCAGCACCTAACAACAAGAAGACTATGAGCTTACTGAAAAGATTAAATGTTTAAAGTTTTCAAGAGTAAATCTTTAGAAGATTAAATGTTTCCTAGATGATGAGCTTACTGAAAGTAAGATCCATGTCTTTTTCAACTCTGTTCCTCCAGGGTCTAACACAGGGCCAGGCATAAAGTAGGTATTCATTATTTTATTGTTGAACAAAATTGAACTAAGAAGGAATTGGTATGTTTAGCTTGATCTAAAATGAAAAGAAAACACTAGAATAGTCACATGTTGTGGAGAACAGTGAACATCTGTGACTGATTGCCATTTACCACACAGCACCCACTCATGTTTCTCTGGGTTAGAGTGCCTGATGCTAGCCCTCCTTTACTCTCAGCACATGAGATGCAAGTGAACCTCCACACTCAGTTTAGGGATGGTATGTGACACAGATCTAAGCCAATGTTAGTCTGGGCCATACTGATGGATTCAATGATAGACCCATAACCCAATGAGAAAGAGACACTTCTAGGAACCCTAGACAAAGCGTCTCTCCTTTTGTATGGGACTTGAAGACAAAACCACCAAGGATTAACAGTTGCTGCTGATAATAACAAGAAAGCTTTCCTGCATCTAAGTCAATTAAGATAATTTGGTGCTGGGAGATGGAAAGAGAAACTCCAGCTCCAGGTGGCATTGACTGGGCTCCTGTATCCATCTCAAATGCACACCAGATACTCAGTGTTATTTTGAAGCACAGCTTTCAGCAAAGAAAAGGGAACCATAGATACTTTTTTCTATATCACACAGTCTTTCATTTGCCCTGCTCTTGCCAATTCTTATTAATATACCTCTTCCTCTCTTCTTCCCTCATCTCTGAATTATTCCTGGTCCCAAAAACATCTTTATTTTTCTGTCTGCTCATCCAATCTCTTTCCAAATGTGCTTTTGTTTCATAGTTGTCACATTTGTATCAGGCCTGTTACCCTCCGAAATATGAGCTGTCCAGGGAAAGGAGAATGACTTATCTATTTCATGTCCACTGAGCCTCCATAGTTTAATTTCTGGAGAAAGGAGGGACTCAATTTAATTGCAGGGATAGTGTGTTGTTGTAGAGAGAGCACAGGCTTTGAAGCAAATACACTTAAGTTCCAACTAGCTCCTTGTCTACATTACACAACATCTTGGCACCTCAGTGCTTTTCCTATGTAAAATAGGATAATAGTGCCTAAAGCATTTGGTTCCTTCCAGAAGGCTGGTAGTTCAAACCCACCACCCACTCCTCGGGAGGAAAGTTAGGCAATCTATTTCCCTAGAGATACCAACTCAGAAACCCAAGAAGGGGTCGCTATGATTTGGGACTGACTCGATGGCAGTGAGTTTTTTTTTTTTTTTTTTTT
>NW_006921995.1:1577520-1598146 GCF_000298275.1 Orycteropus afer afer | reverse complement strand
TCCTTGGGTTTCCAAGGTGGTATCACTATGGAAGTAGATTGCCCAACCTTCCTTCTGAGGAGTGACTAGTGAGTTTGAACCGCCAGCCTTCTGGTTAGCAGTCAAATGCCTTAGGCACTATGGATGATTAAGTATAATATAACTGCTGCAGATGTTGATTAGCCAGACTCTAACGATCTGTGAGGACCTCTATCAGCCATGCCAGTAATTAATTACACAAATTAGTTGTAAGCATTGAGTTCATTGGTAAACAATTTAATGAAAAAAGGAAAGAAAGAAATAGCTTGAATTTCAAGTGCATTAGAGCTACTTGATTGTCTTAGTGTTTACTTAATACTATTCTCTCACTAATTACTTAAGGCCCAAGGTCTTCATATGGAATTTCCAATAAATTCTTATCAGGAAGTTAGCTGATTGAAAAGATCAGGAATAAATCTAGATGACAAATTGAAGTGGAGTTTGAAGCATCTACTCAATGCATGAATGCAGTACAGATCAATGAGTGACTTATCTCTTTTTCATTGTGAGAAAAAACTTAGGCCTATTATGACAAAAATTTTCACTGATGTGTGAACAGTGATGCATCTATAATTACTAATGATTGAAATTTGAAAGTTGGAAAAAAAGGACAGATCAGTAGTTGGGAAATGTGACCTTGGTAATAGAAATGACTCTGGAGAATGCATATAAAAATTTGCAAGACTGCATATAAGAATTTGCACGACCAATGACCTATTCACTGGAAATACCTTTTATCAACAACATAAATAGTGACTATACATGCAGACCTCACCAGATGAATGCACAGGAATCAAATCAACTACACCTGTGAAAAGGGAAAATGAAGAAGCTTGATATCATCTAGGAGAACAAGGCCAGAAGCCAACAGCAGAAGAGATCATCAATTGCTTCTATGAAAGTTCAAGTTGAAGCTGAAGAAAATTAAAACAAATTCCAAAGAGCCAAAGTATGGCCTTAAGTATATCCCAGTTGAATTTAGAGACCACTTCAAGAATAGATTTGATGCATTGAAAACTAATGACTGAAGACCAGCTGAGTTGTAGAATGACATCAAGGATATAGCACACGAAAAAAGCAAAAGGTCATTAAACAGAGAGGAAAGAAAGATAATACCAAAATGGATGTCAGAAGAGATCTGAAACTAGCTGTAGAACATAGAAAAGCTAAAGCAAATGGAAGAAATGATGAAGTAATAAGCTGAACAGAAGATTTCAGATGGCAGCTCAAGAAGACAAAGTAAAATATTGTAATGAAATGTGCAAGGACCTGGAGTTAGAAACCAAAAGAAAAGAATACTTTCAACATTTCTCAAGCTGAAAGAACTGAAGAAAATATTCAAGCCTCGACTTGCAGTGTTGAAGGATTCTATGGGCAAAAGATTGAACAATGCAGGAAGCATCAAAAGAAGATGGAAGGAATGAATACACAGTCACTGTTTAAAAAAGAATTGGTCTGTGTTCAACCACTTAAAGAGGCAGCATATGATTAAGAACTGATGTTATTGAAGGGAGAAGTCCAAGCTACAATAAGGCATTGGTGAAAAATAAGCCTCCACGAATTCACAAAATACCAATTAAGAAGCTGAGAGGCAGTAATTAGAAGAGAGCAAAAGGATATTGCATAATTTTAAGTCAGGAAAGGTGTGTGTCAGGGCTCTGTCAATTCACCATACTTACTTAGTCTGTATGCTGAGCAAATAATTTAAGAAGCTGAACTATATGAAGAAGAACATGGCATCAGGATTGGAGGAAGACTCATTAACAACCTACAATATACAGATGATTCAACTTTGCTTGCTGAAAGTAAAGAGAACTTGAAGCACTTACTGATGAAGATCAAAGACTACAGCCTTCAATGTGGATTACACCTCAACATAAAGAAAACAAAATCCTCACCAGTAAGCAACATCATGATAAACTGAGAAAAGACTGAAGTTGTCAAGGATTTAATTTTACTTGAATCCACAATCAATACCCATGGATGCAGCAGTCAAGAAATCAAATGACATATTGCATTGGGCCAATCTGCAGCAAAAGCTTTCTTTAAAATGTTAAAGAGAAAATATATTATTTTGAAGAGTAAGGTTCACCTGACCCAAGCCATGACAATTTCAACCATGTCATCTGAATGCAAAAGCTGGACAATGAATAAGGAAGACCAAAGAACTGATGCATTTGAATTATGGAGTTGGCAAAGAATATTGAATATACTGTGGATTGCCAGAAGAACAAACAAATCCGTCTTAGAAGAAGCCAGAACACTCCTTACAAGCCTTGATGATAAAACTTCATCTCACATACTTTTTTGGAGATACCAGTCCGCGGAGAAAGACATCGTGCTTGATAAAGGAGAGACAGGGTCAGCAAAAAAAGAGGAGGACCCTTAATGGGATGGATTGATACAGTGGCTACAACAATGGGCTCAAAAACTGTGAGGATGTTACAGGGCCAGACAATGTTTTGTTCTGTTGTACACAGGTCACTACAAGTTGAAACCCACTCAAAAGCACCTAACAATACAAAAACAACTATAATCTATAGATTATCTAAAATATTAATCACGTTTCTATTCAATCAACATAAATCCTTATGCAGACATTTAGGTATAGAGTGTACCATTTTGGTTGTGAGACCATTGAGGAATGAATATGGCTAGTTTTTTGTTGTTGTTGTTGCTATTTTAAATTGACTATTCATAGTTTTACATAAGTAAACTTTTAATTTAATTATCTTGGGTGGAATTCTTTTCAAAATAAATTACTTACTTTCCTAATTCCTTAAACAGACACTATTTTAATGACATAAGTTTAACATTATTGTTCTTATATGCCATCAGGTCGTCTCCAACTCATAACAACCTTATGTACAACAAAACAAAACACTGCCCAGTCCTGGGCCAGCCTCAAGATCCCTACTATACCTGAGTCCATCGCTGAAGCCAGTGTGTCAATCCATCTTGTTGAGGGCCTTCTCCTCTTTCATTGACCCTCCACTTTACCAGCATGACATCTTTCTCCAGAGAATGGTCCCTTCTGACAACATGACCAAAGTAGGTGAGACTAAGTATGGCCATTCTCACTTCCAAGGAGCATGCTCACTTCCAAGGAGCATCAGGACAGATTTGTTAGTTCTTTTAGCAGTCCACGGTACTTTCAGCATTCTTTGCCAACACCACAACTCACAAGCATCAACCATTCTTTGGTCTTCCTTATTTCTTGTCCAGCTCTCACCATGTATAAGAAGCAATTGAAAATACCATGTCTTGAGTTAGGCGCATCTTCAAGGAGATATCTTTTCTCTTCAGCACTTGAAAGAGGTCTTTTACAACAGATTTGCCCAATGCAATATGTCTTTTGATGTCTCGACTGCTGGTTCCATTGGAGTTGATTGTAGAATCAAGTAATATGAAGTCTTTGACAACTTCAATCTTTTCTCCATTCATCACGATGCTGCTTATTGGTCCAGTTGTAAGGATTTTTGTTTTCTTAATTTTAAGGTGTAATCCATACTGCAGACTGAAGTGTTTAATTTTCCTCAGTAAGTGCTCCAAGTCATCCTCACTTCAGCAACCAAAGTTTTATCATCTGCATATCTCAGGTTCTTCCAATCCTGATGCCATATTCTTCTTCATATAGTCCAGCTTCTCAGATAATTTGCTCAGCATAAAGTTTGGATAACTATGGTGAAAGGATACAACCCTGACACACTCTTCTTGATTTTAAACCATACAGTATCCTCTTGTGCTCGAATGGCAACCTCCTGATCTATGTACAGGTTCATCATGAACACAGTTAAGTGTTCTGGAATTTCCATTTTTCTCAATGTTATCCATAATTTGCTATGATCCACACAATCAAATGCCTTTGCATAGTCAATAAAACAAAAGTAAACATCTTTCTCATATTCTTTGCTTTCAGCCAAGATCCATTTGACATCAGCAATGATATCCCTCACCCCACATCCTCTTCTCAATCCAGCTTGCATTTCTGGAAGTTCTCTGTCAATATACTACTACAACCATTTTTTAATTATCTTCACTAAGATTTTACTTGTATGTGATATCAATGATGCTGTTCGATAATTTCCACATTCTGTGGGATCACCTTTCTTTGAAATGAGTACAAATAAGGATCTCTTCCAGTCAGTTGACCAGGTAGCTGTCTTCCAAATCTCTTGGCACAGCTGAGTGAGTGCCTCCAGCACAGCATCCATTTGTTGAAACATCTCAATGGGTATTCTGTCAATTCCTGGAGCCTTGTTTTTTGCCAGTTCCTTCAGTGCCACTTCAACTTCTTCCTTCAGTACCATTGCTTCTTGATCATATGCCACCTCCTGAAACGGATGATCATTTACCAATTCTTTTTAGTATAATGACTCTGTGTATTCCATCCATCTTCTTTTGAAGTTTCCTGCATTATTCAACATATTCCCCATAGAATCTTCCAATATTGCAATTCGAGGATTGAATTATTTTCTCAGTTCTTTCAGCTTGAGAAATGCTGACATGTTCTTTCCTTTTGGTTTTCTAACTCCAGGTCTTTGCACATTTCATTATATTAGTTGACTTTTGTCTTCTTGCGCTGCCATTTGAAATCTTCTGTTCAGCTTTGTTATCCTATCGGTTCTTCCATTTGCTATAGCTACTCTCCAATTAAGAGTAAGTTTCAGAGTCTCTTCTGACATCCATTTTGGTGTTTTCTTCCTTTCCTGTCTTTTTAATGACCTTTTGCTTTCTTCATGGATGATGTTCTTGATGTCATACCACAATTCCTCTGGTATTCAGTCATTGGTGTTCAATGTATCAAACTTATTCTTTTGATGGTCTCTAAATTCAAGAGAGATATAGTCAAGGTCATATTTGCCTCTAATGGACATCTTTTCATTGTCTTCAGCTTCAACTTGAACTTGCATATGAGCAGTTGATGGTCTGTTCCACAATGAGCTCCTGGCCTGGTTTTGGCTAATGTTATCAAGCTTTTCTATGGCCTCTTGCCACAGATGTAGTCAATCTGATTCCCATGTTCTCCTCCTGGTGAAGTCCACGTGTACAGCTGCCATTTGTGTTGTTGAAAAAAGGTATTTGCAATTAATAAGTTGTTGGTTTTGCAAAATTCTATCATGTGATCTCTAGCATCATTTCTATCACCAAGGCCAGTGATTCTTCTTTCTTTCCAATTTTTGAAATCCAATCACCAGTGATAATTAACACATCTTGATTGCATGTTCAGTCAATTTCAGGCTGCAGAAATTTTTAAAAATCTTCAATTTCCTCATCTTTGGCTTTGGTGATTGGTGCATAAATTTGAATAGTAGTGGTTAACTAGTCTTCCTCGTAGGTGTACGGATATTATCCTATCACTGACAGTATTACATTTCAAAATAGATCTTGAAACATTTTGTAATGATGACTGCCATGCCGTTCTTCAATTTATCATTCCCGTCATAGTAGATCATATGATCATCTGATTCAAAATGGCCAAAGCCAGTCCTTTTCAGCTCACTAATGTCTAGCACATTGACTTTTATGCATTCTATTTCTTCTCGAGATGTGCCACATCAGCAAATAGGGGTCCCAAAAGCTTTACTCTATCCACATCATTAAGGTAAGCTCTACTCTGAGGAGGCAGCTCTTGTCCAGTCATATTTTGAGTGCCTTCCAACCTGATAGGCTCATCTTCTGGCACTATATCAGGCAATGTTTCAAGACTCTTCCTAAAGTTTTCCAGTAATACATCAGACAGTGTTTCACTGCTATTCATAAGGTTTTCACTGGCCAATTCTTTTTTGAGAAGTGGCTGGCTTCTTCCTTATTCCAAGTCTGTCTTAGTCTGGAATCTCCACTGAAATCTGTCCACCATTAGTAATCCTGCTGACATTTGAAACACTGGTGGCAAAGCCTCCAGCTTGACAGCAACACTCAAGCCCCCAGAAGACAACAAACTCACAGACAAGTTTTTCTCCCTTAGCTGTTCCAATCCACTATGCTCATTTCCTGATCTCCCCTGCCCTACTCGCTGACTCAGCCTGCCCCCAGGGTACAAACACCCACCTTCCACTGGTCCCAGGGCTGGCTTACTTTCATAAGCAGTATAGTTATAAATGTATAATGGTATAGTTATAAATAATAATTACAAAGCTTTAAATATTAGCCTATACCTTGACCTTATATTTTCATTATTGAGAATTTATCTTCACAGCATGAATATAAAAGTACACAAAGATTTTTCTACAAGAATATTCATACAAGATTGGTTTTAATGATGATAACTTATGTATATAATGTATACTCAAAAGACATTTAAAAAGCAGAGAGAGCAATAAAATGAAATATACAACACTTACAGTATTTTTACAAAATGAAAAATTATAATGAATACATTGCACTGTTAAAATTAGTAAAACATAAGGGTTACTATGAAAATATTGGGAGCTCTGCTGGCATAGTGCCTAAGGTATTTGAATGCTAACCAGAAGGCTGGCGGTTCAAACCCACCAGCCACTCCTTGGAAGGAAGGTTGGGCAATCTACTTCCAAAGTGATACTGACTAAAGTACAATATTGTACAATGATACAGAAGTACTTTCAAGACCTCTGAGAGCATAGAGCTGATTACTCTTACACATTATAATTAGGAGTTATTCCCTAATTTTGAAACGTTTATGGCTTTCTCCTTTGCTGTCTTCTCTGTCTTCTCAATATCGACAGTGCACCAGTCTTAGTAGCCTTCCCCCACTTTTATTTTTAATAGTCTCAGATTCAGGAGTTAAATAAGATTTCAGTGATCATAGAATCCAAACATCTTCCTGGTGCTCAAGTTATCTGATTGACAACCATGCCAGGGTTCATCCAGTTGAAAATTGTACCCATTCACTTATAAGCACTTACTTCTCCCTCTGGCTGCCTATTGCTCCTTTCAGTATTTGCATTAAGTCAAAATCAGTCCCTTTACAATGTTTACCTTTTGGTTTTATTTCTAGCCCTTGGGGCCATTCAAATACTAATCTCTTTCCAGCAATAATTCTTCAAATATTTGAAAATAATAATCATGGTCCCCTAAGTCTCTTTTCTTTCTTTTTTTTTTAACTTTTTATTGTAATTTTGGTAATAGCTTACAGAGTAAATTGGTTTTCCATTCAACAGTCCATATAGTTTGTTTCGTGACATTGATTGTGATCATCACAATTTAGTAACACTCTTCCTACTTCCTTGATGTAGTAGTTACCATTTCCTTTTGTCCTTCTTTCCTATTCATTCCTGCATTCTGAGCTCTACCCTTAAGCAAATGCTCTTTTGATCTCTTATGGTTGATTGTTCTAAGGACTGCACACCTCCCTGGTGTTATTGTTCCCCACATAGGCCTATCTACTGTTTGGCTGAAACTTGAGCCAGGATGGTGAGTTCAGTTCTCATCTTGAATAGTAACTATGGGCTATAGTTTCAGGGGTTCAATCAGTCTCTATTAAACCAGTAAACCTGGTCTTTTTTATTATTTTGAGTTTTGTTCCACATTTTTCTCCTACTCTAGTCAGGATCTCCTATTGTGATAACTTTCAGACTAGTTGGCAGTGGTAAAAGGGTACCATCTAGTTCTTCCAGTCATAGGGTCATGATTTATGTCATCCACTAGTCCCTTGGAGTAATTGTTTCCATGCATCCCTGATTTTCCTCACTCTTCTTTGCTTCAGATGAAGAGAAAGCAATAATTGCACCTTAGATGGCAGCTTGTAAACTTTTAAGACCCCAGTTGCTATTTACCAAAGTATTTTCCTTCATTTTTCATTCACTTAGTGAATCATTGTTGAGTCCCTATGTTGTGTTGGACGCTGTTGGAGGTGCTGGGAAAATAAGAATAAATTAGACCAGTAATATCTCTGTACTCATCATAGTCATTCTAGCAGGGAAGATAATAAACAAGAAAATAAATGAGTAACAAGGTTATGACTATTCAGACGGTCAGAAAGAATTTATACAGTCTTTTGTTCCATAAAAATACTGAGAGATACTAAGCTACTTGACTTTAAGTGTACAAAGAAGACATTCTATCTGACTGGAGATCAGAAAGTTGAAGCTCCACTACTGAGAAAAAATCAAGGGAAAAGCATTCCAGGAATAAAGAATAGCAAGTGAATTTACTTCCAAATTTTAAAAATAAAAATGTTGTTGTTGTTGTTATGTGCCATCGAGTAGGACCTTACTCATATAAAGGCTAAAAAAAAAAAAAAAAGATCAGTGAACATAAAGTAAACCACTGTGGCTGGACAGGGTGATCAATGGAAGGAGCAAGAGACCTGAGATGAGGTAGGAAAGGAATACTACATAAGATCATGTAGGGACTTGTTAATTAGGCTTAGACTTCTTTCCAAATGCAATGGGAAGTGACAAGTATGAAAGTGGTGAAATCTGACTTATGTTTAAAAAAGGTCACTGACTGCCTAAACATTACTGATTCCTGTAACTATTTCTTATGGAATTGTCTGGGATTCTTCCCCTAGTAACAGTTCCCTAACCATGCACCACTTTTTCTACACTTTTCTCCAAAAGGAAGTCTAGAACTAAAGACAGTGCTTTGGGTATTATCCGATCACTCATAGGAAGGTGAAATAATTGCACTTTCTCATCCGGGATGCTCTTCTTCCATTGATGCAACTAAAGATTAAGATTGGTTGCAGTGTTGCAAAACAGATTTAAAAAAAAAAAAAATCTCGTTAGAAAAATAAGTAAACTGTTTCAAGGTGAAAAGCACTGGTTCTCACAACCTTGCCTGCCCATAGACTCACCTCAAGCTCCAAGCTCACTGACATCAAGTCAATTCTGACTCATAGAGACCCCCTTTGGTTTTCTGAGGTTGTAAATGTTTACAGAAGTAGATTGTCCAGTCTTCCTTCCGTGACGCAGCAAAAAGAGTGTCCAGACAACACACCAAACCAATTATATTGGAATCTCTTGGAGAATTTCTTTTAAAAATACTCCCTGTGTAGAACAACTAGAAACAAACTCAAATTTAAAATAAATAAAAAGTACCTCCTATGATTTCATTGCATCAGGGTTGTATCCTTTCACCAGACTTATTCAATATGTATGCTGAGCAAATAATCAAAGAAGCTAGACTGTATGAAGAAAAATGGGCATCAGGATTGGAGGAAGACTCATTAGCAACCTGTGATATGCGGACACAGCCTTCCTTGATGAAAATGAAAATGACTTGAAGCACTTACTGATGAAGATTAAAGACTGCAGTATGGATTACATCTCAACACAAAGAAAATGAAAATCCTCACAACTGAACCAGTGAGCAGCCTCATGATAAATGGAGAAAAGATTGAAGTTATCAAAGGTTTCGTATTACTTGTTTCCACAATCCACACCCATAGAAGCAGCAGTCAAGAAATCAGATGACATATTCCATGGGGCAAATGTGCTGCAAAAGACCTCTTTAAAGTGCTGAAGAGCAAAGATGTCTCTTTGAAGAGTAAGGTGCACCTAACCCAAGCCATGGTGTTTTCAATTGCTTCAAATGCATGTGAAAGCTGGACAATGAATAAGGAAGACTGAAGAAGAGTTGGTGCTTTTGAGTTGTGGTGTTGGTGAAGAATACTAAAAGTACCATGGACTGTCAGAAGAACTAACAAATCTGTCCTGGAAGACAGGAAGCCCAAATGCTCCTTGTGTTTTCTTTGGTCTGTCTCTCAATCCTTTGAAGATACCTAAATATAATTCTTTTAAATTCCTTATCAGAGAGTTCCAATGCTGCTTCTTCCTCAGGGATGTGTTCTGGGTCTGTATCCTGCTCCCTTGTTTCTATCACTTTATCCTGCTTCTTTGTGTGGACTGTGATGGTCTGTTGTCCCCAAGGCATCATGGTGTTGTTGTCTTTAGATCTCTGTTAACTGTTTGTGAAGAGCAGCCAAGGGTGATTCAGGCTCTTCTTGGTGGTTTTTAATCATTGGCCCATTGGTGGAGAAGGAGGTAGTGGCTCTCGCTCAGTAAGTGAAGTTGCAGGAGGTGTGGGTGTAGTGTCTTATGGGGACTGCTGTTGTCTCCTACTCAGTTAGACAAAAATTACAACTGAATAACCATCAAAAAACTTTTCAGTCTTGCAGGTCCGGAGTGTCCTTGGGGTTGCTGGAAAGCAGAACCTCTTCTTAAGCCCCTGGAAACTCAGAGAGCACTGTCTCTTTAAATATCCAAAATGGTCAAGCCGCTTGTAACCTTCAAAATGGCGGCACCCTCCAGACCAGCAAAAGTCCACAGCTCAGCCAGCCTTTCTCTTCACCTTCTCCGTTTATTCCCCAGCCAACAGAGCAGTCCTCTGTGCAGTCCCTGGCTAGCAGTACAATATTGTACAATGTTGTACTGTGGCACAGTCCAAGCTGTCTGTGCTGTCAGGATCGCTGAGGATCACTGCCAGACCTCAGCTCTGCATGTCTCCTTTTTTGGTATTTTCACGCAAATTCTTCTGCTAGTTAGGGTTTAGTCCACTTCTATATCCTTCCCTTCAAGGCTCAGGGGTCCGAGATTATCTTCCGAGTCTGTGTTAATTGGTTTCCCTTTTCTTTGTTGAAGAGGGTCTGTGCAGTCTTTCTGCCTATTCTGCCATCTTGCTGGAACCCCGAATGCTCCTTGGGAGCGAGAATGGCCAGACTTTGTCTCACCTACTTTGGTCATGTTGTCACAAGGGACCATTCCCTGGAGAAGGATGCCATGCTTAGTAAAGTAAAAGGTCAGTGAAAAATGGGAAGGCCCTCAACAACATGGATTGACACAGTGGCTGCAACAGTAGACTCAGATATAGCAAGGATTGTGAAGCTGGCACAGGACCGAGCAGTGTTTCATTCTGTTGTACATAGGGTCACTATGAGTTGGAGCACACTCATTGGCACCTTACAGCAAAAAGATTTCATTAAGCACCCAAAGCTCAAAACGATGACAGAATGGCTAGCCCTATGCTTCCTAAACTTTAATGTTCAGAGAAATCATCTGAGGATCTTGTTAAAATACATATTATGGGTCAATGAGTCTAGGGTAGGGCCCAAGAATCTGAATTTCTAAATAGTGTCTAGGTATATCTGTGCAGCTAATCAAGGTTTAATAATCAAGGAATTATACCTTGAACAGCAATGTACTAGTACAAATGTTCTCATAGCATGCACCAGAATGATGCACCAGAATCACCTGGAGGGCTTATTAAAACACAGATTAATAAGCCTCATTCCCAGAGATTCTGATTCAGTAGATCTGGGGTAAGGCCTGGTAATTTGCATTTCTAACCAGTTCTCAAGGAGCCAGACAGTGCAGGGATTAAGTATAGGCTACTAACCAAATGATTGGGAGTTCAATCCCACAAGCCATTCTGTGGAGGAAAAAGATGTGGCAATTTGTTTCATAAAGATTGTTGTTATTGTTGTTGTTATGTGCAGTTGAGCTGTTTCCAACTTATAGTGACTTATAGTACAGCAGGGCAAAATGATGCTGCCCAATCCTTTGTCTTCCTAACAATTGAGGCTATGTTTGAGAACATTGTTGCAGCCATTGTGTCAATGCATCTCATTATGGGTCTTTTTTCACTGACCCTCTACTTTACCAAGCATAATGTCCTTCTCTAGGGACACCCTTGGAAACCCAATATATTATATTATAGACTTGCTCTGCTCAAAGACAAGTTTCAGTGTCTCTTCTGACATCCTCTTTGGTTTTTCTTCCTTTTCTGTTTTTTTAATTACCTCTTGCTTTCTTCACAGATGATGTTCTTGATGTCATCCCACAATTCCTCTGGTTTTCATTCGTTGGTGTTCAATGCATCGAATCTGCCCTTGAGCAGAGAGTAGCTAAAGCAAATGGAAGAAATGACAAGATAAAAGAGCTGAACAGAAGATTTCAAAGGGCACCTCATGCAGACAAAGCCAGTTACTATAATGAAATGTGCAAATACCTGGAGATAGAAAACCAAAAGGAAAGAACACATGCAGCATTTCTCAAGCTGAAAGAACTGAGGAAAAAATTAAAGCCTCGAGTTGCACTATTGAAAGATTCTAAGGGCAAAATATTGAATAATTCAGGAAGCATCAAAAGAAGATTGAAGGAATGCACAGAGGCACTGTAACAAAAAGAACTCGTAGATCTTCATCCATTTCAGGAGGTGGCATGTGATCAAGAACCAATGGTACTGAAAGAAGAATTCGAAGCTGCACTGAAGGAATTGGAGAAGAACAAGGCTCCAGGAATTGACAGAATACCCATTGAGATGTTTCAACAAAAGAATGCCCCACTGCAGGCACTCACTTGGTTATGCCAAGAGATTTGGAAGACAGCTATCTGGCCAACAGACTAGAGGAGATTCATATTTGTGCTCATTCCAAGGAAAGGTGATCCCACAGAATGTGGAAATTATCAAACAATATCATTGATATCACAAATAAGTAAAATCTTACTGAAGATAATTCAAAAACAGTTGCAGCAATAAATTGACAGAGAACCTCCAGAAATGCAAGGTGGATTCAGAAGAGGATGTGGAATGAGGGATGTCATTGCTGATGTCAGATGGGTCTTAGCTGAAAGCAAAGAATACCAGAAAGATGTTTACTTGTGTTTTATTAACTATACAAAAGCATGTGATTGTGTGGATCATAACAAATTGTGGATAACATTGAAAATAATGGGAATTCCAGAACCCTTGATTGTACTCATGAAGAACCTGTACATAGATCAGAAGGCTATCATTCGAACACAAAAAGGGGATACTGCATGTTTCAAAACCAAGAAGGGTGTGCATCAAGGTTGTATGTTTTACCATACTTATTCAATTTGTATGCTGAGCAAATAATCTGAAAAGCTGGATTATATGAAGAAGAACATGGCATCAGGATTGGACGGAGACTCATTAACAACCTGCAAAATGCAGATGACACAACTTTGCTTACTGAAAGTGAGGATGACTTGAAGCACTTACTGATGAAGATTAAAGACTACAGTCTTCAGTATGGATTACACCTTAATATTAAGAAAACAAAAATGCTCACAACTGGTCCGATAAACAGCTTCACAGTGGATGGCAAAAAAAGGTTGAAGTTGTCAAGGATTTCGTATTACTTGGCTCTACAATCAACACCATTGGAAGCAGCACTCAGGACATCAGATGACATATTGCATTGGGCAAATCTGCTGCAAAGGACCGCTTTCAAGTGATGAAGAGCAAAGATGTCTCCTTTAAGATGAAGGTGTGCCTAACCCCAGCCATGGTATTTTCAATCACCTCTTATGCATGTGAGAGCTGGACAAGGAATAAGGAAGACCGAAGAAGAGTTGATGCTTTTGAGTTGTGGTGTTGGAGAAGAATGCTCAGAGTACCATGGTCTGCTAAAAGGACTAATAAATCTTCCCTGGAGTAAGTGCAGCCAGAATGCTCCTTCGAAGCCAGAATGGCCAGACTTCATCTCACCTACTTTGGTCATGTTGTCAGAAGGACAAATATTCCATTCCCTGGAGAGGATATCATGCTTGATAAAGTTAGGGTCAACGAAGAAGGGGAAGGCCCTCAATGAGATAGACAGACACAGTGGCTGCAATGATAGGCTCAGGCATAGCAAGGATCATGAGGCTGGCACAGGACCAGGCAGTGTTTCGTTCTGCTGTGCATAAGGTCACTATGAGTCAGAGATGACTCGACGGCATCTAACAACAACAACATAGACTTGCTCTGAGTCAGAGTTGACTTGACAGCAGTGAGCTTTGCTTATGGGTTTAACCAGTTCTCAGGTGATTCTGATGCTACCATTCAGGGACCACACTTTGAAATCCATTGGGCTATTCAATATGGAGGAAATAAATAAACTGTAGACTCTAGGGTTTGGGACACAAACTTGATAATTTGGATTTTCGTTATCCAGAAAACTTTTCACCTCTTCTGATTCTCCCCTTGAATTCCAGCTAGGTACATTGTTATTGTATATTCCTCACAGGAAAGTGCTAGCTAAAAGGTATTTTATTTTGTGAAGAATAATTATGACAATGACAGGCCAGCAAACATGCTTTGGATGAGGAATAGAAAAATGAATCTGAAACACAGAAGCTAGCCTTAATATGTCTTATCACTAAAAGAAGTTTATGTTAAATTTTGAATTCTGTCTTTGTCATCCATTTTAGCTATAGCATTCAACTAGCTTTTCAGTTCTTTTGTTTCCATTGTATGACTGCATATGTGCTTTTTTGTTTGCTTTGTTCCAATGTATCTTGTGTCTCTTACTTGTCAACATGTTGCATAATGTGAACTAATAAAATATATATGCTACTAAAGTGCAGAGAGTGAGTACCACAAATAGAAAATAAATTGTTGTTCCAGCTCCAAATATTTCTCAATAAGCATTTTTCTAAATAACATTTTCTCCTCTAGCTCATCTGCACACCATACTGGTTTATTTCATCTGCTATGTATTTTTCTGATGTAACATTACTCATTCCTTTTTCTGAGTATCATTCTAGAAACAATAATTTAAATCATCTTATTAGGAGCTCTGGTGGCATAGTGCCTAAGGCATTTGACTGCTAACCAGGAGGCTGGCAGTTCAAACCCATCAGCCACTCCTGGGAAGGAAGGTTGGGCAATCTAGTTCCATAGTGATACTGCCTTGGAAACCCAAGGAGGGGTTGCTATGAGTCGGATCTGACTCCATGGCAGTGCGTTTGGTTTGGTTTGGTTATTAATAAAATGTGCTTAAAATAATGAGCTGTTGTTGTTGTTATGTGAGTCAGTTTTGACTCATAGTGACCCTGTGAACAATAGAACAAAAGACTGCCCAGTCCTACACCATTCTCACAATCCTTGCTATGCTTGAGACCATCATTGTAGTCACTGTGTCAATACATCTTGTTGATGCTCTTCCCCTTTTTTGCTGACCTTCTTCTTTACCAAGCATGATATCCTTCTCCAAGAACTGGTCCCTCCTGATAACATGACCAAAGTACAAAGAGAAAAAATCTGGCCATTCTCACTTCTAAGGAGCACTCCAGCTGTACGTCCTCCAAGACAGATATGGCCATTCTTCTAGGAGTCCATGATACATTCAATATTTTTTGCCAACGCCATGACTCAAATGTATCAATTCTTCTGCAGTCTTCTTTATTCATTGTCCAGATCTCAAAAGCATATCAGGTTATTGAAAATACCATGGCTTGGGTCAGGCATACCTTCAGTTTTCAAAGTGACATCTTGGCTCTAGAACACTTTTCTTTCTGTCTTTAAAATGTTGTTCAACATTTGAAAGAGGTTTTTTTGTAACAGATTTACCCAATGCAATATGTTATTTGATTTCTTGACTGCTGATTCCATGGGGGTTGATTGTGGATCCAGGTAAAATTAAATCTTTGTTAAGAATTCAGTCTTTCCTCCACTTATCTTGATGTTGCTTATCGGTCCAGTTGTGAAGATTTTTGTTTTCTTTATGTTGAGGTATAATCCATACCAAAGACTGTATTCTTTGATCTTTATCAGTAAGTGCTTCAAGCCTTCTTTGCTTTTAACAAACAAGGTTGTGTCAAAATAATGAGCTGGGAAGTCTCTAGTTTCCCTATACAGATACTTATTTATTCAATAAATAATTGTTTTTGTTAGTGTTCAAAAACTGCAGAATCTTATGTGATTGTCTATAAAGTTAAATATAAAAAACTACCAAACTTATAAATAGCCCTGGTGGCACAGTAGTTAAAACGCTCAGATTCTCACCAAACATCAGCAGTTTGAGTCCAGCTGCCAATTTGTGGGAGAAAGATCCAGTTTTAATCTGCTTCTGTAAAGATTTACAATGTTGGAAACCTGATGGGGCAATTGTACTCTGTACTATAGGGTCTCTACGAATCAAAATGGACAGCAATAGGTTTGGTTTCAGTTTTACCAAGCTTAGCTCCATTTTTGACTTGATTAATAATTCATATCATTATGATATAATGAAAAGACTTTTTTAATCCCTAAAACAATTATAGCACAATTCACCTCAAAATAACATGGATTGTTATAGCCCTAAATTATAGTATGAAGATGTGAAGTGCCTACCTGTCAAACCAGAGATAGGAAGGTGGCTGACTGCAAATCTCCAAGCATTCTATCAATTACCTGTTATTCTCAGCACAAAGGGCAGTAATAAAAGGTACAGTGTGGCAACATAACAGAGTTCTTTCTCCTATTCAATTTAAATTGTCAGATTACTTTATATTTTAACCCTAATGATTAGAAACATCCTCTGAAGTATAACAAAAAAGGGAAGAAAAAGGTCCCTTCAAGCTGCTTTTTATTGAGTTATTTTTAAGGAGAAAAAAGAAAAGATTGACTTGAGGACTTATTCATAATAAATCTATTCTGGCAGAAACCCAAATAGAAAGTAGAAGTTTCACATTGGAAAATGAGATTTGACTGACAACTTGCTTGGCATCAGCCTTGGCAGTTTAAGAAAATCATGAGTTAACACAGAATGCCTTACAAAGAAATATAGGAATACCAAGAAATATAACAAGACTCAGATTCCATGGAATAAATGAGGTAAATGTTGAGCCATGAATTCAATGTTACATTGGCGTCTCAATTTCTCTACTGACTCCCTTTCTGGAATTACCCTGTATTGACCAGCTCCAAGGAGCAATAGCTAGAATTGCAATCCTGAAGTCACTAGGTTGTGGGCACTGCAGGAGCACACATGTAGTTTTGTTGTTGTTTTTAAAGTGAGTTAATCTTTGAGGGTAAACCTTGGGCAATTAGAATTTGGGCACCTGGGAAGGGAAAATGACCAAAGATGTCTGTAGCCAAAATTGCTCTTTCTAGAAATTATTATTAAAGCCAATACTCAAAAAAAAAACAAAAAACAAACTCACTGCCATCAAGTTGCTTCCAACTCATAGTGACTCCCTTTGGGTTTCTGAGGCAGTACATCTTTATGGAAGTATATTGCCCAGTCTTCCTTCCACAGAGTGGCTGGTGGGTTTGAACTACCAACCTTCTGGTTAGCAGTCAAATGCCTTAGGCATTACACCACCAGAGTGCTCACTTACTGGTCCAGTTGTGAGGATTTTCATTTTCTTTATGCTAAAATGTAATCCATACTGCAGACTGAAGTCTTTAATCTTCATCACTAAGTGCTTGGAGTCATCCTCATTTTCAGCAAGCAAAGTTGTGTCATTTGCATATCACAGGCTGTTAATGAGTCTTCCTCCAATCCTAATGCCACACTCTTCTTTATATAGTCCAGATTCTCAGATTATTTGAGCATAAAGATTGAGTAACTATGGTGAAAGGATATAACCTTGACACACTCCCTTCCTGATTTGAAACCATGTGGTATCCCCTTGTTCTATTTGAACAACAGCCTCCTGGTCTATGTACAGGTTCCTGATGAACACAATTAAGTGTTCTGGAATTCCCATTCTTCTCAATGTTATCCATAATTTGTTATGATCCAAACAGTTGAATGCTTTTACATAGTCAATAAAACACAAGTAAACATCTTTCTGGTAGTCTTTGCTTTCAGCCAAGATCTATCTGACATCAGCAATGATATCCTTCGTTCCATATCTTCTTCTGAATCCAGCTTGCATTCCTGGAGGTTCTCTGTTAATATACTACTGCAACTGTTTTTGAATTATCTTCACCAAGATTTTACTTGGGTGTGACATTAATGATATTGTTCGGTAGTTTCAGTGCCTTGAACCCATATAATCAGGCTATTCTGATTCCTGCTGTGACTCTATTGTCCATTATGGTAACCAGACCAAAGGTGGCTTGTCTTTGTTGATTAAGTGCTGCCACTTGACCTCTACCACCACAAGGTCCAATCAGCCCCACTGTAGTTAGGTGTCTTAATTCAATTAGGGCAGTTCCCATTTCAAATCTGGTTTTTATAAAATAGCAATCACAGCCATCTTCAAGGATGCTCCCTTCAAATTTTTTTTTTTTTTCCTTACCATAGTGGGCAATCTATTTCCCTAGTGATACCGCCTCAGAAACCCAAGGAGGGGTTGCTATGAGTCGGATCTGACTGGATGGCAGTGGATTCAGTTTTTCTTTTATAGTGGTAAAAGGTGTGTCCTCTGGGCACTCCATGTGTTAATCTGTGGGTCTAATCTGATAAATCCATTCTAACATGTCTTTTTCCCTAAATCTTTTTATCTCTTCCTCTACATTATACCAAAGCAGGTCTGGTACTTCAACTTCACTTAGTATAGGCCACCACATAATCTATGATTCATTAAACCAACCATATAAACTATTAGATCCTTTCCTAATCTCTTGAGCTGGAACATTGAATGAATAATCTACGCTTAGAGCTATATCAGTAAACTCAGACTGATCCAACTTTATGTTCTTTGCACCATTATTCCACACACTTAATAACCGTTCTCACACATGTTCTCCAAGTTTCTGTTTGTACATATTAGACAAATCAAGCAGTTCTTTTAGAGTGTAGCATACCTCTTCTGGGTCATACTTTGTTCTTCACCTTTTGGGGCTTGCTGAGACTTAAGTGTAGTTATAGGTCTAGATGTAACAACAATGGGTGGTTCCTGGGAACATTCATCAATGTCTTTTAAGGCATCTGCCTCAGGCAATGCCCCCAGACAATGCCCCAGAAACCACCCCAGGAAATATCTCAGACAATGACTCCACAAGTACAGCTGGGTTAGTCTCATTAGATGAGGTTAAGAGGGTTGATTCTGTTAGCAGGAGTGATTCAATGGATTTAGACATTCAATGCCCCCAGCTTACTGCCCATATGTCCCCATCCCAGGTTTCAGAAACCCATTTCTTTCCTATAGATGCCTTACTTTAACTTCATGCCCCATTTGAAGTTGGCAATTCAATTGGCATTGCAATTCAGCCGCTCTCCTGAGACTCTGAGTTTGGTTTTCAGCGATATCAGCTGTGTTACTATAAGAAATTCAGCTTTCTTTCCAGGCACAAATGGAAATATTGAAGTCTTTTATTCAGCACTTGCACTATGACTCCAAAGCCATGAGCTCACATTCTTTCACCACTTTGTCTTGTGTAAGTGGGACCAACCAACCAGTTTCCTTTACTTCTCATTCTGACAAATTGCAGAAAAATATCAAACATGTCATCACCCAAAGCCTCATTTCTCACCAATAATTGATCTATTGCTATTTTGTGTATCATTGCCACCTCATGCCATGGATTAGCAGCACCCACTTTATCAGACCTGAGAACCAATTTAGAAAACTCTTTCTTATGATTTTGTTTCTCTAGAACTACTCTTAGTACCAAATGACTTAGGCTAAGTTCTCTAGAGAAGCAAAACCAGTGGAGCGCATATATGTATATAGAGAAATAGAGTGACATGGAGAGAAATTTATATCAAGGAAATGGCTCACACAATTGTAGAGGCTGTCAAGTCCCAAGTCCATGGATCAGATGTCAAGTTGGAAGCTTCTCCTAACTCACGTAGCTTCAAGGCCTGAGGATTAGCAGATAATATGGCAGGCTGCTGCCTTCAGGGGCTGATGAATCCAAGACTGGCAGGTAAAATGGTAGGTTGTTGGCTTACAGTCTGTGAAGGCAACAAACCCAGGATCAGCAGGCAATATGGCAGGCCACTGGTTCAAGTTCAGATGATGGTGAGACAGATGCAGGATCTTGAGCATAAAGTAAGAGAGCTTTGCCAGAGCTTTTCCATATATAATGGAATAGGCCACACCCCACAGGAAACTCCATTCCAACTTACTGACTGTTCCTAGCAGATCTCATCATGAGGGTTGACTACATCATGACTGCTAAACCACTTAGAATCATGGCCCAGCCAAAGTGACAAACAATCTTAACTATCATTATGGTATACTCAATATCCTTCACCAACACCATAATTCAAGGGCATCAATTCTTCTTCAGTATTCCTTAGACATTGCCCAGATTTCACATGAATATGAGGAGATTGAAAAGGCATTGATGAATACAAGGCTTCAGAAACTGATAGATTGTCTATTGAGATGTCTCAAACAATGGATGCAATGCTGGAAGCACTCATGGGGGTGTAGTAGGTATAGGGGGGATTTGGGAGGACATTTGCCCATGGGCACAAGTCCAAGGCAGCACCAAACTAGGCATGGAATGACATTCAGAGGCACTACAAAGATGAAAGACACCTAACTGAGGCAGACAGACAAGAGAGAGGAAGGCATTTCTCCCTGTTCTCAGTCTATGTCTATTCGTCTTGAAATTGGTGAAGGGAGCACAACTCAGAGCACTTCCCTGGGCATTCAAATGGAGGGATGTACAATCTAGATATTGCCCCAAGTGCTCATTACCCTTGCTACACGGCTGACTACACATTCTTCTATGCCAAAACAACAACAACAACAACTGGAAGACAGCTACCAGGCCAATCAAGTGAAAAAGATCCATATTTGTGCCCATTTCAAAGAAAGGTGATACAACAGAACACAGAATTTATTGAACAATATCACACACAAATTGTGTTGGATTGGGTTCTCTAGAGAAACACAAAAACCAGCAAAGTATATATTGTTGTTGTTGTTGTTATGTGCCGTCGAGTCGGCCCCGACTCATAGCGACCCCTCCTTGGGTTTCCGAGGCAGTATCACTACGGAAGTAGGAT
>NW_006921995.1:1572292-1576785 GCF_000298275.1 Orycteropus afer afer | reverse complement strand
AGTCATGTGATCCATCATGGGAAACACCACTCACAAGTGAAGTCCAGCCAAGTTGACAGATCTTCAACTATCACACAAATGATATAAAATTTTGCTGAAGGTAATTCCCAAATGGTTGCAACAGTACATTGATAGGGAACTGCCAGAAATTCAAGCCAAATTCAGGAGAGGATGTAGAGCAAGAAATATCATTGTTGATATCAAATTGACCTTGGCTGAAAACAGAGAATACTAGAAAGATGTTCATCTGTTTTATTGACTATGCAAAGGCATTCAACTGTGTGTATCATAAAAAAATATGGATAGCATTGTAAAGAATGGGAATTCGAGAACACTTAATTGTGCTCATGCCAAACCTGTACATAAATGAAGAGGCAGTTGTTGGAACAGCATAAGGAGTTTCTGTGTGGCTTAAAATCAGAAACGTGTGCACCAGAGTTGTATCTTTCCACTGTATTTAGTCAATCTGCACACTGAGCAAATAACCTGAGAAGCTGGACTATACGAAGAAGAATGCAGCCTCAGGATTGAAGAAAGACTCATTATAGCCTGCAGTATGCAGATGACACAACCTTGTTTTCTGACAGTGAAGAAGACTTGAAGAACTTACTGATGAAGATCAGAGACTATAGGTTTCAGTATGGATTACACCTCAACATAAAGAAAACAAAAATCCTTATAAGTGAACCAATAAACAACATCATGATAAATGGAGAAAATACTGAAATTGTCAAGGATTTCATTTTCTTGGACGCACAATCAACACTCATGGAAGCAGCAGTGAAGAAATCAAATGACTTACTGATTAGATAAATCCATGGCAAAAGACCACTTTAAGGTGTTACAAAACAAGCCATAGGCTACTGAGTATTTCTTCAAATCAAGAGTGTTCATTCAAAACTTGACAAGTGCTATATAGAGTGGAAGAATATGGGTAGAAGGAGTGAGAGGCAAAAAAATAATTATTAGGTTGTTTTTTTTTTGTTCCCCCAACCAGTTCATTTTCATTTCCCCCTTAATTGCACTAATTTATTTGTCATTGCCCAAAAACCTTTATGGTGAATTTCTATGCATTCAAACATCAGGACTGTCCAGTAAATAATGTAGAGCAATAAAGTCTAATGAAAGCAAATAGACTTAAGAATCAGAAAGACTGGTTCCAAACACTATAAACCAAAAAATTTGTTGCTGTTGAGTCAATTCCAACTCATAGTGACCCTATAGGACAGAATAGAATTGCCCCAAAGTGTTTCCCAACCCATAAATATTACATGGAAGCAGGCTAGCACGTCTTTCTCCCTCAGAGTTGCTGGTGGGTTTGAACATTTTGGTTAAGCACTTAACACCTGTGCCACTAGGGCTCTTTCAAACCCTATGCCAATCACTTGAGCAGGTTTTTTAATGTCATAATTTTGTCAACTATAAAATAAGAATAATTTGTGCTACTATGTATTTGAGGGTACAATTAAATCCCCAGAAGCTAGATACAGGGTATAGTCCCTAACAGTAATTAAATAAATGTTACTTACATTGTTTATTTCCGTGAAGACTGAAAACAACCAAGAAATCTCAGTTTATTCAAATGCCAATTGAGGAATAAAGAACTCTGTCTTAGATGGTTGAAAATTCTCCCAAGTAGGACAATTTTTGCTAGTTTTCTTTCTGTTTCTTGAACATTACAAGATTGTTCCTACCTTGAGTCTTTGACCTCCGCCTGGAACTCTTTCCCCCGTTTTATTATATAACTGTTTTCCATTCAGTCCCCTTAGCTCAATATCTCAGATAGTTCTTTCTGCTAACAATGACTTCTTCTCACCCCCTGTCACTTTCTATCCCTACACTGTTACTTAATCTCTATAGCCTTAAATGAAGTTATTTTGTTTCTTTCTTTACTTACCTGTTTTTCTGTCACCACCAGAATGTAAATTCATGGAAGACTTGTCTGAATTGTTTACTGCAGAACACCATCATCCCCATGACTTCTAAGATTGCCAGATCAGTAGTGAGTGCTCAAAAACATCTGTTTAGTGAAAGAAATAAAAGAAAGAATTTTTACTTTAGCACAAATGCGTATTGGATCCTTTTTTAGAGTGAGTTTTGACAGGGAGCAAATAAGTTGAAAGCTGATCAAGGGGTCTGGGGATATATACCCTGCATTTGGGGTTGGACAGGGAAAGGGAAGCTTCATCTCCTTCACATGCTATTTTACATGCGATTTCACAGCATTGCCTACACCAGTCATGCATTCTTCACATTCTTTGTTGATGGACAGTCCCAACTGGGACCGCTGAACAGCACATTTGCAGCTCAACAGCAAGAGCCCAGATCTCTCAAGATCTTTTCTACTCCCAAACTGTCCTCTTCTTGGAAAGCAAATTGTGGTTGGGTGCCATGGAGTCAGTTCCAACTCATAGCAACCCCATGTGGCTGAGTAGAACTGACCCATAGGGTCTCCTTGGCTGAAATCTTTACAGTAGCAGATCATTAGTTCTTTCTCCCACAGAGCGGCAGGGTGGGTCTGAACTATTAACCTTTTGGCTAGCAGTCAAGCCCTTCAATACCATTTAAAATGTTGTTGTTGTTATTAGGTGCCCTTGACTCATCTCCAACTCATAGCGACCCTAAGCACAGCAGAACAAAACACTGCCCAGTCCTGTGCCAGCCTCAAGGTCCTTGCTATATCTGAGCCCTCATTGCAGCCACTGTATCAATCCATCTTCTCAAGGGCCTTCCCCTTTTCATTGACCCTCCACTTTACCAAGCATGATATCCTTTTCCCAGGGAATGGTTCCTTCTGACAACATGACCAAAGCAGGTGAGACAAAGTCTGGCCATTCTTATTTCCAATGAGCATTCTGGCTGCACTTCCTCCAGGACAGATTTGTTAGTCCTTTTAGCAAACCATGGTACTCTTAGCATTCTTCTCCAATACCAAAACTCAAAAGCATCAATTCTTCTTCGGTTTTTTTTATTCCTTGTCCAGCTCTCACATGCATAAGAGGTGATTGAAAATACCATGGCTTGGATTAGGCACACCTTAGTCTTCAAAGAAACATCATTGCTCTTCATCACTAGAAAGAGATCTCTTGCAGCACATTTGCCCAATGTAATATGTCATCTGATGTCTTGACTGCTGCTTCTATCAGTGTTTGTGATGGATATGTTTGTGTGTCAACTTGGCTGGGCCTAGTTTAGTGGCTGGGCAGCTGGTGGTAGTTATTTCCCATGATGAGACTGGCAATCAACTCCATGTTGCGATCTACCACAAGCAGCTGAGTAGCTGCCTTTGGGATGTGGTCTGCATCCTGTATATAAGGAGAAGCTTTGAGAACGGTCTGTAGCCTATGGCACGCTTCGACCCTGCATGTAGCCATGTCATTGCTCAGCAGCCTGCTATGATCTGCCAACTTTGGGACTTACAATGGACTTAAGTAAATGGCCTGCCTTGTGAATTGGTAACATCGGGACTGTGCCTTTTTACTTGTCAAACTTGGGGCTTCTCAGCCTCAGCAGCCAGCAGCTGAGTGAAGAAACACCTCTAGCTGCAACAGGCCAGGAGCAGGAGGCAGAGCTGGACTCCAAGGTTGAGGGGCTTTCACCCAGCCCCTAGAGCCTGACACTTTGAACTTGGACTTAAAGCCTCCAAATTGTAAGAATAAAGCCCTGTTTGTTAAGGTCATCCTGTTTGTGGTACATTCTTGTCAAAATGGCACTGAGTAACCAGAACAGTGTTGATTGCAGAATCAAGAAATATGAAATCTTCGACAACTTCAATCTTTTCTCCATCCACCATGAAGCTGTTTATTAGAATAGCTGTGAGGATTTTTGTTTTTTTATTTGAGGTGTAATCCATACTGCAGACTGTAGTCTTTAATCTTCATCAGTAAGTGCTTCAAGTCATCCTCAATTTCAGCAAAGTTGTGTCATCTGTGTATCTCAGGTTGTCTTCCTCCAATCCTGATGCCACATTCTTCTTCATGTAATCCATCTTCTCAGATTATGTGCTCAGCATACAAATTGAATAAGTATGGTGAAAAGATACAACCCTGATGCACACCATTCTTGATTTTAAACCATGCAGTATCCCCTTGCTGTATCTGAATGACAGCTTCCTGATCTATGTACAGGTTCCTCATGAGTACAATCAAGTGTTCTGGAATTCCCATTCTTCTCAATGTTACCCACAGTTTGTTATGATTCACACAATCGAACACTTTTGCATAGTGAAAAAAACATAAATAAACATCTTTCTGGCATTCTTTGCTTCAGATAAGATCCATTTGACATCAGCAATGATATCTTTCATTCCACGTCCTCTTCTGAATCAAGATTGCTTCTGGAACCTCTCTGTCAATATACTGCTGTGACCATTTTTTAATTATCTTCAGTAAGTCATTTACAGTAAATACAAAAAAAAATACTTAGGAATAAATCATAAATCTCACTAGGGATTTGTATAAAAAAGATCTGTATTAAAAAAAAAAAAAAAACTA
>NW_006921995.1:1519243-1569326 GCF_000298275.1 Orycteropus afer afer | reverse complement strand
TCGACGAAAGAGGGGGAGGCCTTCAACAAGATGGATTGATATGGTGGCTGCGATGATGAGCTCACGTATAGCAGGGATTGTGGGGCTGGCGTGGGATTGGGCAGTGTTTCGTTCTGCTGTGCATGGGGTCGCTATGAGTCGGAAACGACTCGACGGCACTTAACAACAACAACAACACCATGCTCGTGGATAGGAAGATTGAAGATTGTGAAAAAGTCAGTACTACCCAAAGCAATCTGTACATTCAATGCAATCCCTATCCAGATCCCATCAACATTCTTTAAGAATATGGAAAAACCAATCACTAATTTTAAATGGAAAGAAAAGAGACCTCGGATAAGCAAAGCACTATTGAAGAAGAACAAAGTAGAAGGTCTCATGCTTCCGGATTTCAAAACCACTACATAGCCACAGTACTCAAAACAGCCAGGTATTGGTACAACAACAGACACGTAGACCAATGAAATAGAATTGAGAACCCAGATATAGATCTGTCGACCTACAGCCAGCTGATGTTTGACAAAGGGCTGAAAGCCATTAAATGGGGAAGAGATTGTCTGTTTAACAAATGGTGCTGGCAAAACTGGAGATCCATTTGCAGAAAAATGAAACAAGATCTGTACCTCACACCATACAAAAAACTAACTCCAGATGGATCAAAGACTTAAACGTGAAACCTAAAACTATAAAGTTCCTCAAGAAAAAACTAGGGGCAAATTTAGGCACCCTCATTTATGGCATACATAGACTGTCAACCATAACCCAAAGTGCACAAACTGTAGAAGAATGCACAAACTAGATGAATGGGACCTTCTAAAAATTTAATTTTTATGTGCTTCAAAAGACTTCTCCAAAAGAGTAAAAAGAGAACTTACAGATTGGTAAAAGATATTCGGTAACAAAATATCTGGCAAGAGACTTATCTCTAAAATTTATAGAAAACTCCAACACCTCAACAACAAAAAGACAAACAATCCAATTTAAAAAAATGGGCAAAGGACATGAACAGACACTTTAGCAAAGGGGATGTTTCAGGCAGCCAATAAACACATGAAGAAATGTTCACCATCATTAGCCATTAGAGCGATGCAAATCAAAACAACAATGAGATACCACCTGGATCCAGCACTAATAGCAAAGTTCAATGAGACAGAAAACAACAAATGCTGGTGAGGATTTGGAGAGATTGAGAATCTCCTACACTGCTAGTGGGACTGTAAAATGATACAGCCACTGTGGAATGCAGTATGAAGATTCCTTAAAATGTTGGAATTAGAAATATCATTTGGTCCAGGAATCCCATTGCTAGGTATATACCAGAAAGAAGTGAGAGCCAGGACAAGAACAGATACATGCATACCCATGTTCATGGCAGCACTACTTACAATAGCAAAAAGATGGAAACAACCTAGGTGCCCATCAACAGAAGAATGGATAACCAAACTATGGTAGATACACACAATGGACTGCTATGCAACAGTAAAGAACAATGTAGAATCTGCAAAACACTGCATAATGTGGATGAACTTGGAGGACATTATGCTGAGTGAAATAAGTCAATTACAGGAGGGCAAATATTGTGTTAGTTCATTATTGTAAAAAGTCAAGGAGAGGTTTATATATGGAAGGAAACTTTCTTTGTTGGTTACCAGAGGTGGGAGAGAGGGGAGGAAACACTGCAAACATAAAAATTAAAAAATTAAATACATAAATTAAATTAAAAAGTAGAAGTAGGTTTTAGATCCTTTATGTTTTCTTCTCAATTTAAGCACTGATTCTTTACAACAAAAAAGAACTTAATGAACTTTAGTAACACTTAACATTCTATTAAATCACATTTAGAAAGTGGCATTTTCTCCTAGTATTATTTAATAAAGTATACATTATAATGTATTACCCATTACCAATCATATTATTAGTACTAATAATGTTTAAAATAGTACAATTTACTGGTAATGATAATAATTCTCAAATATTATGAGTAATAAAAAATAATTAAATTCACCATTAATCTGAAATGAGTTTAGAGAAGAATGTCAAAAAAAACTTTCAAGAAAAGCAAAACAAGAAAAACTGGGAAATAGAACTACATGCTTCTTAATAGGGAGCTCTGGGGGCATAGTGCCTAAGGCATTTGACTGCTAACCAGAAGGCTGGTGGTTCAAACCCATCAGCCACTCCTTGGAAGGAAGGTTGGGCAATCTACTTCAGTAGTGATACCACCTCAGAAATCCAAGGAAGGCTCTGTAAATCTTCACCCAAATCACAACAAAAAAAAAAAAAGGAAGAAATCTAAGGAAGGGTCGCTATGAGTCGGATCTGACTAGAAGGCAGTGAGTTAATTTAGAGCTTCTTAATAATCAAGATGACTTTCCCAATTACAAAAGGAAGAACTCAGAAACATCAAAGGTAGTAACCTTTACAACTGGAATGCTTGCTGGGTTTGAATCTCTGACCTTCTGGTTAGCAGCCAAAAATGCCTTACCCTCTATGCCACCAGAACTCCTTTGGATGTATATTGAACATTTTAAGAGCTGAAATTACCACATTCAAGTAGAAATTCGGAAGATGATGTATTGTATCATCAGAAGATTTATTTACAATTAATAGAAAAATACTCGGGAGCTCTGGTAGCATAGTGCCTAAGGCACTTGACTGCTAACCAGAAGGCTTGCGATTCAAACCCACCAGCCACTCCTCGGAAGGAAGATGGGGCAATCTACTTCCGTTGTGATACTGTCTTGGAAACCCAAGGAGGGGTCGCTATGAGTCTGGTCCTACTTGACGGCACATAACAACAACAACAACAGAAAAATACTCAGTCAATACTGAAAAATGACTTCTTGTGCCTTTTCTAGCCTCATCTTTGGTTTCTTTTGATCGGTGCAAGAAAAAAAGATCAACATGAGTTTAGAAAAAATGTTGTAGAGTGTTGAACAATTTTGGAGAGAAAATAAAAGCATATCCCTTTTTTAAAGGAACATCCAAAGTTTAACCAGAAATATAAACGTTTAGCATAAAAAAAGAAAGCAATAAAATTAGACAAGCTCGCATTTTTTTTTGCTAGTACTGTTGTTTAAAGAAACTTTTTTCTTCAACGAAAGGGTACTTAAGGATTGTCCGTAACAGATAAATTTAAAAGTGTACATTACTATGGAAACTAAGCAATTCTGAAATTCTGTTGATGAAATTGAAGAAGCAAGAGATTGGCAGTTAAAAGCTGAATACCTCGTTTTGAAACCTCACCCTATTTCATGTTGTAAAACATAATGAGTTGAAAATTCTGAAAAGTGTGTTGAGACTAAGGAAAAAAAATGTGTTGATTTAATTAATTCATTTACATGGTTAATAAATTAGCATCCTGGTCCCACTGAGCTCTGGAGGCATAGTGCCTAAGGCATTTGACTACTAACCAGAAAGCTAGGTTCAAACCCACCAGCCACTCCTGGGAGGGAAGAATGGGCAATCTACGAGATATTGCCTTGAAACCCAAGGAGGGGTCGCTGAGTTGGAATTGACTGGATGGCAGTGAGTTTGGTTTGGTTTGGTGCCACTGAGCAATATTTATGGTACTACTTCCGTAGTGATATTGCCTGGGCAACACAAGGAGGGGTCGCTATGAGTCGGGCCGACCCCACAGCACACAACAACAACAACAACAACACTGTGTGGAGTCAGATCTGACTCAAAGCGACCCCTTCTTGGGTTTCTGAGGCAGTATCACTACAGAAGTAGATTGCCCAATCTTCTTTGGAGGAGTGGCTGGTAGGTTTGAACTGCCAGCCTCTGGTTAGCAGTCAAATGCCTTAGGCATTAGGCCACCAGAACTCCTATATTTATGATAAGGGGGGGGGGGGAAGAGATTCTGGCAGCTTTCCCCACTAACTGTGTGCTATCAAAAGCCAGCCTAGCCAGGGAATGTTGAGCACTAGGGCTGCATTAGAATACATCCACTGGGCTGGCTCTCTGGGCTTGCTTTGAACCCTTGCTCATCATTATTTAATGGGGCAGTTTGTCTTTGTGTTGGTGGAGGGGAAAAAACACAGGAGATTGACCTTTAGGTTCTAAATCAAAGCTCAGTTCTCCTGTCACTGGGATGGCCTTTCAGAGGCAAAGCAAGTGAGGACATTGCAATTCCTTCTTTCTGTGGACCAGGAGCTGAGTTGTTTGGGTTTGTTTCTGGTTTTTTTTTTTTTTTTTTTTGGTAGCAAAAGAGCATGTTTCAATGTATCCTATATTAATCTTAACCTCTCTGAAAACATCTCCAGTTTTTTCAACTTGATTGGCATCTAGAGAAAATAAAGCAAGGTGGGAAAACAGTTTAAAAGGGGAACTTGTGTGAAGAAGTATTCATTGTTATAAAATTTCAGAACTGGAAAAAGCCAAGCTTTGCCTCTTACGTGCCTTTTCTTGATAGTGACTCCAAGGTCCAAAGGGGTTAAATCAATTGCCTAAGACCTAGACCCAGAAGGCGTGGATTTGACTCACCCTGGCAGATTCTCACTTCCGCCCTATTTATGTTGCCCTATGCTGCCTCTAGCGTTAGACCGAGAAACTACACAGGGAAAAGGCAAAAAAAAAAAAAAAGCTTGAGAGTAAAACTTGGGAGGTAAGAGGTGAGCTGCTTGAATCAAGATGCTTGAACATTACCTTTACAAAGAAGAGAAGCAACCTGCCTTCCCAGGCGTTGAAAGTTCAGAACAGTAGCGGGCCGCTGAATTTCTACAATGCTTATTTTCAACTTTGGAAGATTACTCTACGGAAGAAAGTTAATCGCTTCCTTTTCCTCTCCCACGCCTGCCACTCTGATGGAAGAAACTGTCGTTCCTCGAACGCTCCTGGGTTTGTTTTTTATAACACACTTAATCTCCGTCTTAAGTGTTTCGACCCTGTTCTATCTTTGTTCTTCCCAAAGCTTTATCCCAAGTCTTCTTAAAGGGTAAACTCAAGTCACACTGACATCTTAGATGAACAGGAAAGACAGCTAGATCGCTTGTTTCGCCAAAGTCAAGAGGACCAACCTTTCCTGAGTCGTCTCCCACCCCCATATGTTATAGTCAGTCACGACTGGATAGTAATGCATTTGCTTTTGTTTGAGCAAGACCCCCAAGGATCATTTGTAAAGAGGAAGGTGTGTATTTTGTGATGCTAGTAGACAGTCAGCAGGAGAACTGGGAAAGGATACGCAGGGTGGGGGCGCATCTGTGTCCAGTGCGGAAGCGCGGGGTGAGAACAGCTCGCACGCGCCCGCTACCGCCTTGCCCTGGCGACCGCCGCCTGCTTGGTCTCCGGCTGGGAATTGGCTGGTGCCGCGGGTGGGCAAAAGCAGTGCAGCAGGCCTGGAGCGCGGCACAGAGGGTGGCAATGACGGCGTGAAAGGCTTCTTTGTGCAGGATTGGGGAGGGTGGAGAGTGGTGGGAGAGGTGAGAGTTGAGCTTGTATCTAGAGGCGGGGGTCTGAGACGCTGCTACACCCCAACCCCGCAGCCACACTGCAACGTTCCGGGTGGCATCGACAGAGGGCGGTACGCCATTGGAAGGGTCCAGGCTGGGGTCCTGACGACCCTGCTCTGTTGGGCCGTCTTTGACTAGGGAAGGGGAAGGAAGCAGCAGGTTCGAGGAAGCAAAACGGAATTGAGGGATTTGCCTCCCTGCCCCTCCCCTATGTTGCGGGGAGCTCCCGCTAGCTGGAAGGGCTCAGCTTGTCGTTAGGCGCCCGCTCCGGAGCCAAGGAGAAGGAAGAAAGGCCCCCAGGAGGAGCTCCCACCAGCCCCGGGCACCGCAGCCCCCACCTGGAGGAGAGGGGCGGGCGCCGAGCTCCCCTCCCTCTGCTCCCGGGCCGCGTGGCTTGTGGCTTATTTTCCCAGCTGGTAAGCGTCGCGCTGCAGACAAGGGAATGCCTGTGGTGAGTTGTTTATTTTTGTTCAAGTTTGCGGTGGGCCAGGGGGACGTGGGGGGCGACCGGCAGGCAGCGACCAGGAGTGTTTTGTTTAGGTCTCCTTCCACCTGTGTGGTATAAATCTGCCAGCTTCAGGGCGGCGGGGGGCCAGGGTAAGAAAGTTCCGTCGCTCTAAAAGGCCCCTTTTCGTCACTTGCAGACTTAGGACAGCTCTTGATTCTCCACGCCTAGAACGAGCTAGATCCTAGTTTACGCTGTCCCTATGTCCCCCATCAATGCTCCCTGCACCCGCTGCGGAAAGGGCTGCCGAAACCAAGGAACCGGAGGAACAGTTGGCCACTGAAGCTCCTCCTGGGTGCCCTTCCTTGTTCCTTGAGGGCAGGAGATTTGAATTTTTGAAATTGGTGGGAACTTGTTCTGGCGTCTTTCGAAGAGCTGTGTGAAGTTCGTTCAGGGGTGTCGAGTTTGCCCAGTACTACAAACTGAGATCCCGAGTTGGCCAGAATGCCCTAAAGTTGGGGAGTGGGGGGGGGGTGGCCGGCTGGCTCCCGAGGAGCACGGAGGACACCCCACCACCACCACCGGGGGGCGGAGGAGCTGATGGCAGTCACTGCTGCGGCTTGTTTGCCTAAAAGAAAAGCCTAAATACATTAGCGAGCTGGTAAAGCTTTTAAGGCCTTCTTGGGAGTGAGTGGCTGGCTAATGAGAGGTTAATTTTGTTTCGAAGGGAAGGCAGTGCTGGTTTCCTGAGATAAATGGACAGGAAGCGCATTACCTCCGCGCGCTGGCAAGCGGCTTCCAAATGCTTTTTGCACCTGCTGTTTTCAGCGGTGCGAGCAGCGGCAGAGCCCGCAGGGATAGCAGGGGTTGGTTGGGTCTGCGCGGGTGATGAACCCTCGGCACTCCCCAGGCCCTCTCCCTCTGGGGGCACAGCCTCACGCCCGGCTCTGTTCTCTCACACTCAGGTCTTGTGCCCCGAGATCCCGTTGAGCCCCCTCCAGGAGCGGAAGGGTTAAGAATGATGTAAGTACAAACCGCGAGCTGCTTGCCCCTGGGCTGTCAGACTCCGTGTTGTTTCAGCCCCAGCTTTGTGGACACTGTGTACCAGGGAACCCTTAATTTAGAATGGGTTGCACGAATCGAGACCTTGAGTCTGATTTCCGGCTCTCTGCCACAGGAGATGTGTTAAGCAGAGACTTTCGTGTAATCTGGGAATGGCGGTGTATTAACAGGGGAACAATTAAGACATCACGTATAGGTTCAGGAAATGAAACCACATCTTGTTAAGAATCCATCAATGATTCTTGTATGCGTTTTAATTTTATCCAGTTGCACGCACGTTCATACAGTGGGGTGCTTTGCTAGATTCCATGAATATCCTGCTCTGATCTCATCTTTCCTTCCTGAAAACAAAGACGAAGGGAGAGAGTACAAGTGCCAGATAACAGGGTGGGTTTTCAAATTGTAAAAGCCATCATGACTTTTTTCTTTCTTTCTGATCAAAATGTAAAACATGTATAAGTCGTTGATTTTTGTTTGGGCTCCAGCTCCCTCTCCAAATTTTTCTTTGTAGAGTCTGAAATCTTCTTTAATCTTCAGCATAATAAATTTAAGGAGTGGATGCGCTATGAGCGACCATTCGCCACCCACTTTTCAAGACAATTCTGATCTAACAGTTCGAATTTACCCCGCAAACGTCAACTGACCTAATGTCTTGACGCTTGAAAATAGAAACCACCTTGCAGTTTAATTGTGAAAATTAGCATTTTCCTCTAGCCGGCTGAACACTTATGCAGCAATAAAAGGTGAATTGTTAGGCTTATAAATCTTGGGCTTGTCAAATTTTACAACAGAGCAGTAATAAAGCACCTTTGAGGAGATGAAGTTTTCCCTCTTAAGAACAGTTCCGTTTTAGGACGCCAGGATTTGTAGTGACTCAAGGGCGCCCTCTATTGATAAGAAAATCTAGAGCGCCCATTTAATTAAGGAACCAGGGGATGGCGGAGAGGGGAGAGGGACCCGTAAGGGGAAAGAAAGGGGAAAAAAATCGTGGAAAGCCACAAGCAAAAGACTCAAACCAAGCTGAATTTATTTATCCTTAACTCGGATAATAGATTTTGAACTATAGTCAGTGAGGTGGGATGCTTCTTCCATAGGGGTGGAATTAAAACTTGGGTGAAGGGAAAAAAGTGCATTTTACTAAGTTAGTCTTTGTTAGCAAAATACTTTGAAAAACATCATGTTCTTATTTGATTGCTTTTGGAAGAAGTTTGCTAGTATTTCATTAACTTGATTCCATTGATTATGTGTAGTAATTGCAACAGCACATTTTAATTCTAAAAGTGTTTAGTCCAATTATCTAAAAATCGTATCTGTTGCCTCGTCTAAAAAAAGTCATTTCTTCAGGCAACTCTGAAGCTATTATTAATTTTATTCACATTATGAGTATATACAAGGCTTGGATTATAATCTTGGATACTGAAAGGTATGTTTACCCCTTGAGTCATCATTGTATGTAATAAGTAAGCAATGAAAAGTTACGGTAAAAACAGGTAGGCATCTTTCACTGGGGACCTAGTGGTTTGAGCAGTTTACTATGTGTGTCTAATGAGTAAACGAGTGTGATCAGAAGATTGCCCCCCAATTATCCTGGTCCATTGAGTAGCTGATTGTAAAATGTGAAATATTAACGTGTCCGTGATTAATACGAAATTCCTAGAGATGCTGAGTAATGTAGTGTTGGTAGAGCTGTAAACAGAGATTTGGATTTAAATTGCTTTAAAATGGCAGCCGTGACTGAGCCTTCTGAAGAAAAACAAAGGCGAGGATAGTATGAAGTGGCTCTCAGCTTTGATATCGTTCTTGAGATTAGATACCACTTCGCAACTACTTATAACCAAATTGGACCCTATCATCAATCTCACGACTGCTTTACTGTTTCTCCACTTGGCAGAAGCTTTCCTGAAAGGCAACTGTTCCCCCTCCCCTTTTTTTGGACCCATCCAATAGCGAAGATAGAAACAGGCCTGCCCTTGAGTTGATCTGCTAATAGAACTGTGGAAATCTGTAGAAAATCCACTCAATAACAACAAATCGTGGCATAAGTATTCTACACTGCACAAAAACTCACCACCTGCATTAATGTAATTATAATGCAAACAAATTATACTGTAACCTAAAACGTTAAAGTTTGCCCACTCTAAGACCCCTCCCGCCACTTTCAAAAAGAGAAATGTCAAAGAAACAACACCGAATCCTCATTCCGTTATTGGCGAATTCCAGCGGGAGGTCGCGGACACCTTCTCAGTCCTATTGGATCTGCCCCGGGCTGCTGAAAACATTTTGGTTCCCAAAGCTGCTTGGTGCTTATTTTACAAAACATCGCAACAGACTTGGAACCCAGTCCCGCAGATATGATTGGCTGCCAGGGACACGCCGCACAGGGCTCCATAAAAGCGCCGGCTAGCTCTAAAAAGCTGGAGTTAGAGTTGGGGGGGGGGCGGGGCAAAGGTAATTAAATTAAAAAAAAAAAACTTTAAGGGAAGTTGAATCCTATCATATTAATTCAAGGTGAGGTCAAAGGCCGGTTCCTTTGTAACGCCGGCGAGTTTCAGAGTTGCCTTCGCCTGTTTCTATTGGGTGCGAAGAAACAGTAAATCGCTGAAGGGGGTGGGTGGAGAAAACAGGGAGGGACGGAGGCAGGGCCCGGACACTGTAGACCGAACCGCAGTCTGAGGCCGCTGAACTCGAATTACAACTAGCCGGCTGGAGGAGGCGCAGGGGCGGGCACTTGGTACCCTTCGAGTGGCGGGCTAGGCCCGACGCGCGCTCACAGCCAATGGAGATGAAGGGAGGGGCGCGGGCGGGGGCTAGGGCGATGTGGATTGGTGAGTGCGGGCAGGGAGGGGCGACAGTGCGGGTCCGAGATTGATTGACCGCGGGGGACGCAGCTCAGAGACACCCAGACTGCGGGCTGCTGCTCGATGGAGCAGGGTGCGTCTCCCGTCAGTCCACGCCAGCGTTCACGCCCGTCAAGCCCACGCTAGCTGGGGCCAGGTCGCCCACGCTGTCGGGCCTCACTGGGCACTAGCTCACGGTCTTTGTGTCTTCTCTCCCGCCCTTCTCTCCTCGACCGACGCGATGCCGCTGCGTCCGGTTGCCGCCGCCGACTCGCTCCGCTTGCGGCGCGCTGCTCGCTGCGGCGGTGGCGGCGGTCTGTCTCCGACGCGGGCCTGAAGGAGGAAGAAGAGGAAGCGAGGCGAACCCCCCGGCCCATGCCGCAACCACGGCCCAGGACCCGCCACGGCGCCCGCGCCGCCGCCCTCTCCAGAGCCCACGAGACCTGTATGGACGGGCATGGGCTTGAGAGCAGCACCTTCCTTCGCCGCCGCCGCCGCCGCCGGGGCTGAGCAGCGCCACCGCCCCCGGCCCTGTCCGCCGCCCCTGGCGCTGCTGTTGCTGCTGCTGCTCAGCCTCGGGCTGCTCCACGCAGGTAACTAGGCGTGCGGGGGGAGAGCCAGCTCAGGTTCGAGAGCTTTGTTCCCAAACAGGCTCTTGTCCTGAAGCCATCGCGGGCGCGGAAGGCGGCGTGGCGGACGGGAATGGCCTCCCGAAGCTCTGGCACGCACTCTTAGCCGAGCTCAGAGCAGCCGGCGGGCGGCGCGTCCTCTGCGTCTAAGTAAGGCCCCTTCTCTCCCGCCCGCTTTTGGCACTGACCGTTGATAAATCTCTCCTTCAACAGCTGCTTATCAAAGATTTAACGGGCGGGGGTTCGGAGCTGTGCACCCGAGACAAATGTTCCGGATGCTTTATTGCTCTTGCATTGGTGTTTACTGAAAGTCGGTCTCGGATCAAGTTTCCACCGCCGCCGCCTCTTCGGAGGAAAGACAAGGAGCCTTATGCTGCTTCTCTGGAGTTGGGGGAGAAAAAGGGGTGGAGGCGAGGCGACGGAATCGCACCAGATGGAAAGATTTTAACCGGAGTTTGAAAACCTGTGGGTTAATCTCGAAGTAACCAAAACTTCTTTTGAACAAGGATTTCCTTCGTATTTGCAAAAGCTGCTTTTAATTCTTCTTTGAATCTCTCTGGCGAAACTTGTGCTTTGTGGCTAGCCGCGTGTTTTGGGGGTGTGGGAGAAGTTGACAGATCTCGTGCTGCTTTCTAGAGGTCGGCGCTTTCCCTATGAAAGCAGCTGTGTGGAATCTCTTTTTTAGCAGAGTAAGCATACAGATGAGCCTTCCAGCATGTGGCTCTTCCTATTTTAAAATTATTCCATTGAAATCGAGGGCACACTTTTTTCTTTAGGAATTTGAACAGACAGACTTAAAAAAAAAAAAGCCAGAACTGAAGGGAAAATGTCGTTTAGTTTGACAACCAGAACATTAAATTTATAAACAATAAATTTATTTTCCTTTGAGGTCTTTTTGCCATGTATTTTTATGACAGCAGTCACAACGCTTTGATCTGAAGAGTCATGAACTTGCCACCCAAATGTGCAGAATAATTTTTATCAAGTGTGATTTTTAAATAAAGGCTGTCTTTTAAGTAGTGGGGAAGTGTGTGATATTTGAGATTATTTCATTTGCTTTTACTTTGCATTGTGATGTAACAGCTGCGTTTTTAACACTGTGACTTGGGCATACAGACCGAAGTTGTAATATAAAGGGCAATAGCAAGTGTTAGAATGATTAAGGCTTTTAATTAGTAATTTTAGAACCTTAGAAAATAATGAGTGTCCTTCCAGTTACACAGAAATTGTTTCTTGATGTATCAAGAGTGCTTTGTATAAAAAATATATCCAAGTACCCCGTTAAACCCATTGCTGTCCAGTTGATTCTGATTCAGAGGTTTCATGAAATGGAAATTGGAAGTTAGGCAGAACTCAGCCCCTGTTGGCTGCTTGGATATTGTTTCCCATAGTTGCGGTAGGCTCCTATAACATGGTTGGAACCTGGTCTTGAAGATTTCTTTGCAGGCCCATGAAAGCTTAAGAAGTGGTTTATAGATTTAGAAAACTAAGGTGCCTTAGTTCAAGAAATTGGAATTTTAAATTTCTCTTAGTATTTTATTATGCCTTCACTAAATTCACCATTATATCCACCCCAGAGTTGCTGTGTTGAGTGATTTCTGTGGACAGCTTGTTGGAGTGGAGCAATTAATCTGGTTACAGAAAAGGGCTCCTTTTCAGAGATAACCTTGGAATGCAGGAGTTGTGCCTCTTCAGAGCAGGGAGCCTATAGCCAAGTGTTCTTTGCAGTTGGACTACCTACCATATGTTTTATGCCTGGATCCATATCATGTGCCTCAGCACCCCATATGGCTCCACATTTCTCTTAATACACTCTAGCAAGTCTTGTTTCTTTTATTATAAACTGGTGATTGTGCTGGAAATTCACACGTGCAGTCTAATGTTGAGAAACACCATTATGAATGGTGAAGCTTTTATGTCTGTATCATTAACGAGAGTTCTAGACTCACAAATACTAATTTAGAACTTTCATTAGCTGGAATGAAAATATCATATGGATCGTAGATGACCTGACCTACAAAATTGAGAAATCTGGAACTGCAAATTTTGAGTTCTGCCCTTGGGAAATGAAAAGACTGCTTTTATTTACTCCACTGCCCCCACCCCCTCCACACACCCCACTCTCACCCTTAAAGTAAATCTCTGCAGTTCCTGAATGGAGAATTGCAATCCAATATGGGAGTTACTTGCTTACATATACACTTTGCAGCCTTTTTGGCTACATGCTTAAAATTGTTTCTGTTCTGTATTGTCCTGGCATTTTGACAGGAGGTTTACTTTATTGACTGTAACAGGCAAAGTGTGCATTGTCATTATAAATTCATGAAGCCTGGATATTTTGGGGTGTATACTGCAAATTAGTCATTATACAGGAACCTGTGAAGAGGCTGAAACTGCTGACCCAAACAGCACTTTTTCTCCGGTTCACCCTCCTCCCTCTCATCATCACTATTCCAAAAGGCTGTTAGAACCTGTACCCAAAACAAAAGAACCCAAGGAATTGTTTTATGTGAGAGTTCTCAAAGGAATGGGCACCTGTCTGCTATGAAAAAGGTGAAAGAAGGAATGATAAAGGAGCTGGCACTCTGAATTCAGATTCTTTTCTTTTCTAAACAGTTGCAACTACATTTCCATGCTATTTTTACATTTTTGGTGTTTTGTGACAATTTGAAATAATTACATGTAAATGTAGGAGCTCTGGAAGCATAGTGCCTAAGGCACTTGACTGCTAACCAGAAGGCTGGTGGTTCAAACCTACCTGCCACTCCTCGGAAGGAAGGTTGGGCAATCTACTTCCGTAGTGATACTGCCTCGGAAACCCAAGAAGGGGTTGCTATGAGTTGAGTCCGATTCAACGGCACATAACAACAACAAACAACACATGTAAATATATGCTTGGATAGATTTTATAGACTATACCAAAAAAAAAACTGCCATCAAGTCAATTCAACTCATAGCGACCCCTCTTTGGGTTTCCGTGGCGGTATCTCTACGGAAATAGATTACCCAGTCTTCCTTCCGAGGAGTGGGTGGTGAGTTTGAACCACTAGCCTTCTGGTTAGCAGTCAAATGCCTTAGGCAGTACGCTACCAGACCGTAAGAACAAATAGGTACTGAGAACTTAGAGGAAAGTTCTTTGCCATATTTATTTATAGTCTAAGAGCTGTTTGTATGAGTAATCTTGGCCTCCTGTTATTTCCTTGCTTTCTGCTTGTGAATCTAATTAAAAAAGAAAAACTTAATAGTTACTGTAGTCTTTTTCTTCAGCTATCAAATACTGTTGTTAGAGTCAGATATTTGGGGTAGATATGACCTGTGGAGGAAGCAAAACAGGATTAGAGGAGAGAAGCACCACATCCTAGGCTTGATACTTACTACCTGTGTACCACCCAGCCAGGATGAGCCTTTTTACCCTTCGCCCTGGTTTTCCCATCTGTAAAATGGCTTTAATGCCTTTGGATTTTCTTGTTTCCTTTTAAGTAAAAATAGATGAAAATTACTTGATAGCTTTGTAAACACTGGAGAGAGGAACTTTATAAGTACTGGAGTACAGAGAGGAATATGCTGGAGTTCATTTTGAAATGAGCAAACATAAAATAGGCCAAGCACATGAAGACTTTTTGTGATTTTTTTTTTTAAGTGGGGCTTAATGATTGCTCTAAATCTATAGCTCCAAAATATTAGAATATTTTAATCTTCTATTCTACTCAGGCTAAAGTGAATTACCAAACCTAGACTATAGTATTTTTCCCATTTTGCTCTTTGAAATTAAAAATGGTAGAGGAGATATCCTCAGAGGTTGTTGCTCTTCAACTGAAGCCAGAAACAGAGATTATAGGTAATTTAATTCAGATATAAAAGCACTTTACTATGGAAAAGATTAAAATATATTTCTAGGGCAGTATTAAGGGTCAGTCTTAACTCTTAGTGGAAGTCCTAAATTTTAATTACCTGAAGTGTGCTGCACCCTCGTCTTGAATAATTATTAAACCATACTTGTATGTTTAATAGTATTCTGCTGATAATGATGTTTTGTTTTGTTTCCCCCACATCTAGAATACAAAATTTAAGATATATTATGACTGGAGAAAATCACAAACTCCATCTTTGAATAACTACCTCATTTCTCAGATAAGGAACCTAACACTTGGAAAGATTAAGAAACTTCCTCCATAGCTTAAGGGGCCTATAAGGAATTTTTAAGTAAATGTATGTGGTGGTTTATTTCTATAGAATTTGAGATTGATGATAAAAATATTTCTCTTTTCATTAAAAATTTGTTGTGTTCATTGGATGAGAACACATAACTCACCTAGTATTGGCAATTATTGTGTGTGTGTTTATGCTTTAAGTGGTTTTTAAAATTTTTTGAGAGTCAGATAGTGACAAAGCATTGTTTGGAAATTGATTTTTTAAATAGTAAGGCATCATTACCTGGTGTTTTATCTTTGTTTATGTTTGTTTAAATCATTTAGTGTATATAACTTGTCAGTTCAAGGCAAAAAGTCAAGTTTATAAACACACCTAAAGAATTCAGTGTATTATATTAACTTGAGTGAAGGGAAAAGCAGTATACAAGGGGAAGGTCAGCACAAAATGTTCAAGGCAAAAAGGAAGACATTGGAGGGAGCACACGAGTTAAAGACAATAAAGATAAATACTAATACATCAAACTCCAAGCGAAACTCACTGCTGTTGAGTCGGATTCGACTCATAGCAACCCCACCTTAGGTTTCCAAGGTGGTATCACAACGGAAGTAGATTGCCCAACTTTCCTTATGAGGAGTGGCTGGTGGGTTTGAACTGCCAACCTTCTGCTTACCAGTCAAATAGACTGGTTAGACTATATATAGTCGGGCAATAACAGTAATAATGATAATCCATGTGCAGATACACAGATAATTTGTGCAAGCTGAACAGGAGGGGGGGCAAACAGATCTACACCCACAAATATATATAGGTTTGATAGAGAAAAGTTCTACATACGTATTTATATGTACGGTAACTATATCCGTGAATACAGTAGAACATTCAGGGAGCAGAGTTATGTAAACTTCTTAACCATAGCCAACTCTTTGAGGGAATGAGTTGCTGGGCCTGCGGGCTAAGGTCCATGGTCTCGTGGGACATCTAGGTTAATTGGCTTAGAGTGGTGGCGTAATGCCTAAGGCATTTGACTGCTAACTAGAAGGCCAGCAGTTCAAACCTACCAGCCACTCCTCAAAAGGAAGAATGGGCAATCTACTTCCATAGAGATACCGCCTCGGAAACCTAAGGAGGGCTCACTATGAGTCAAATATACTCGATGAAGTGAGTTTGGTTTTTTTTTGTTGTTGTTTAGTGCACAAAGAGTGTACTACATCCTACTTTGGTGAGTAGTGACTGAGGCCTTAAAAGCTTGTGAGTGGCCAACTAAGTGCAGGTCTCCCCTATCTGGAGTAAAAATCAAAGACACGTGGACCTTGTGAACCACAGCCTCCATGACCCTGACACCAGAAGAACTAGATGGTGCCTGGCTGCCACTGCTAACTGCTCTCAAAGGGATCACCATAGGAAGCCCCAGATAGAGTGGGAGTAAGATATGGAACGAAACTCAAAATCATAAAAAAAAACCAGGCTTAAGTCAAGGAAAGATTTACACATAGAAGGAAACTTTCTTTGTTGGTTACCAGGGAAGGAATAATGCTAGCAAGATAATAGAGCCGTGTGGATAAAGGCAGTGTATCAGAAGCGGTGACAAGCACAGTATCACTAAGAAAAACATGGAGAAGGACACTAGAGGATCAAAAAGAAAGATACAGGGAAAGGTAACCACAGCGACAGTCGTTACCTTGTGGGGATTTCGGTTAATGTCGCAAAACAAAATGTATGTGAATTATTGAATGGAAAATGAATTTGCTTTGTAAACTTTCACTGAGATCACAGTAAAATTTTTAAAAAAGACCAGCCTGACTGGTCTGATAGAGACTGATGGAATTCCCTAGGCTTATGGCCCCTAAAAACCCTTCAGTCCTAGAATGGAACTCCCCTGGTGGCTCACCTTTCAGCCAGACAATAAACAGGCCTGTAAGGTGACCAGTAAGACCAGAGAGGTATGCACTCAGAACATCCAACCTTACGGATCTCAAAAGGGCAGCATTTGCCCAGGGATAAAGCTCAGAAGGCAGGAAGGGAGAGGAAAGAAGGACAAATGGAAACAGTCAACACAGGGAGGAAGTGGGAAGAATGCTGTTACACTGTGGGGATTCCAATCAATGTCATGAATCAAAATGTGTATGAATTATTGAATGGAAAACAATGCAGCCCTATTTCTGAAGGCCTTCTTAAAACAGGAGAATATAGAGTAGAACAAACAGTTACATAGTTTAGTCAAGTTAAATCACTTTATTTTTTCAAACTTATGCTTTATAGGAGCTAAGAGATTGTCATTTGCCATATAGTTTATTGATAAATATCCCTCAGGAAGTAGAAAATAACTTATTGCTTGGATTTTTCTTGATATTTTCCTTTTAACTGTACTAGAATTGTTAACTAACTATGCTATGATTTTGAATTTTACCCGTTCACAAAGTATAGAGGCTATAATCATGGATTTGTGCTCAGTGCTGATTTTATAGTGCTTTTTGAAATAAATTACTTTATCTAAGTCACTTTTCAAAATCAAAACAAAGATCCTGTCTTTGGCTTGGCCTCAAAGCAGAGGACTCATTCTCAAAATCTATAAACAAATGGGAAACTTGATAAAATGTTTTGTTTACCATTCCTTTGTCATTTTAACCTAAAAATACTGGATTGGACTCTTCCACAATGTGGATTGTTCATTCACAATAGCACACAACTTTAAAGTTTTCAATAAATTAACTGCATGCAGTTTTTCTCTCAGTGGCTTAATTTGAGAGGGGCACGGGAGCACAATGCAGCCCTATTTCTGAAGGCCTTCTTAAAATAGGAGAATATAGAGTAGAACAAACAGTTCCCAGAGGAGAATGTCATTTTCTCATGTAGCTCAGGAAGTTATGAAGCGTTTAAAAACATTTGGTCTTTTCTTCTTTCCCGTAGGTGACTGCCAACAGCCGGCCCAATGTCGAATCCAGAAATGCACCACAGACTTTGTTTCCCTGACTTCTCACCTGAACTCTGCCATTGACGGCTTTGACTCTGAGTTTTGCAAGGCCCTGCGTGCCTATGCAGGCTGTACCCAGCGAACTTCAAAAGCCTGCCGTGGCAACCTGGTATACCATTCTGCTGTGTTGGGTATTAGTGACCTCATGAGCCAGCGGAACTGTTCTAAAGATGGACCCACGTCCTCTACCAATCCTGAAGTGACCCATGACCCTTGTAACTATCATAGCCATGCAGGAGCCAGAGAACATGGGGGAGGGGACCAGAACCCTCCCAATTACCTTTTTTGTGGCTTGTTCGGAGATCCTCACCTTAGAACTTTCAAGGATCACTTTCAAACATGCAAAGTGGAAGGGGCCTGGCCACTCATAGATAATAATTATCTTTCAGTTCAAGTGACGAATGTGCCTGTGGTCCCTGGATCCAGTGCTACTGCTACAAATAAGGCAAGATAATACTTTTTTTTTCTTTTTCACCTTCTCACTCATAACTTTCAGATGCTTGATTCTTCAAATATGTTTGAAGTATGTTGCAAAAGACCTAGTTTAAAAGGAACCTTTTTTGTCTTGTTGGAAATCAGTAGGATTAATGAAGGACTAAATTATAAGAAATTTCTCACTAGGATTCTGAGACTTATTGTGAAATGTGGGTCTACATTTAAATAGGCAGCAAGATAAAAAATAAAAATTAAGTGATGAAATTGAGTTCTCTAGGGAAAAAGCAGGCTTGTGTAATGAAAAATGTGCACTTTTATCAGTGATTATTTGTTTCGAGTATATGAGTGTTTGTGAATATATGTCCATGTTTCAGTCTGACTGAAATGGGTGTTTTGAATAAAGAGCTATGAATCCAAGGCAGTGACCCATCAGGAATCATATTTTATTGGAAATTTGTGGTGCAGTGGTTAAGGCATTTGGCTACTATCCAAAAGGTTAGTGGTTTGAACCTACAGCTGCTCCATGGAAGAAAGATGAAATGATCTGCTTCCAAAAAGATTTACTGCATTGGAAACCCATTGGGGGTCGCTGTGAGTCAGAATTGACTCAATGGCCATGAGTTTGGTTTTTGGTTTTATAGTAAAATGTAATGGCTGTAAGCTTTCCCAGTGGTAAACCGACAATGGTGTTTTAGTTACTAACCTCATCATAACCAAGGAAGTTAAAGAATAGGATATTGCAAAGCAGTGGTGTATAACCCCAGGAAAATCTTAGAACCTCAGGTAAATAATTGAAGTCAGAAATTGAGGGAAAAGCTGACAAAATTAAGTATACCCCACCTAGCTTATAATGTCCGTTGTCCATGTTTGTTGTATGCTATTTGCTTTAAAGAAGCTAATACTGTGTAGGGATACTCTAAGCCAACTTTAAGGTACTAGTGTCTTAGTGTACATAGGTGAACAGAAACTATGAACTGATCTGCCAGTTGCCAGTCAGTTCTAATTAAGTCATTTGTAAATTAAGAAATCACAAAAGGTTTTCCACAAAAATTGTGGCCTAACTAGCCTTTTCTTGTCAGCCTCAGCCACAAAATTACACAGACCATCTCATCTTGCTTAATTTCCTTTATTTGTTATACCTATTCATAAGTTGAAGGAGCTCTGGTGGTATAGTAAGTTAGGCGTTTGGTTGCTAACCAGAAAGTCGGCAGTTTAAACCCACCAGATGGTCCACAGGAAGATGAGGCAGTCTACTTCTGTAAAGATTTACAGCCTTGGAAACCCAATGAGACTATGAGTTGGACTCAACTCGATGGCAGAGAGTTATTCATAAGTTGGTTTAAACTAAAATATAATTGACAAGGATCAAACTTTTTAAACATCTTCTTTTGAGTCCAAGACAATTCTCCCTTGCCTCCAAACATGTGTGGCGTAATTTTTAAGTGACTTTATTTTACTTGATATTTTGTGGAGGGAATTTTACAACACTTCAGGCAGTAACTGGAGACACCCTGGGGTGTCACAAATCTAAGATTAGATGTCATTGCTCTGAACAAAGAAGAGTATTACACTGGCCAGGAGTCTTAGGGGAACTCCAAAATGTTTACATTTCAACTCCCAGTCAAATCCCAAACTTGCCTTTTGTCTTTCTAAATCCTGCATCTCTGAAATACTCTTCTTCCTCTGGTTTTTATATGTATGCAAATAAGTTTTCCTGCAAAACATACGTTTGTTGTAAGTTGCACTATAAAGTATAAACCAATTATGATGTTATAAGATAGACCACAGACCAAAAATCCATTGTTGCTGGGAAGTCATTGGGTACCTAAAACCTGGGAGTGGTCTTTGGGAAAACAAACACTGGAAATTCAAAGAAGACAGTTCTGTTGGGAATGGAGAAAGTCATCTCTCAGTTGTACAGATAATTGACCTGGAGAAGGAAAGAAAACTATTGAGATTAAGGCTGTGTGGATGGAAAATACTGGTTCTTTTCAAAAGCCTAAAGTTTTATTTTCCATGCTTTCCATTCAATCACATTCTGTTTTTTATTCAAACTTGCAAAATTCTATACTTTTTACTGAATCTGGTGAGAAATATTTGGGAGAACAGCCAACTACCTTAAGAATTTCAGTATTATACAAATGAAACGATTTACACTGAATTACTTAATATCATTCCATTTCAGTTATAATTTCAGCAAAGAAATAAGTACAGCTTTGTCCTCTACCTCAGTTTGGTAAGAATCAAAGGTTTTACCCATTCTAAAAAGAAGGGTGGAAAAGTTGTCCTCTGACATTCAAGTGGACAGTAGAACACTTGGTCTTCAGTTGTACTACTGGTCAGTATTTCCCCACATCTGGTGGCCCTCCTGTTCAAGCAATAGATTACTCTATGGTTTCACAGCTTCTAGTTGTTTTTTCTTTTTTTTTCCCCATAACTCTTCAAAGGAAAGTTACTGTTGATAGCCTGTCTCAGTGCTTTGATAGGCTTTATATTACCTGTGCTGGTAAGACCAAACCAAAGCCTAGTATCTTGGAATGCAATTTCCTTTGACTTTTTTTTCTTTTGCAATTTCCAGGACCAAAATAAGGTCTCTAAAGATCCTGTTCAACAAAAAAGATAGTATAATAAAAATCAAAGTGATACTTGGCAAAAAGTAGTATAAAATAAGTCCCAAAAAATGATCTGGCATTTCCCTTGATGACTATGACAGTGTTTTTAAAAACAATTCTTTCAAATGGTGGTGGGGTGTGTGTGTGTGTCCGTCCGTGTCCCAGCTTTACTTGCAGTTGCCATCAAGTCAACTGACACCGTGTGTCAAGTTGAACTGTGCTTCATAGGGTTTTCATTGGCTGATGTTGCAGAAGCAGATCACCAAGCCTGCCTTCCGAGGTGCCTCTGAGTGGGCTCAAACTGCTAAACACATGCGTAGACCAGCTGTTGGATAACCCAACATTATGTGGTTGCATATTCTGTGTCATCTCTGGGGTCAAGCATTTCTCATGTCATCAGTATCCCTAGATGTAAAGACTGATCCTTGAAATAGTAGAGGTTGTGTGTATACATACACATATTGTGATACTGAAATTGTCCTGTGTAAAAGTACATTCCTTTTCTGCCTTGAAGCACTGGAGCTGGGGTGTATCCATTAGATAATGCCTCAGATCTAGGAACCTGGCCTATACCTGGGTTTTTGAGCAAGCTGATCCTTGTGAGATGTTACCTGTCCCTAAACCAAAAATCCAGACTCACTGCCATCGAGTCATTTACAATTCATAGTGACCCCTCCTTGGGTTTCCCAGATGGTATGTCTAGGGAAGTTGATTGCCCAGTCTTCCTTCTGAGGAGTGACTGGTAGGTTTGAATCGCCAACCTTCTGGTTAGTAGTCTAATGCCTTAGGTACTACACCACCGGAGCTCCCTAAGTACTCCCTTTTCCTTCATCACAAAAAGGCAAAGCAGGAGGAGAAATAGAAACAGAATGGAAGAAAATTGAGTCTTCTCTACTCAAGGGGCCATTTATTAGCTAAGCCTTTGCCTTTTTCCACATGGCAAGCAGTGAGTTTAGGGCAGATGAGTTTACAGTACTTGATGTTGTCTTGTCTCCCTTTGTCTACTGATCCTCCTCCCCCTACACCTCCTTCCCTTCCCTGGGAAACAAAGTATTTTCTAGTAGTCTTGCTATGCACAGATAAGCTTTCTCAAGGCCGTTTTGTGTATATCTTCTTCCATTCTGTTACACTGCCTCTCTTCCAGGAGTCGGTAGCAGTTGACTACCTTGCCAGGTAGGTGTGTTAACTAAAAGAGAAACCAGGGCTATTTCTTCATCTCTCCACCCCAGAGGCTGCAGGGGTTTGTGGCACACCTACACACCTCAGCAGTGATCACATCAGCTCTGGGCCATCTTTCCCACGTGTGGCTGTGCGAGGCAGCTACAGGCATGCAGGCACTAGGGGAAAATGAGATTAAGGGGCAAACTGCTTAGAACTGGCAGACTGCTTGGTTAGCTATACTGGGGCTAGGGAACGGCGCAGCCGATTTTGTTGGGAAGAAGAGATAGCCTGCTCTATATAAGCTCCAGACAGGATGTGTCACTACCTCTCCCTTGCCTCACACACTGGGATAAACCAGCTCATCTGCTTAGGGATGCCTGACTTCTCTACTTTTATTCCACATTCTCTGCCACCCTCCCAGCCTCAATGTCTGTTAAGTTCATTCTGTATCTCTAAGTGAACTCAGTAAGGATTTATGTATGCACTTGACTGCTAACCAGAAGTCTGGCGGTTCAAACCCACCAGCCACTCCTCGGAAGGAAGGTTGGGGAATCTACTTCCATAGTGATACAGCTTCAGAAAACCAAGGAGGGCTCGCTATGAGTCGGGTCCAACTTGATGGCACATAACAACAACAACATGATTACAGAAGGTGATTTAGGACTAAAATCTTTATTTTATGAGAGAATTCTGTACTTTACAAAGACATTCTTAGTGGTAATCATTAAAATCACCAGTCCTTCAAATGCATTTAAAATGATTCTGTTTCTTAAAAATTTCAGAAATGCATTTATCATCAAATTGCACACCTAAAAAATGGCAACATTTAAATCTTTTGGTTTTTTTTAATGGGATATCTCTGCTTGATGTCCCTTTCATTTTAATGAAATTACATCCCCTTTCATCAATCTAGCTTTCTTATCCTATCCTTTAGTCACAGTAAAACAAAATAAATAGTGGGAGAGGATATTGGGAATGACAAGTCTTTTTAGGGATTTACTACATATTTTTCTGTGCTTCATCCTTTACTTGAAAGTAGTTTTCTTTAAGGTAGTTTACTTTTGGGGAAGGGATGTGTACTTTGAGCTTGACCAAACCAGATGACTGTTGGCCAGCCAAGTAAGCAGTCTGAGAGGGCTTGTATGGTCTTCTTGCTGCTGTCACTTTCTCAGCCATAGGCCACCAGCTCTCTGCAATCACATGGAAAGTATCTATCACTTAATTTCAAAGCTAGTGGATGAATTTACCATGCAGGGTAAACTTCACTGGGAGGAGGCCCTGCACATCTGGTGTGTATGTATGTATGTGCGTGTGTGTGTGTGTGTGTGTGTATCTATATATGTATGTATTAAAATGTTTACTGTTATCTCTAAATTTCAAACTCTAGCTACTTTCTTGGAAACTACTGAAAATTCTACTGGTTGATGATACTAGAGATATAGACAGACTTGGTTGGTTTGGTTGGTTCTTGCTTAATGTCTTCCTTACACTATACCTGAAGGTTTTCCTTTGTAATAAAACACCATTCGTTTGTGTATTCCTACAGCATGAGTTGGGCCCTCTTGTCCTTTCTGATGCCACTTAGCATGTAGTTATTGTTCCACAATAGCACATAGGCATGTAAACTGGTGTTCTGGATCATTCTCTGTTGGTTACAAAATCAGAGCCAGATGTACTTACATTGCAAAGGCTTTTCAACTGTCGTTTTAAACATAGCCCTGGACCAAGGTTTGAAAATCTGTCTTCTCTTAACCCCGGCCTAGTACATTTTTTGATAGCCAAGTTTTTGCAACCCATTGTGTTTGGTATCTTTATGGAGCCTGTAAGATATGAGCTACATAGTGGTGATTCTTATTTTTATAGACTGAGAAAGATATTCCTGCCTCCCATTAGTGGGATTGTTTTGAATACATGAACACCATTCTTGCATGCCATGTTTTTACAGAGGAGACACACAATATTTTCTCTGGAAGTATATTCTTTACACTATGCTTTTTATATAAGGTATACCTTTATAATGTCCATGTTGTTGTTGTTATTATGTGCCGTCGAGTCAAACCCGACTCATAGCGACCCCTCCTTGGGTTTCCGAGGCAGTATCACTACGGAAGTAGGATTGCCCAACCTTCCTTCCGAGGGGTGGCTGGTGGATTTGAACTGCCAGCCGTCTGGTTAGCAGGCAAGTGTCTTAGCCACTATGCTACCAGACTCCTATAATGTCCATATGCGTTAAAATATTTTGAGCAATGAGTCTTTCCATTCCCTGGAATGAAGAGACATATCTACAGAAAGAGTCTAAAAACTACCAGTTTGCATCTGAGTAGCTTCTGTGTACCTACATTTTAAATATCCTGGACTGTGCCATTTCCTCCATCCCAGAAGTGGTTTAGGAGGAGTAGGGGGCCTTCAAAATCCCTGTCTGTAAGTGAAATTAACCCAACACCTGGTCAAGCCAAGCCAGGACCACAAGGGCACTGTGGCCTCTGCTTGCTTTAAACAAACCCACACTCCTCCATTGTTCAAACCAAAGGCAAGAGGCCAAGTCTGATACACAGCTGAGAGTTAAAACTTGTTTTTCTGTTGCATTTCCAAATGTATCTCTCTCCCCTGTTAAATTTTTTTTTTTTTGAGTCAACCTTTTGAGGGGAAGGGGCACAAAGGAAACATTGGGTGACTCATACTTTTTTTGTTGGCTTCAGTTAATGCTAACCAAACAGTTTCTGCTGTTGTGGAATGTGGCATGTAAGGAGAGTTACCTACAGTGTTGAACAATGAGAAATGCTTCCTTATCCAGTTTGTCTTTATTTGTTTTGACTGCAGTAGAACTTGCTCTTCCACTGTTTTGAATTTTGTGTTCTTGTGGGTAGGGTAACTTAAGGACTTTTAAACTGCTCAACTTGTCACTAAGTGATAACTAACAAGAGTGGCCCATATACATCTAAGATACAGAATTTAACTGGACCACCTTGCAGTAAAAACACTCTGGATCTAGAAAGAACTTCAGGTGAAGCCAGGTCTTTGGAGGGAGTACTTTATGCTCTAGTTGGCTGGTTATTTTAAGACTTGGAGTCAAAAGAACATTTAGATAATTCTGGTAGGGTGCTTTCATGTTGAAACATATATACTGTGGGTAGAATTTATATGATGGCATTTAAACACTAACTTCTTATCTGCTCTGCGTGTGCTCCTGAAATCTTACATTTCAAGGAGTGTTTGTGTGTGTACACATATGTTAACTCACGTGCATATGTGGTATGTTGGTATGTCCTCTTTCTCTGCTCAAGGAAATGAAAACAAGAAGGATATTGTTTTGTAGCATTCCACTTAACTGACTCGAATTGTATGGTCACTGCTTCTGACCGCCTCATTCCTGACTTCTTAAGGTGTTTTTTTTTTTAAAAGCTCTTGGGGACTTGAAACTGAACCTGAAGGTGGCAGAGTGTGAGTGTACTGTGAATACCTTCGAGCCCTTTGACTTTTTTGCTCACCTCCCAAAGTTGAAAAATGATCAAAGAGGCAGTGATTTCCTAATCCCCTCACTTTGGGGAACAGCTGTGCTGAACCCCAGCCCAGAACATTTGTCCAAGGACCCTGTTGGAGTCAAGATCTGTGGCCCTGCCCTCCAACCCCCCTCCAGTCCCTACTAGGAGGGAGATGCCTGTGAAGGCAAGACCTGCTAGGGCAGATTCCTGCCCCTAGAGTTACTGCCTCTGGGCCTGGCTCTTGCCTTTCAAAATATTTTTAGCCTCTAGTGTGAAGCACAGTGGCAGCCTAGGCCTGTAATACTGTCCACACATGCCTCAGTTCACATCTAGAATCACAGTGAGTTCCTACATGTGCTGGCCTCCTCATAATGCAGAATCTGAACACAACAAACAAGATGATAGAGAAGTTAAGTTACCTGTAGAGTTTGTGGAGTGCCTGAGACACTATGGCCCGCCACGCTCAGCACAGCGTTGCTCTCTGGTCTATGAAAGGAGGCTGGCCAATTTCCCTGCCTCTGAGCCTGTTTATGCTTCCAGCCCTCCTTATTTTAAGTGTACAGAAATTACTCTCTGGAAGTCTGCATTTTTGTGCCTGTCTTTTTTATGTGTCATCCCTGGGCCTGCTTCCCTCTTCACTCATAGGCTCTTTCCAGCCACTGAGCTTAATGCTTCTTCCCTGGACCACCCTAGCAGCCTTCAGCTGCGGGTGTCCTTCCCCTTCTGGTTTGGTTTCTTCTTTCTCCATCTGCTGCCAAATTCCTCTCCAGTAACCAAGTCAGCCCCTGTTTCTGCATGTATTTCCTAGGGCAACATTGAAGAGTAAGTCTGGTCCATTCCCTGTCTCTGGAATCCTGTAAGTGCATCTAGTACAGAGCTCTGTGGAAAGGGACACGAAGGCGGTGGTGGTATTGCCATGGAGTCAGTTCTGACTCATAGTCTCAACCGATGTGTTGCAGAGTAGAACTATACTACAGAGATTTTTGAGTCTGTGACCTTCAGAAGGACATCACCAGGCCAGACTTCTGAGACACCGTTAGGTGGGTTCAAACTGTCAGTTTTGACTAGTAGTCCAGCACTTAGTCATTACTTCCACACAGGGGCTCCAATGCTAGTATAGAGAAATCTACTTTGATCTCTTTTGAAGATGGATTCTTATAGTCTCATTCTGGCCCCCAGAGAGTATAGAGTAAGGTTTTTCATCTATTTCCTCCCTCTTAAACACATATACTGTCTCAGTACCTTGTCCTAGCCCTATGAAATAATTTAACAAAACAGACTCTGTGAGTCTCGAGTTCACCATTCCTATAGGTAGATATGTAATGTATAGACTGAATAGTGATTGTAAACTTACATTCCTTCATTGAGCTCACAGCTGCTTAGCAGATTTTTCCCCCTAATTTTTTAGTAAGTTATCAGTGGCATCAAGTATCTTTTGACTCAACATCTTAAATATATTACGTATCCATATCCTCTTGGTTTTGCATGGAATTGTGCAGATAGAAAATTAATCTAGATGAATAGGCCTTTTTTCTGTCCCACAAAAGGAGGACACACAGTGTTCTCGCCAGTTTTATGTGGCCCAAAGATAGTACTGCCTCCCTAGGGTCTGGGTGGAGTAGCTTTGCCCTAGCCACGCTTCCCTGTTAACCTTAGAAGGTAGGGTGAGTTGGGACAAGGAAAGAGGCTTGCAGGAAGGTGCCTTCATGGTGCCTCAATTCACAGAAGTATTCATTGGGCTTTTTAGGGAAGGAGATATAACATTATTCTTTTTTTTTCTTTGAAAAAATGTTGGAGTGGGTTTTTGGGTGTTTTTTTGTTTGTTTGTTTGTTTTTTTGCCTTCCCCACTCTGGAGGACTGATTATAGATGGTGTGCCACTTATGTGTAAGTGTAAAAAGGCTCAGGAGCACAGTGTTCTCTTATTCTCTCTCATAGTCTAATGTTTAACTTTATAATTATGTCCAGTGGATATGATAAGTTAGACATATGTGCTAGTTACAGGAGATTCATTTTAGCTTTCTTGATGCAAACATAATTTTAACCAGGTACTTACAAACATTCACTGTGTACCCAGCAGATAGCAGATTTCTGTGGCTATTTCATTAGTTGTGAGCCGAACTTAAGCCAGGGGATTTGAGTTCCTCGATCTAAAACTCCAGCTCTGGTATTTAAGGATTCCAGCAACGTCCTGCACTTGCACTGCCAAATGGCCTGATGAAACACCGGTAAATGTTTCTTCCAAAGTACAATAAGCACAAATAGTTAAGTTCACAGCCTTTGAGGAATTCTGCTCTTTTAAAACCTGTGCACAGCAGTTTGCAGGACTGTGGTGCCTTGGGAAGAAGCTTGCTCGCTCGTTCTCTCTGGGTGAGGCAGTGCCTGGGTTTTCCTCTTTGTTGCCAAGTTTGTTTTCCGTTAATGTACTTTGTATTTTCCTGGTGAAAAGGAGAGGCAGATGCTTCTTAGTTTTGGTATTGCACAGCAGATCTTAAGTCCTTGTTGTAGAAAGGTTGATTTGTAGCTGCTATCTGTCTCTTCCTAATAGACTTTGTGGGTGGTAAAGATCACAGGGAGTGAAACATTAAAAATGAATGAGGAGAACTGGAGTAGTTGTCTAAGGTGGGGGTTGGAAGGGACTGGGTGGAGGAGGTTTAACAAAAGGCATTGATGTTTTAAATGCACAGAAATGCCATCCATCAATAATAAATGGTGCGCCATAGAACAAATGTGCCAAATTGAGTTACTGAAGCATATGGATCAGTTTGTGGGGGGAATAGTAAGCAGCATAGATAGTGCTTGAAAATTATCAGTTTCTGAGAGTTTTTGAATACAGTTAGGAATATTCTAGTTGTGCATTCTGATAGCTGCTAGTTGGAAATAAGAAAAGTTTGAAATATCCAAACATTTCAAATTAAAGTTTGAATGTTTTCACATTACTTTGTTTTGTATTATACATTATTGTTCTTCCAAGGAGGGAAAATGAGTTCTTGACCCTTGCAAAAATGGCAAGGAGGCCACATGTTCTGACCTCCTCTAACCCTACAAGGGGAAGGCAGGATTACCAGCAGTAAACCAAGGCCTATTACTGCAAGGCCAAACATGCTGCCTCCCTCCAGCCCTTTCACCAACCGTTCCTCCCAAAGCACCCACCACCTCTCTCCTGGGTTCGATAATTTGCTGCAGTGGCCACACAGAACTCACAGATTACAGGGTTTATTAGGGAAGCACCAGGCTACAACTCAAGTCAGGAAGAACGCTCAGTCTCTCTCCCAGCCCACCGTCCCTCAGCCAAGAGTCTCTCACAGTCTCTTTCCCAGCAGTGCTGGTCCCTCGGTGTCTCACTCAGCGATGCGTGTCTCTTGCGGCTCTTTCCCAGCAGCACGTGTCTCTTTCAGGGGTGCGTGTCTCTTTCGGCAGCACGTCTTCCTCAACCAGCAGTCAGAGAGAGTTCTGCTTCCAGGAGGCCTCCTTTTGAGCCCGGCAGGGTGGTCAAACTAGCCAATTATGGCATCAGAACTCTAAGCACCTGAGAGAGAGTGGGCACCTCCCAGAACATTGTATTGTGCCACTCCCAACAGAAATACTCCAGGTGGACACCTTCAGCAATCAGGAGCTCCTCAGTTGCTCATAGCAAATCCCACCTTGGAGTTTACAAAGACTTATGGGTAGAAAAGCCACACAAAGTAATTTACTACACTGCAACCCTTTATGACTAGTCCTTGTTTTTTAAGTGCTCCTGTTATAATTGTTGTAAGAATGAAATCACATACGAAATGTAAGTCGTGTGAAATCTTACCAAGTGTTTTCTGCATTCACGTTGATTATGTCTAGTTACCTGTTTGGTACATACTTAAACTACAGAGGACCACTCAGGAAACCCCTGCTCGTGCTTTGGCCTCAATTCATCTCCCTTAGAATTTTGATTCAAGGGATAATTCCATACATATGTTCTGGGTGAGAGAATCTTGTGTAGTAGAAAAACAGGAGGAATATCAACTGCAGTGTCTGGGAGAAAATCACCACTAGGAAATTGGAAATCTGTTAGGTAAATTGGAATCTTTGGTTAGTGTAGATAGTAGAGCAGAAATTGAACTTTCTGTTTTGCTTGATTTCTTTAGATGTGTGGGAGATACTGTTAGGTGTCATAGGAATAGCAGAGGACAGTTACGTGTGAGGTGTTTGAAATGACTTCTGAGTTTCTGAGTTGGAATTGGTGGGCTTAATGAAAAAAACAGAGGCTTGGGAAGACATGTGGAACTATTCCATTCCACTTATCTTAATACTGACCCTTGCTTGCCTTTTTGGAAACTTATTTGGAATTGAATATCGCAGCTTTGTTGTCCTGTGCAAACTATTTCCTCTTTGTGTATCTAAATGTGAACAAAAAGGTATTTAGCTCTTGCAAATAATGCCAATTTGGTTTAAATTTGAGGTTTGTTAGACAAATTACTTAGCTGTTTTACAAGAAGAGTTTGTTTAATCCTTGAGTGTGAATGTTATAGTTGAGAATAAGGGTAGTGATTATGTGAGAAGTCTATTACTAATTATTTTAGCCATCTATACTGTTAAACTTTGAATGTTTTCAGATGCAGAATTTACTTGAGTTTATCTTTTCACCTCCAAGACGTCATAACTAGCCTTAACAAAGTATTTATCAAACTGACTTTAATCAAAAGAATCAATCCAAACCCCCTGCCATCGAGTCAGTTCTGACTCATAGAGGCCCTGTAGGACAGTAGAACTGCTGCCCAGGGTTTCCAAGGCTGTAATCTTTATGGAAGCAGGCTGCTACATCTTTTTCCCACAGAGCAACTGGTGGGTTCGAACCACCAGCCTTTCATTTAGCAGCTGAGTGCTTAACCACTGTGCCACCACCAGGGCTCCTTTAAACTCAGCTGCCAAATATATTTTATAGTCCCATTAGATACCCAGCTCCAAACTCCATCCACTCTGGAAGGTCCTGTGGTTGGATGCACAACAAATTTCCTGAAATCATCTCTGGTACACCTCCTTTGGGTTGTTAAAAGGTGTTGAAATGTGAGAAGGCTAGTAGTGAAATTAAATTGTGGCCCAGGGTAATTAGGGAGGGAGAAACCCCAGCATTTTCATAGAACATTGTCTGGCCTTGGTTGCAGCTGCAAACAACGGATATGAATTTAACTAGTTGCTGCAGTGCAGCTGGTTCAGATCTGGCTTTATAACTGGCTGAAGTAAAATGAAATGGCTGGAAAATTCCAGTCAAGTAACACCAGTGGGAACATGTGGAATTAAATACTGTGAGCAAATGCTGGCCGAGTTGGGGAAAAAAACTTCAGACATAAACTTGAGGGGGGGAGGGGGAGGGCTGGTTTTCTGGCCTTTATAACAAGGGTCTATTGTTCTGATTAGTGCCCTTGCAAGAGGTGGAAGGTTTCCCCCATCCAAAGCAATTGGTGGAGTGTTTGGCTTGTCTACCTTCCTCCTTGACTAAAGTCACCTGATATATGTATGTGTGTGTGTATGTGTGTGTTTTCCCCCTCTTTCAAGAAGGAAGAAATAAAGAAGCTGTTACCTCAGTTACTAACAATAGAACAAATTAAAAAAAAAAAAAAAAACCCCCCCCCCCCCCCCCCCCGCCTTTGAGGCAGTTTCTCATCTTGAGTGACACAGGAATATCGAGATTCTGCAGAGCCAACAATACGTTTATCAAAGGGAGGTTTTTGTAGTATTAGTAGATGTTTTTTTCTCCATGAAGTGTCTGCGGGTTAATTTGGAGAATTGAGAGTTGGCTGGGAACAAATTTCTGAGGAGTTAAAGAGCCATGGTACTGTTTGGGGAAAACATTTGCTGTAACCAGGTTTAGGGTATTTATTTCCTGCCAGTGCTTGGGAGCTATATTTGCCAAGTGATTTCCCCGTCACAGGGATTAGCCCGTGATGTGAAACATTTGATTAAGGGACTTAGAGAAACCTTTCCTGAGGCACATGATTGGGAGCCGTTGCCGGGATGCTCCCTCTACGTCTACTCACGGTATTTATATTTAGTCAGTTGGTAGTGCGGACTGGGATAGGGTGTTATAGACTGATGAAAAATCTTTTTAGAAATCAAAATGCTAGAAGTTACATTGTTAATTAAGCTCTTTCAGGATTCTGCATAACTTAGAAGGGAATCTTTTTATTTCCTCAGTTATACCATGTTGTTGTTGTTGTTGTTATGTGCCGTCGAGTCGGCCCTGACTCATAGCAACCCCTCCTTGGGTTTCTGAGGCAGTATCACTACGGAAGTAGGATTGCCCAACCTTCCTTCCGAGGAGTGGCTGGTGGGTTTGAACCGCCAGCCGTCTGGTTAGCAGGCAAGTGTCTTAGCCACTATGCTACCATAGCTCGTCCATTTTTGAAAAGGGGCAAGATAGAAATGATCAGTAAAAATTGCTTCTATCCCAATAGCAACACTGTTCTCTGTCTTAGGAAATAAAGATAAATACTGTCTTGATGCACATCCCTTGGATTTTTACTATATTTTAATTAAAAATACATTTTTAAAAGTTGCCACGGCATTTGATTTTGACTCAGGGCAACCCCATGTGTGTCAGCAGATTTCCATGGGGTTTTCAGTCGCTGATTCTGGAGAAGTAGATTACCAGGCCTTCCTTCCGAGGCAACTCTGAGTAGACTCAAACCTTCAACCTTTTGGTTATCAGCTGAGCATGGAACCAGTTGCAGGACCCAGTTGTTGTTGCTGTTGGGTACGTCAAGTCGATTCCAACTTATAGTGACCCCATGTGACAGAATAGACTGCCCCATAGGATTTTCCAGGCTGTACGTAATGTTTACAGCAGATCGCTAGATTTTTTTTCCCATGGAGCTGCTGGGTGGATTTCAACCACCACCGTTTTGAGTAGCAACCGAGTGCTTAATTAGTGTACTATCAGTACTGCTTGCGGTGCCCAGGGACCACTCTAAATACATGTTGTTGTTGTTATGTGCCATCAAGTGGGCCCTGACTCAGCGACTGCTCCTTGGGTTTCTGAGACGGTATCACTACGGAAGTAGACTGCCAGCCTTCTGGTTAGCAGTCAAGTGCCTTTGGCACTACACTACCAGAGCTCCTGAATACATAGATCTTTTAATTTTCCTTGAAGGTGACACCATTCATTAGGGAGGCAGAAGCAACTGTTCAAGTATGGAGATACTGTCCTAAGTCATTTAACTAAAAAATGGAAGAGAACTCTTGTTGTAGTGCAAAGTACCATTCTGTTTGCCTCCCATCATGTTCTTTGTGTTCCTTCCCACAGATTACTGTCATCTTCAAAGCCCATCATGAGTGTACAGATCAGAAAGTATACCAAGCTGTGACAGATGACCTGCCAGCTGCCTTTGTGGATGGCACCACCAGTGGTGGGGATGGTGATACCAAGAGTCTGCGTATCGTAGAGAGGGAGAGTGGCCGCTATGTGGAGATGCACGCCCGCTACATAGGGACCACGGTGTTTGTGAGGCAGCTGGGTCGCTACCTGACCCTTGCCATCCGGATGCCCGAAGACCTGGCCATGTCGTACGAGGAAAGCCAAGACCTGCAGCTGTGTGTGAATGGCTGCCCCCTGAGTGAACGCATTGATGATGGGCAGGGCCAGGTGTCTGCCATCGTAGGGCACACCCTGCCTCGCACTGCCTTGGCACAGACCTGGCCTGGCTACACACTGGAGACTGCCAACACTCAATGCCATGAGAAGATGCCAGTGAAGGACATCTATTTCCAGTCCTGTGTCTTTGACCTGCTCACCACTGGTGACGCCAACTTCACCGCCGCAGCCCACAGTGCATTGGAGGACGTGGCGGTGCTGCACCCAAGGAAGGAACGCTGGCACATCTTCCCAAGCAGCAGCAATGGGACTCCCTATGGAGGCAGTGACTTGTCTGTTGGTCTTGGACTCACATGCTTGTTCCTCATTCTGTTTTTGTAGGGGTTGTCTTTTTGTTTTATGTCTACAGCAAAATTTTAAAATATATATTGTCATAATATATTGAGTAAAAGATCAGAGTATATATGTATATACCATGTATATGACAGGATGTTTGTCCTGGAACACCCACCAGATTGTACATAACTGTGTTTGGCTGTTTTCACATATGTTGGATGTAGTGTTTTTTGATTGTATCAATTTTGTTTTGCAGTTTTGTGAAATGTTTTATAATGTCCCTGCATGGGGACCTGTTAGAAAGCACTTTATTTTTTATATATTAAATATTTATGTGTGTACTTGGTTAGTATGTATAGTACATATACACAGACACCATACACAGCCTTCCCTTTGAAGATGACTAGTGACGTTGTTCTTAGCTATTCTTGGCTGTTCCCGCCTCCCCTTCCCCATTGCTACTGATTTGCCATGGGGAGCAGTTTTCACCTGCTTCCTCCTGGTGAAGCTGCCTCGTTCCTTTGAACTATGTCTTACCCCTTCTGCCCTCTCTGGGTTTGAAAGGAGAGACTGTTAACTCCCTCCCCTCCCCTTACAGGTGCTTTTGAGTGTGTTAAACACTGATTTTTAGCAGCCTTCTCTGTTTAACGGCTGTTGCTTTTTCAGGTGAGGGGAGTGTTATCACAGTTCCTACTGACTAGGATCATTTTATTAGATCACCTACCAATGTATTTGGTCTGTTCACATGAAACTGCTGTTTTTGTAGGTCAAAAGGGTCGAATGATAGCGATTTCATATGTAAATACAAGGCATCACAGACTTTCTCACTTTATGCCCCTGTTTAAACTCTAGTTTTTCCCTCTTGTAATTCTGTCCTGCATTAAACAAAACATGAGAACATACATTTAGGGATAATCAGGCCTTGCTCTTTTTTTCCTCTAATTTATACAAACATAACGTCCTTAACCTTTCTTAGCTCTTTGGGCCAGAAACACACTGGCCCACATTTTCCAACCCCAGTAAGTTTTCCCCAACATGCCTTAGGAATCCAAGGACTGGGGCTTGTTAGAGTGTCTCTGATAGAGGGGCCCAGATCTCATCACAGAATTTTTCTTTCTTTACCCTCCACGTCATGGTCTCCAACACAAGCCCTCTTGACCTGACTCACTGTGTGGCTAACTTGGTGCTGGTTAATCAAACATTCTTATTAACTAAAATTGTTGCTTCCCAGGTCATCTCTTTCTAATCATGTACTTTCCCTCTTAACACATGGAGGTGAATATTTACTTAACTCACACCAAAAAACCCACTGTCATCAATTCAGTTCTGACTCATAGCGATCCTCTAGGACAGAGTAGCACTGCCCCATGGCTGGAAGTCTTTACAGAAGCAGACCGTGACCTCTTTCTCCCTCAGAGCAGCCAGTGAGTTCAAACCACCAAGCTCTCAGTTAGTAGCCAAATGCTTTAACCACTGCACCAAAGAGCTCTTAGTTACCCATGTAGCTTGATGAAATCCTTAACAAAGTAAAATGACTTCTTGCCGCTTCCATTCCAATGTTGGCACCCCTTGCAAAAAGAGCAGAAAAAGGCAGAACAGTAACTGAGAAAGTTATCTCCAGAATAGGTAGGTTTATATTTATATCAATGTAAATGTTTGGCTGTAGAAAGCAGTGATAAATTTGTACTTTACCTTAAAAATTCAAGTTTACAAACAAAGCAAAAGATGTGAATGTTAAGTAACTATAGTCATTTTGGCCAGGGTTATTTAGTTTCAGTTGGCCAGATAATTCTTGCCACATCCTATTGATGAGTGTCACCGATGTCACATTGCCCAATAAGCAGGTAAACAGGGGCTTAACACAATTCCATATTTTTTTGCGACGTCAAAGATTCTGCTGCTTGTTAGGGCTGATGTTTCTCTTTCTCCCAACCCCACAACACCTTCCTACAGACTCAAACCCTCTGTTCAAATTTATAATCCCTGACTGGGACAGAGTACTCAGTAAGATAAGCAAGCATAGGCTTGCTTGTGCTTTATTAATCTGAAGTGAACAGTTGCACATGTGTTTCACCACATCCACAAAACACATGTGAAACTTCAGATTAGTAAGTAAACCCATGCTTACTTAGCTTATTGGGTAATCCACCCGAGTGGCACTGCCAGAGACCTCACCTGGCAGGAAAAGAGAATGCCATTTTGAGAAGTTTTGTTTCTTAGTGCAGTAGTCACAGGATGTAGTTATGGGTTAAGGTGACAAAACTCTCTAGCTACTGCTGGTGAATGAGAATAGTTTTGACCATTTTGGAAAATTATGAAGGCATCCTGCCGCTTAATTTAAAAAAAAAAGTTCTGCAAAGAGTTGGAATTTAAACCTATTATCTCCAGTGGTGTAGTGCCTAAGGCATTTGAATGCTAATCAGAAGGCTGGTATTTCAAACCCAGGAGCCACACCTGGGAAAGAAGATTGGGCAATCTACTTCCGTAGTGATACCACCTTGGAAACTCAAGGAGGAGTCCCTACGGCTATGAGTTGGCTTGACGACAGTGAGTTTGGTTGCTTTGTTTTCTTTTCTTTTTTTGATTCTTTTGTAGAAGGTGGACACCTACATCAACTCTGAACTATGGCTACTTTTGTTCACCTTTGCAGCCATGTGCCAGATAGAGAAGCCGTAGTTTGCTAGTACTTGTTTTGTAATTGAGTAAATGATGCAAGAAAACTAGGAGTATACTTCTAACCACTATTTTTGTGCAAATAGTCTAAAAATGAGTTTAAAATAGTAGAAATAACTATGGTATTTGGGTTTAGAATGTATGTGACTAATAGACCTTTGTCTTTTTCAGGGAAAACTAAACCACCTCTACAAATAGTTGAGCAAAGAAAATTGGATTGTTTCACCATACCACTTAGCTGGAAAGCATACTTAAAAGCATCCTGCATCATTCATGCAGAACCATTGTGCTTAGCTATTTTCCCTTCATCATCAGTGCCCTTGCACAACATTTACAGCCCCCACAGATAACTGTTTCAGAAAAGATTAAGTATTTCTCTAGAGAAGAGTTAGGTTAATTTCCTCCTGTTTCTTTTCTAGGATTTTAGAGAAAATGCTACCTGCACATGTTGGTTCTTAAAAATCCTTAGAAGAGTTTAGGGGTCATGTTAATATATGGACAGGCAATAGCTGTTCAGAAGTCTCTTGGAGGAGCTTAAAACTTTGGAAAAAAATATTGATTTTCAGAGATGCTCCACGTGGCCATCTTTAAAATACTCAAAATATTTTTCCCATTTTCTCTTTGGTAGGCTTAGAACCCCTCCCCACTCCCACCTCCTAGCAAGTCAAGTGTTTCCAAAGAAACCTTTAGATGTGGTTCATAGGAATATAAATAAGTATCTGTGTAAAACAGTAAGTGTGCAGTGTGTAAATACTTTAAATTATTATGCTAGAAAAATAAAGTTACATACCTTGCTGTGGAATGTTTGTTCTGTGATTACAGTGCCACCTGCTGGAATATCTGAGAAACACACGTACAGAGGAAAGGCAGTTGGGGAGGGGGTGTGAGGGCAAAATCCATTATGGTGACTGACAGTAAGTTGTACCACCCACCCACAAACTTGGTTATTTTCTGAACTACACCACCACTGCAGTTTTCTCTGTTTTAAATATTAACTGTTGCAAATAAACCAGTATCAGTGAGACTGCTCCAGTGGTATCCTGCGCTTGGGATTTTTTAAGGCAGCATGGACTGTAGCATACCACTCTGGTGGGAAGGATCTTACGGGCAGGATTTTCTGGCTTTGACAATTTCTGTAAATTTCCCACTTCTTGGGTGTTCTAAAAAGAGACATCACGAAATCACAGCTTGGCCTTTGTTCAAGAAACACGTCAAAGGGTAGAAATAAAATGCCAATTGAAGATGCATGAAAGCACTATTCCTAAGTAAAATACTAAATGGAGGAAGTTCTGATTGGGGGAAAGCACACACACAGTCGTGTAGTGAATGGAAAGCTTAACCACTGCACTTAGTGTTTTTGTGTAGTTCAGAACCAAAAAAGAGAAGCACATCAGCTAAAGCACAGAAATAGGATGACAGTGATATAGTTGCTGTGTGTACTAGTGCATTCATCTGTACTGAATGAACACACAGTAGGAGTTTTACAGTTGTTGTTGTTGTTGTTTGCCGTCTAGTCGGCCCCGACTCATAGCGACCCCTCCTTGGGTTTCCGAGGCAGTATCACTACAGAAGTAGGATTGCCCAACCTTTCTTCCGAGGAGTGGCTGGTGGGTTTGAACCGCCAGCCTTCTGGTTAGCAGTCAAGTGCTTTTATCCACTATGCTACCAGAGCTCCCGAGTTTTACAGTAAAACCTGCTTAAAAGTCAAAAATTCTTCCTCCACATACTCAATTCATGTCTAGAACTCCAGGTTTCCAGGGACTGAAACTTGAGCTACTTCAGAGACCTGAAGTCTTTGTTTTCTTAAGTAGTAAATGATGACCTAAACAAACCCTAAAATTCTGTTACATATTGCTTGCTTTTTTCCTTTCTTTTTTTGTGGCCACAGCATTATAGTGTTCTTTTGCCTGTAATCAGCCAGACTAAGGTTTAGACTTTGGTACCACAAACAGTTGAGTGCTTGGCTGCTAACTGAAAGGTTGGAGGTTCAAACCTACCCACAGGTTACTCAGAAGACAGTCCTGGTGATCTGTTCCCATAAATAGTACAACCTAGAAAACCCTAAGGGGCAGTTCTACTCTAAATGGGGTCCCCATGAATCAGAATTAACTCAACGGCACCTAACAAAACCACAAGGCTGGATCACGGCTGACCTTTCTGACTAGAATACTTGCTAAAATTGTTCCCTCCATTCCCATAATCAGACGTCTCTTTGTATGTGAACCAATAAACATCTCACTTCTACATAGAGAATTTAATCAAGACATTCAAGAAGAAACAGCTCACCGTTCTTTACTATTTTACTACCCAGTTCACCATATTGTTTCTTTCAGCTTCCCACCCTTCTTTGCACGTTTGCCAAATAGACAAGTCATACACCATTATTGAGATGGCATTTTCCTTTGAATTTACTTCTCTCCTTCTCCAAGTGTCTCTAATAAGCAAGATGTTTGAGACTTTCAACCAAATAAGAGAATGATATATTATCCTGCATACCCAAAGTGTGATGTTACAGCTGCCTTCCAGTAAGGTATGTGCTTAGAGCAATGTTGCCTTTGTGTCTCAACTCCCTTGTGAGCAATGCACGGATGGACAGGGAGACTGGACCATCCAGGTCCCAGGAGAGAACACTCACTGCTCCTACAGAGTTTGAATCATTAGAATGATGCTTCAGTCAAATGAGCAAACCAGTCCCGTCAATTAAAAGATTTTCAAGTGAAAAACAGTAGCCGTGCAGTTGACTCTGACTCCTGGTGACCCCGTGTGTGTTAGAGTAGAACTGAGCTTCAGAGGGTTTTCCATGGCTGGTGTTTCAGAAGCAGATTGTCAGGACTTTCTTCCAAGACTCCTCTGGGTAGACTTGAACTGCCAAGCTTGTGGTTAACAGCCAAGTTAATTGTTTTCACCACTCAGGGAGTACATATGAAGATAGAGCCATCTAATCCAAGCAGGTAGAAAGCAAAAGGGCAATGTTTTCTAAATGAGAGTTCTTTGTGAGTGACATTTTAATTATCCCTTTTTTATTTCAATAATGAAAGCCCAATCTCTGGATTGAAAAAAAAAATAAAAATAAAAAAGAGTAAGCATTATGTTACCATATTGGACATACAAGACCAAATTACACAGGAATTAACCAACCAGGAATTGTACCTTCCATAAAAGAGTTCTTAAAAAAAAAAAAAAAAACAGAATTATCTCAATCAATAATATAACACTGCCAAGGGAAATGCTATTTGGCAACCTAAGGGCTTACAAAGCCTGACAGGAAGCAGTAAGATGATTCATTGAAGGAAGAGAATGCAAGGGACAATATACTTTCTATTGAGATGTTTTTGAGTCACTAAATAGCAATACCATTAGGGCATTGTTGGTCATCAACACAATGGGGACTATGAGTAGAGCTACTGATTGGCTCACTCTAAGTGCAAGGGAAAGATTTCTGATCATGGGTTAACTCATGAATGTTCGTTTTCTTTCTTGCATAGTGAAATAACATGGGCCATTACACGAAAAAAAAAAATAATAAGATTTTCAGCAACCCATCAACTAGGAAATTTGAGCTACATTTGGAGCTTGGGAAAGAAGTGAACATATATCTGGGGAGTTAGGAGGAAGGTGGAAACAGGAGAGGGAGAGCTCACAAATCAGAATGACAAAACGGAATGAATGCTGATCACATTTTGATACAAACTTGTGAGCCACAGGGCCCAACTGGGATTTCATTTGTACATAGATATATATTCCACTCTAGGGAAGTATCGGAGCACAATGGTCAAGATGACCATTACGGAAGCACATGATTCTGAGTCCAAATATAGCCACTTTACAAGTTGTGTGGCATTAGACATGCCAAGCCGTATCTGAGCTAGAGCTTGTGCCTCTTTCAAATGGGGACCTAATCTTCCTAGATTAGGAATTAGAAGGGTGTCATGCTTGGTAGGGTGGAGGGCCAACAAAAGAGGGGGAGGCCTTCAATGAGATGGACTGACATGGTGGCTGTGATGATGAGCTCAGGTATAGCAGGGATCATGGAGCTGGCGCGGGATCAGGCAATGTTTCGTTCTGCTGTGCATGGGGTTGCTATGAGTCAGAAAAGACTCGATGGCACCTAACAACAACATAACAACAATCTTCCTTGAAGGATATCATGCTTTGTAAAGTGGAGGGTCAATGAAAAAGGGGAAGGCACTCAATGAGATGGATTGACACAGTGCCTGAAACGATGGCCTCAGGTATAGCAAGGATTGTGGGGCTGGCATAGGACCAGGCAGTGTTTAGTTCTGCTGTACATAGGGTCACTATGAGTCTGAGACAACTCGACAGCACCTAACAACAACAATAGATCTTCCCACCTCAAACGTTCATGGTGCTGTTATTAGGTGCCGTCAAGTCGGACCCGACTCATAGCAACCCCTCCTTGGGTTTTGGAGGAAGTATCATATCAGTACAGAAGTAGATTGCCCAACCTTCCTTCCAAGGAGTGGCTGGTGGGTTTGAACCACCAGCCTTCTGGCTAGCAGCCAAGTGCCTTAGGCACTATGCTACCAGAGCTCCCCACACATTCATAGTGGGTGCTAAATGAGTTAATACATGTAAAGTTCCTGGAACCTGGTACAGATCTAGTATGCTACTCAAAAATGTGCCCGAGATGGAAAGTTGTATGTTCACCTTTGGGAAGTAGCCAAGCTACTCATGCCTGGAACTAAATTTGCATTTATGCCCCTGTATACCCTGCAGAATTTAGGGCTGGGTCAGTGTTTTGCAGATACCTGAGTCTAGACATATCCTCAAGAAAGAAAAACTGCCATGGCTCTTGGGAGAGCGCGTAAGACAAAATACAAAAACTGTTGCTGTGAGGTAAATATGACTTGCCGCCTCACTGCAGCCACCTCCAGAAACCTCAGCTTAAACTCTCCAAAGGTCCTAGTGAGAGAGTCTACCTGACCTGTGAGCAGTAGTTGCCTCAGAAAGAACGACAGACCTTAACCGTGGCCTGGGAATAGGAAAAACTCTGAGAAAAAGCTGTTATCAGAAAAATTATTGCTAGAGATTACTGGTCATGTATCATGTATCTCAGTGAATAGGAGTCCCAGTGGAGAAAGTGTCAACTTGGAAAGAGGACATTCTGAAACATTTTCATAGTTTAGGGGCTCTTAGAAGGTCTGGTAATCAGGCTTCCAGTGCTGCATCATAGCTCTTATCCACAGATCCCTTCTAAATGTTCAGGCTAGGCCATGTTTTCAAAATTGCTTGGAGTTAAAAAAGAAGGAAGAAAAGAGGAGAGGCCACCTACCATGGAGGCTGACAGATTTAGATTCATCCATTTGAGCAATGCTCTTCCCCTTTCTGCTCTTAAGGTTTTTGTCAGTGGAAGAGGTAACAAGCTCTTGATAGCTTGGAGAGAAGTAAGAAATTACACACACTCAAGGTTGGGCTATCCTACTTCTGTAGTGATACTGCCTCGGAAACCCAAGGAGGGGTCTCTATGAGTCGGGGCCGACTTGATGGCACATACCAACAACAACAACAACAACAAAAAAGGCAACATGGAGAAAGAAGTTAGTGAAAAGATATTGACAGAGACTAGAAAAAGAAGTGGGAAAGAGAAACTGACAGAGAAGAGAAGGAAGATAATTGAGAAATTGTTGTTATTGTTCTGTTGATAGGTCCCGTCGAGTCATTTCTGACTCATAGCAACCCTATACACAGCAAAACGAAACACCGCCCAATCCTGTGCCAGCTCCATGATCCTTGATATACTTGAGCCCATCACCACAGCCACCATGTCAATCCATCTCCTTGAAGGCTTTCCCCTCTTTCGTGAACCCTCCACCTTACCAAGCATGACATCCTTCTCCAGGGAATGGTCCCTTCTTATAACATGACCAAAATAGTTGAGACGAAGTCTGGCCATTCTCACTTCCAAGGAGCATTCTGGCTGCACTTCCTCCAGGACAGATCTGTTAGTTCTTTTAGCAGTCCATGGTACTTTCAGCATTCTTTGCCAGCACCACAACTCAAAAGCATCAACTTCTCTTCAGTCTTCCTTATTCATTGCCCAGCTCTCACATACATATAAGGAGACTGGAAATATCATGGCTTTTGTCAGGTGCACCTTAGTCTTCAAGAAGACATCTTTGCTTCTCAGCACATGAAAGAGGTCCCTTGCAGCCAACTTGCCCAGTGCTAATAAATCCTCTAATTCCTTGACAACCTCAATCTTTTCTCCATTTATCGTGATGCTGCTTATAGGTCCAGTTGTGAGGATTTGTGTTTTCTTTATATTGAGATGTAGCCCATAATGCAGACTGCACTCTTCAATCTTCATCAGTAAGTGCCTCAAGTCATCCTCACTTTCAGCAAGCAAAGCTGTTTCATCAGTGTATCGCGGGTTGTTAATGATTCTTCCTCCAATCTTGATGTAACATTCTTTTTCATAAAATCCAGCTTCTCGTGTTATTTGCTCAGCACACAGATTGAGTAAGCACGGGGAAAGGATACAACCCTAACACACTCCTTTCTTGATTTTAAACCATGCATTGTTCCCTTGTTCTGTATGAATGACAGCCTCCTGGTCTATTACAGGTTCCTTATGAGTACAATTAAGTGTTTGGAATTCCCATTCTTCTCAATGTTATCCACAATTTGTTATAATCCACACAATCAAATGCTTTTGCATAGTCAGTAAAGCACAAGTGAACATCTTTCTGGGATTCTTTGCCTTGAGCCAAGATCCATTTGACAGCAACTATGATATCCCTTGTTCCATGTCCTCTTCAGAATCCAGCTTGCATTTCTGGAAGTTCTGTCAGTCTACTGCTGCAACCATTTTTGAATTATCTTCAGTAAGATATTACTTGTGTGTGATATTAATGATATTGTTCGATAATTTCCACATTCTGTGGGATCACCTTTCTTTGGAATGGGTACAGATAGGGATCTCTTCCAGTCAGTTGCCCAGGTAGCTGTCTTCCAAATCTCTTGGCATAACCAAGTGAGTGCCTTCCATGGGTCATCCATTTGTTGAAGTATCTCAATGGGTATTCCGTCAATTCCTGGAGCCTTGTTCTTCCCCAATTCCTTCATTGCAGCTTCAACTTCCTCCTTCAGTACCACTGATTCTAGATCACATACCACCTCCTGAAATGGATGAAGATCTACCAGTTCTTTTTGGTACAGTGACTCTGTATTCCTTCCATCTTCTTTTGATGCTTGCTGCATCATTCAATATTTTGCCCAAAGAATCTTTCAGTATTGCAACTTGAGGCTTAATTTTTTTCCTCAGTTCTTTCAGCTTGAGAAATGCCAAGTGTGTTCTTCCCTTTTGGTTTTCTAATTCCAGGTCTCTGCACATTTCATTATAGTAATTGGCTTTGTCTGCTCAAGCTGCTTTGAAATCTTCTGTTCAGCTCTTTTATCTTGTCATTTCTTCCATTTGCTTTAGCTACTCTCTGCTCAAGGGCAAGTTTCAGAGTCTCTTCTGTCATCCATTTTGGTCTTCTCTTCTTTTCCCATCTTTTTAGTGACCTCTTGCTTTCTTCATGGATGATGTTCTTGATGTTATCCCACAATTCTTTGGGTTTTTGGTCATTGGTGTTCAATGCATCACATCTATTCTTTACATGGTCTCTAAATTCAGGAGGGATATATTCAAGATCATATTTTGGCTCTCGTGGACTTATTTTAATTGTCTTCAACTTCAAGTTGAAGTTACATATGAGCAGTTGATGGTCTGTTCCACAATCAGCTTCTGCCCTGGTTTTGGCTGAAGATATTGAGCTTTTCCATTGCCTCTTGACACAGATGTAGTCAATCTGTTTCCTGTGTGCTCCATCTGGGGAAGTCCATGTGTATAGTCACTGTTTGTGTTGTTTAAAAAAGTATATTACAATGTATAAGTCATTGGTCTTGCACAATTCTACCATGAAATTTCCATCATTATTTCTGTCTCCAAGGCCAAATTTTCCAACTACCAGTGATTCTTTGTTTCCAACTTTTGCATTCCAGTCACCAATGATAATTAACACATCCTGCTTGTATGTTCAGTTAATTTCAGACTGCAAAAGTTGATAAAAGGTTGGTATATATCTTCAATTTCATCATCTTTGGCTTTGGTGTTTGGTGCATAAATTTGAATAATAGTCATATTAACTGTCTTCCTTGTACGCATATGGATAATATCCTATCACTGACAGCATTGTACTTCAGGAGAGATCTTGAAACATCCTTTGTGATGATGAATGCCATGCCATTCCTCTTCAAATTGTCATTTCTGGCATAGTAGATCATATGGTTGTCGGATTCAAAATGGCCAAAGACAGTCCATTTCAGCTCACTAATCTAAAAGGAAGAACACATTTGCCATTTCTTAAGCTGAAAGAACTGAAGATACAATTCAACCCTTGAGTTGCAATATTGAAAGATTGTATGGGAAAAATATTGAATAATTCAGGGAACATCAAAATAAGATAGAAGGAATACACAGAATCACTGTACCAAAAAGAATCGGTCAATGTTCATCATTTTCAGGAGGTGACATATGATCAAGAACCAATGGTACTGAAGGAAGATGTCAAAACTGTACTGAGGTAATTGTCAAAGAACGAGACTCCAAGAATTGATGGAATACCCATTGAGATGCTTCAAAAAACTGATGCTTCACTGGAGGCAGTCACTTGGCTATGCCAAGAGATTTGGAAGACAGCTACCTGGTCAACAATATCATTAATATCACACACAAGTAAAATCTTGCTGAAGATAGTTAAAAAATGTTTGCAGCAGTATATTGACAGAGAACTTTGAGAAATGCAAGCTGGATTCAGAACAGACTGTGGAATGAGGGATATCCATTGTCAGATGGATCTTGGCTCAAAGCCAAGAATACCAGAAAGATGGTTACTTGTGTTTTATTTACTATACAAAAGCATTCAGCTGTTCGGATCATAACAAATTATGGATAATGATGAGAAGAATGGGAATTCCAGAACACTTGATTGTGCTCATCAGGAACCTGTACATAGACCAGGAGGCTATCATTTGAAAAGAACAAGGGGATACTGCATGGTTTAAAATCAGGAAGGGAGTGTGTCAGGGTTGTATCCATTCACCATACTTCTTCAATCTGTATGCTGAACAACTAATTTGAGAAGCTGGACTATATGAAGAAGAACGTGGTATCAGAATTGGAGGAAGACTCATAAACAACCTGTGACCCACAGATGACACAACTTTGTGTGCAGAAAGTGAGAATGACTTGAGGCACTTACTGATGAAGATTAAATCTGAAGTATGGATTATATCTCAACATAAAGAAAACAAAAATCCTCATAACTGGACCAATAAGCATCATCACAGTAAATGGAGAAAAGTTTGAAGTTGAAATTGTTAAAGATTTCATATGATTTGGTTCCACAATCAACACCAATACCAGCAGCAGTCAAGACATCAGATAACATATGGCACTGGACAAATCTGCTGCAAAAGACCTCTTTAAAATGTTGAAGAGCAAAGATGTCTCCTTGAAAATTAAGGTGTGCCTAACCCAAACTATGGTATCACCTCATATGCATGTGAGAGCTCGACCCTGAACAAGGAAGACCGAAGAAGAGTTGATGCTTTTGGGTTGTGGTGCTGCTGAAGAATACTGAAAATACCAGGGACTGCCAAAAGAACTAACAAATCTGTCCTGGAAGAAGTTCAGCCAGAATGCTCCTTGGATGCAAGAATGGGCAGACTTGTCTGACCTACTTTAGTCATGCTCTCAGAAAGGACCATTCCTTGGAGAAGGATACGTTGCTTGGTAAAGTGGAGGGTCAATGAAAAAGGAGAAGGTCCTCAACAAGATGGATTGACACAGTGGCTGCAATGATGGGCTCAGGTGTGGCAAGGATTGTGAAGCTGGCACAGGACTGGACAGTGATACGTTCTGTTTTAAGTGGGATCGCTATGAGCTGGAGCCTACTCAATGGCACTTAACAACAATAACAACATCTTACAATTTAATGCATATCTTGTTTCTGTGTTTCTTGTTTATGTTGCCATTATCTACTTTATATCCCTGGTAAGATGTAAATTCCATAAAGGCAGAGAATTCTGCCATTTTCTGCTTTGTCTCCAGAGAAGATAATATTGCCAATTTTGTATAAATAGAGTATTTGTGAAAAAAGAGCAGGCAGGTGGAAGGAAGGGAGGGAGGTAAAGATTGAAGGATGGAAAGGAAGGAAGGGAGGGAGGGAGGAAAAGAAAGCAATAGAGAGAGAAAGAGAAGAAAAATAGGAATTTAACTATTTAGTTATGTCACAAGAGTTAGGATGGAAACTAGAAGAAAGAATGGAGAAGTCAAGAGTAAGCTGACAGATGTGATTATTATACTTGGAAGGTTTCAAGCCTACGGTAACCATTTCTTTCTGACACTTGCCTATTAAGGATAATGAGATGGAGGCTGTGTGAAACGGAAAGAGCTGACTTCAGCTGGCTAACCATGTATCCAACAGAGGGGAAAGAAAGCAATCTATTATTTGTTGAGCACCTGTATCCCAGAAGTAGTACAGGCATCTTGCAAACTCTATGAGATAGATGAGGAAACTAAGCAGAGAGATTGGGTAATTAGACTGTGATCACCATTCAGTAGTGAGGAAGTTTCCCTTAGAATACTGACTCCTTGGCACTTTAAGCCCATGCTGGGTCATGTGATACCATGCTCCAACCTAAGTGTTACTGTGGCTGTATAGTTTAAATTGAATTATAGTGTTAACTTGAAAGAAAATATCTGACAAAATCTGGATAAATAGCACTATTAAACAGACATTCTTTTATGAATAGGTAAATACTGCAAATTACTATTTTAATTTTTTCCTAAAAGGCACATAAAATATTTGAAAATATTGCCATAAGAAGGTAAATGGTCCTTCTACATAATCTTATTTACCAAATACTTTATTTAATTATTCAAAAAATGAACTTCATCATCCTTGTTTGAATCAGTGGGTCAAATATTAAATGGTGCTGAGCCTGTTCTGTGTGTAAACATCTATATAACTGCACACGTACATGCATAATGTTGATAAAATTATGCCGAAACTTGTCTATGCATCAGAGTCACACTCTCTGGCAATCATGGCATGGAATTATGAGTTCAATTTATACAATACCTCTCTGCAATTAAAGAGGAATTTCAATGAGTAAGAAAAAAATGGACTGAGTATACTATGGAAGAGCTTTCCATTTAACAAATGTTTATTGAATATTTATTAAATACAAAATAATCCATCAAACACTGGAAATTCAAAGTTGAATAAGGTTTATTTTGTTCAGCCTGCAACCCTCAACTTTGAAATTAAATGTTTTATAATAAGCTAAGTTAAATTTGGAGGGAAGACTGGGCAATCTACTTCCATAGAGAAACCCAAGGAGGGGTCACTATGAGTCAGAATCCACACAATGGCAGTAAGTTTGGTTTTTAGTTTTCGTTTATTAAGTATAATTCATTTATACAATGTCAATTCACAATTTCAAAACTGTGAAGTTTTTCATAATTTCATCCAGGAAAATAAATGAACAGAGGACAAATAGATAGTGTTTCAGTTGTCCATTGCTATATGATAAAACATTCCAAAACTCAGTGACTTAAAACAATTTATCACTTTGTCTCATGGTTCTGTGAATTGATGGGGCTCAGCTGGGTAGTTCTTCTTTGGGATTTCTCATTCAGTAGAGGTTACAAGTCACCAAAGGACACAGTAATCTAGGCTCAAATGGGCTAATCATCCAAGATGGCCCATTCAAATGGTGGGCAGTCAACATTAGTTGTTCACTGGAGGTCAACTGGAGTTGTGAACTACAACACCTACTCATGGGTTTTCCAAGTGACTTTAACTTGGGCTTCTCTTAACATGATGGCTCTGAGAGGGAGGTATCAAGATTGAACAATACAGAAACATGTCTTAATATACAGGGAAGACAGTAAAGCAGAGTTAATGCTATGCCAGGAACTAGAATAACATTACTTTCATTGTATTCTACTGACCAAAGCAGTCTCAGGGCTTATTCAAATTCAAGGACATGGATAAATCAGCTTCACTTCTTGATAAGAAGTTTCAAAGTCACGTTATAGAAGAGGATGTAAAATTAAAGATATCTTTGGAAAACACCTACTGCCACAAACACAAAAGTAGTTGTTTTGAGCAATATCTTATTTCAAATTATTTTTATCTTGCATTAAAACTTTTAAATGCAGTTAATCATTGTCTATCCTAGAAATGAGTAATCAAATCCACCCTTTGCTAAGAGAAGGAAGGAAATATCTCAACTGAGGAAAGAACTCCCCTCAAATGATAAAACAAGTACAAGTTTAAGTCTAACATATACAACACACACACATCACACAGTACAGAAACAAGTCTTTAATATCTAGGGCAAGATCATAAATCCAGAAGCAGTATTCAGTGATGATAAATCCAAATGCTTATCTCAGGGTTTTATATCCTTACAACTATTCATTATTTCAGGAACTCTGGTGGCAAAGTACTTAAAAAATTTGACTGCTAACCAGGAGGCTGGTGGTTCAAACTCACCAGCCACTTTACTTTTGTAGTGATACTGCCTAGGAAACCCAAGGAGGGGTCGCTATGAGTTGGAACAGACTTGACGGCAGTGAGTTTTTAGATTCATTATTTCAATAATATTAATCTATGAAAAGTGTCTATATGAAAGTGTTAAGTATTTTAGTGTAGAAAGGCTGAAATTTGAATTTCCAATGTTTGATGGAAAAACACTTAACACCTGTCTTTCTGAAATTTACAACCTATGACAAAGCAGAAAAATATTGTCTCTCCTTCAAGATCAGTCTCAGTGGCAGTTGATGCTTCCTTTGTTATTGAATGTTTCGCCTCCTTCAAATGGCTGCCAGTAGATGTTGAACAAAATACATAATTAACTTACTGTAGGCTTCTTTTAACCTTCGTTCATTTAGAAACAGTTTGAAAGATTCCTAGTTTTCCCATGCATAGGGAAAAAAAATCATTTTAAATGTCTCGATATTTTCCTGTAGTGCTCTGTATGAAAAAGAAATGTGAGTAATGTTTACTATTGCCAACATAGATTAACTTTGGAAAACTGTTATCAACTCTTCATGCTTGAAAAGGGCTATTTGGTAGGCTTGGAAAGCTCCAAATATCCTCCCAATGCTTAAAAATGTCTAGCTCTTTCCAAGTCTTGGTCTTTTTCTAAGTCTTCTAAAAAGACAATTTACTTTAGTAGAGACTTAAAAAATTCCAGCTATACAGAAAAGACATTAGAAGGTCCTGACTGAAATTTTTCCTGACAAGAACTTCCTCCTGCCTCCATTTTTTGTACAATGCAGAGGAGCACTTCATTCACTTCATGTTCTCCTTAAGCAAAGACCCAGTCCCCTTCCCCAGCTTCCATGTGCAGTGTAAACTTTGCTGCCATTTATCAATATGGACAGGCTTGATGATCCCCAAACTCTCTGAATGATGAGGTTACAAAGAAAGTAGCAGAAGGCTGGTTCATTGGAGGGCATTTTGAATTGATTGCAAATATGCATTGGGTATGTGGGTCAATGAATTCTGGGAATGGGCTCAGGTGGTTCAGTAAAGAAGGTCAGTTCCTTGGGCTACCTCTGTCCTCAGTTTAAGAAATTTATTTATGGTTAGGATAATGTAATTTTTGGATGACTTTAAAGTGAATTGAACAACTCAACTAACAGTGCAATAATCAGCCAGTATGAAGTCTGTTTTTTATAGGAAAAGATGCATTTACATCTTTGAGACAAACTTCATAGAAGCCAAGGTGGTGGAAGTACGGGAAGAAACCTCAGAAACAAAGATAAACGGTTTGTTTTTCAGAGGAATAAATGAGTCGCTGTTTCAAACATTCCATTTCATTAATCAACTTGGCAACAACATCAACAATCTCAATTGCTAGCAAATGATTATCTAATTAAAACAGGAAGAAGAATATACTCAAACAGGTAGAGTTGCTGTTGTTGTTAGGTGCTGTCGAGTCATTCCGACTCATAGCGACCCTATGCACAGCAGAATCAAACACTGCCCAGTCTTGTACCAACCTCACAATCCTTCTTATACCTGAGTGCATCATTGCAGCCACTGTGTTTAAACAAGTAGAGAATGTTGATTAAATTTTATAAGATTTAAAAGTACTCTTTGATAATGTAGAATCTGCAAAACACCGCATAACGTGGATGAACTTGGAGGACATTATGCTGAGCGAAATAAGTCAGTCACAAAAGGAC
>NW_006921995.1:1498655-1516528 GCF_000298275.1 Orycteropus afer afer | reverse complement strand
ATGATGGGCTCAAGTATAGCAGGGATTGTGGGGCTGGCGCGGGATCGGGCAGTGTTTCGTTCTGCTGTGCATGGGGTTGCTATGAGTCGGAAACGACTCGACGGCACTTAACAACAACAACAACTGTGTAGGAAGTTAGAAGTCCAAATTAGCAGTGCCAGCTCTAGGGTCTAGGTGAACGTCCCTTCACCATGAGCTGATGCTCTGCTTCTTGCACCATGCCCACTAGAGCAAGCTAGAGCTTCTCTGACTCATGCAGCTTCTGGTTGCTCAGCTAATGAACCCAAGAACATTAGGTAAAATGGGATGATCCCAAGATTGGCAGGCAACATGGAAAGCCGCTGGTTCAAGTCCAGAAACTGGAGATGAAGACTCAGCCAAATGCAGGATCATCATGCGTAAGAGACCTTACTCAAAATTTCACCATTTATACTGGAAGCAGGCCACACCCTAAAGGCAATTCCACTTCAACTGATTAGGTGCTCATAGCACATTCCACCCTGGAGATGATTATAATCTCATAATGGGGAATAACTACATCCAGCTGCCAAGCCACTCAAAACCACAGCCTAGCCAAGCTGACACACAACCTTTGATTACCACATGTTGTATCACAATGTAAATTATATTATATTATATATTATCTGGCAAATTCAACTACCCAAGGAACAGCCAAGAATAAAAAGGAAAATAAAAAGTTACCTGAATCACCAAATAAATCTTAAAGAATGTAAGTACAAATCTTATGCAGTTTATTCTCAGGAGAACCTCTCTGGCCACTATTCAGGTCTGATTTACTTCTGGTTTAAATACAATTCTTAGATGCTTAATCAACCAAATTTTTATTCCACATCAGAAGAAAAGCAGCAAAATATGCAGAAAGGAAAGAAGCCTGGTACATTGGCAATGGTGTTGATAGTTTTCATGGAGTTCATTCCAACTAATGGAGACCTTATGATTGCAGAGTAGAACTGTTCCATGAGTTTGTTTGTTTGTTTGTTTTAAAAAAAAAATAATTTATTCATTTTGTTGTGTTGAGAATATACACAGCAAAACATACACCAATTCAACCATTTCTATATATACAATTCAGTGACACTGATTACTTTCATCAAATTGTACAACTATTCTCACCCTCTTTTCTGAGTCCCCATTAATATAAACTCACTGTCCACTAAGTTTCCTTTCTAATCTTTTGAGTTGCTATTGTCACTTTGACCCCCTATAGATAGTTCTTAAAAGAGCATAATATTCAAGGCATTTAAGTTAAACTATTGTTTGGTGTAAAGAGGACTGCTTCAGGAGACATATTTGGTTTAAGGTTTAAACATTACCTCAGAGTAATAGTTTCAGGGGTTCATCCAGGCTCCATAGCTCCAGAAATTCTGGATTCCATGAGAATTTGAAATTCCATTCTACATTCTTCTCCTTTTGATCAAGAGTCTTCTATAGAGTCTTTTATCAAAACATTCAGCAATAGTAGGCAGGCACCATCTGGTCCTTTTTGTCTTGTAGCAAAGGAGTGGTATACTATTTAAAAAAAAAAAAAAAAAACAGCTTTATTGAACTATAATTTACATACCATAAAAGTCACCCATTTTAATTTTACAGTTCAATGATTTTTAAGTAAATTTTCCAACTTGTGCAAACTTCACCATAATCTGGTTTTAAAACATTTTAATTGCCCCACTAAGGTCCTTCATGCTTATTTACAACTAATCCCTATTCCCACCTGCAGCCCTAGGTAAATACTAATCTACTTTCTCTCTCTCTATATTTGCCTTTTCTGGACATTTTATAAAAACGCAGTCATAAAATAGTGGTCTCTTGTGTCTGGTATAACTTGGCATAATGGTTTTCTTTTTGTGCCTCTTGTATGCTCTATTATCTATATTAATATATGTGCAGCACATACAATTGTGTATATAGAAATATCCACAACCAAACCTATAACTGCAGGTGGATGTGTTCCTTCATAGGATTTACAAGGCTGTGACCTTTTATAAAGAGATCACAAGTCAGGCCTGTCTTCTGAGATGCTTCTGGGTAGAACAGAACTCTCAATCTTTTGGTCAGTAGTCAAGTGCTTAACTATTTGCACCAGTTAGGGACCTACACTAGCAATAACCCAAACTAAGTCTGATGACCTTCTTTGGATATAGAAGAGAAACGAGCTTCAAAACATACATCACAATAAAAGACACACAATTCTAAAACTGAAGTGTGGGAGCAAACAGGTTTATACATCTCAGCATCAGCTGAGACCATCACTGATGTTCATTACGGTAAAACTGAGTCATCAAGAAAAGGTGAAGTGTGCTCGATTCAGCAGCACATATACTAAAATTGGAACAATGCAGAGAAGATTAGCATGGCCCCTGCACAAGCATGATAGGCAAATTCATGAAATGTTCCATATTTATAAAAAAAAAAAAGAAAAGAAAATGTGAAGAGAAAGTGGGGCCAAAATGGTGGACTACACAAATATAGTGTCCATACCCTCTGCAACCATGATCAGAGAAACCAAGTGAAATGAACACAGATGAAAATCCTGAAACCCAGAGTTTCAAAGGAAAGGGTAAAGAAGTAGATCAAGTACCAAAGAGAGGAAGAGACTGAATAAAAACAGCAAACAAGCAGGCATGTGAAGTTGTGAACTGCCAATGGGTCCAACACAGTTCAGACATTTTGAATGATAGACAGTAGCATTTCTATTGAGGCAGGAACCAGAAGACCTCTATTCACCAGGACAGCACTGGCATCCACATCCGTGATCAGTGATCAGAAAGATGTGAGTCCTTCTTCCTCAGCCCACATACCCTGGTGGTGACCAGAAGCCCAGCAAGTCCAAACCCCCAGGCATCTGGCAGTTGATCAAACCCATCTACCACTGCCAATGATTAGCTGACTTTTTTCTGTTTTCTTCCTTCTACCTTCTTCCCCCTCTATTCCAAATTTTTTTTTTCTTCCACTCCCTCTTTTGTTTCTTGATCCCCTGGAGCAAGCACCTAGTCCTTGCCACCTCCTCAGTCAGCAGTGCCCAGCTCTGCACGTCAACAACCACTAGGGCACACTCCCATGGAGTGAGCACCATGCTACTACCTTCACAGCTCTGTTTGGCAGCTAGTGATTGCACCAACCAGTACCATGCCACCTCATTTTTTCCTTTCTCTTTGTTTATTTCTTTTTTTCCCTTTCCTTTTAATTCTTTCCTCTTCCCCTAATGGTTTTTTTTTTTTTTCCCTTCCTCTTCCCTCCCGCACCCCTTTGTTTTTGATCTTGCAGTGAGTCAATAGGCCACCCACTGCATCCACAGCCAGTAATGCCCACTCCAGCCCCTTGGCTGTCAGTGTGGTGTGTGTTCCCACAAAGCTAGCACCACTTGACATTGCAGCAGTGTTTGGTAGCTGGTACTTGTGCTGCTTTTCACTTTTTCCTTCCTTTCTTCATAGCTCTTCCTTCTTCCCCTCCTTATTTTTTTTTCTTTTGTCTTCCTCTTTCCTCCCCACTTTTTTTTTGGATCATGTAGAGAAGGTAGCCCCCCACCTGCCACCTCCACAGTCAATGACACTAATGCCCTCATCTTCACAGTCAGTGCTGCATACTGCTGCAGACCCAATGTCGAGTTAAGACTGCAGCCATGTCTGGCAGCTAGCGCTTGTGCCAGTATTGCACTTTTTTTTCTTTTTTCTTTCTTCACAGTTTTGCCCCCAGCCCCATGCCGCGCCCCCACCATGTTGGTTGCTTTCCCAATGTTCTTTTTTTCTTCACCCCTTCTTTCTTTCTTACTTTCTTTTTTATTCTGAAGAGTGGGCTGCCCCACTCCTGCCACCTGCATGGTCAGCAACACCCCACTCCTACCCCTCCACAGTCAGCAGTGCAGTTTCCCACATTCTGGCTTCAGCTGTGTTTGGCAAGTAGTACTTGCTCCAGGACTGTGCCAATTTTTTTTTTTTTTTTTGCTTTCTTGCTTTTTCTTTTTTTCTGTTGTATTAGTTCTTCCCTTTTCTCTTCTTTTTTATTTCTTTTCCTTTTTCTTCCTCTTCCTGCCCTGATTTATTCACCTCATCAGTCTGGAGCCAGTGACCATACCCCACCAGACTCACCACACCTGCTATACCACCTACTCCAACACCATTGGATTTATGACAGCAGCCTGCCAAGCTTGCCTCAGTTTCTCCACATATCCAGTGATTAGTGACTCATGCCCACTTTCCCAACTATTACCAAATTCACCCAGAGACAGGTGGTAATCACCCCAGTACTGCCAAACTAGAGATCAGAGCAGCACACCTACCCTATTGCCTGTATATATTAAAACAAACAAAACAAAAACTCAGCTTGAAGAAAAACAACATACAATCAACAAATGAAGACAATCATATCACAAAGTCTTAGAGAAAGTAGACATTTTCAAATAATACAAGAATACAGGAAGTAGATTGCCCAGTCTTCCTTCTGCAGAGTGGCTGGTGGGCTTGAACCACCAACCTTCTGGTTAGTAGTCAGTTAATTAGGCACTACACCACCAGAGCTCCTTGACCAAAATACAGGGTTTCAAAATATTCCTGACAAAGAAATCTTATTGCAACTACCTTATAATGAATTCAGCAGACATATACTTAGGTCCGTTCAGCAGATTAGGAATGAGATCAAGGAAAACAAAGACAACATGAAGGAAAACAGACACAATGCTAAAATAATTCAGGAAAACAACACAAGAACAAAGTATCCTATTTAATGAATAAAGGGTCAATCCAACAAGAGGACATAACCATAATAAATATCTACAAATCCAATGAAAGAGCCTCATAATATATAAATCAAACTTTAACAGACTTGCAACAGAAATAGACAATTCTACAATATTAGTAGGAGACATAATATACCACTTTTGATGAAAGAGAACAAATAGAAAAAAATTCAACAAAGACCCAAATGCTCTAAACAGCACAATCAATCAACTTGATCTCACATATGTATACAGAACATCCCACCCAAAAGAATGCAATATACATGCTTTTCCAGCACACATGGAACATTCTTAAGAATAGACCATATATTAAGCCATAAAACAAGCCTCAATACATTTAAAAACATTGAAATACCCCAAGTATCATCTCAGATCACAATGCTATAAAATTATAAATCAATAAAAGGAAGATCAAGGAAGTAAAAATCAAATACATGGAAACTGAATAATATCCTTCTTAAAAACTAGTGGGTAATAGAAGGAATAAAAATGGAATAAAAAGTATTTGAATCAAATGAAAATACAACATACCAAAATCTTTGGGACACAGCAAAAGTAGTGCTCAGAGGACAATTTATAATAATAAACATACAAAGAAGAAAGAACCAAAAAGAAGAAAGACCAAAATCAATATCTTACCCACCGTCTCCAATAATTAGAAAAAGAATAGGGAAAAAAAAAAAAAAAAAGCCTACAGTCACTTGAAAAAAGAAAGGATTAATAAGACTACAAGTTGGTTCTTTGAAAGGATTAATAAAATTGACAAGCCACTGGCAAATTTAACAAAGGAAAAGAAGGAGAACATGAAAATAAACAAGAATAAGAAATGAAATATGCAATGTCGTAACAGAGTCAACAGCTCTGGTAACATAGTGCCTAAGGCACTTGACTGCTAACCAGAAGGCTGGTGGTTCAAACCCACCAGCCACTCCTTGGAAGGAAGGTTGGGCAATCTACTTCCATAGTCATACTGCCTTGGAAATCCAAGGAGGGGTCTCTATGAGTCAGGTCTGACTTGATAGCACATAACAACAAAAACATAAAGAACTGCACTGCAACATATTTGAAAACCTAGAAGAAATGGACAAACTTCTAGAAATACACTACCTACTCAAATTAATACAATCTGAGGTAGCAAATTTAAACAGACCCATCACAAAAGAAATTGATCAGGTCATAATAAAACTCTGACCAAAAGAAGTCCTGGCCCAGATGGCTTCACTGATGAATTCCACCAAACATTCAGAGAAGAGCTGACATCAGTTCTACTGAAAGTATTCCAGAACAAAGGAAATGATGGAATACTCCCAAACTCATTCTATGAAGCCAACATAACCTAGAATATGACAATTAGGCAATGACACCACTAAAAAAGAAAAGTATAAACCAATACCTTGCATGAACACAGATGCAAATATTCTCAACAAAATACTAGCTAATAGAATCCAACAACATATAAAAAAATGATACATCATGACCTAGTAGGATTCATACCAGGTATGCCAGGATGGTTCAACATTAGAAAAACAGTAACATAATCCACCACATAAATAAAACAGGAAAAGAACCACATGGTCATAGCACTTGACTCAGAAAAGGCATTTGACAAAATTAACACCAATTCCTGATAATAATACTCAGTAAATAGGAATAGAAGAGAAATTCCTAAATAAATTAAGGGCATACATACAGAACCAATTGCTAACATTATACTCAATGGAGAGAGACTTAAAGCATTCCCCTTGTGAACAGAAACCAGACAAGAATGGCCTTTATCACCACTTATATTCAAGATTGTGTTGGAAGTCGCAGCCAAACAAATAAGGCAAGAAAGGGAAGTAAAAGACATCCAGACTGGCAAAGAAGAAGTAAAACTATTTCTTTTTGCAGGTTAAATGATCCATGTTCATTGCAGCTCTTTTCACAATAGCAAAGAGATGGAAACAACCTAAGCACCCATCAACTGGTTAATGGATTAACTATGGTACATACACACAATGGAATACTATGCAATGTGAAAGAATAACAATGAATCTGTGAAACACCTCATAACATGGATGAACACAGAGGACGTTTTCCTGAGTGTAATTGTTCTTAGGTGCTATTGAGTCAGTTTCGGCTCATAGCAACCTCATGTACAACAAAACGAAACATTGCCCAATCCTCTGCCATCCTCACAATTATTGCTGTGCTTGAGCCCATTGTTGCAAACACTATGTCAATCCATCTCGTTGAGGGTCTTCCTCTTTTCTGTTGACCCTCTACCCAGCATGATATCCTTCTCCAGGAACTAGTCCTTTCTGACAATATGACTGAAATATGTGAGATGAAGTCTGGCCATTCTTGCTTCTTAGGAGCCTTCTGGTTCTATTTCCTTCAAGACAGACTTGTTCATTCTTCTAGTGGTCCATGGTACATTCAATCACAAAAAGACATATATTGTATGAGACCATTGCTATAAAGTCAAGAAAAGAAAGAAACATTCTTTGAAGGTTACCAGGGATGGGAGGGGAAGGAAGAGTAAATCACTAACTAGAGGGTAGACAAATATTGGCTTGGGTAAAGGGAAAGGCAATATACAATAAGGAGATATCAGCACAAAATGATCAGGGTAGAGGAAGGCACTGGGAGTAGCATGAGATTTAAAGGCAATAAAGGTAAATATTATTACATACAAAATCCTGCAGTAACAGGATTTAACATAACAATAACCTATGAGTAGATACATAGATAGACACCCAAACTGAACAGGTGTGGGAAGACAAGTGTTTCTACACTCACAGATATATATAGATTTGACAGAGGATGTTTCCAGACATGTATTTATATGTGCTACAAATACATTCATGAATATAGTACAACATAGAGGTGATAAAATAATGAAAACTTGTTGTTGTTAGGTGCCGTCAAGTTGGTTCTGACTCATAGCAACCCTATGTACAACAGAACACAACACTGCCTGGTTCTGTGCCATCCTCACAAACTGCTATGCTTGAGCCCCTGGTTGCAGCCATTGTGTAATTCCATCTTGTTGAGGGTTTTTCCCTTTTTCACTAACCCTCTTATACTTCTTAGCTATAATTGAACACCTTGATGAAATGATTTGCTAGGCTTGGGGGCTCAGAACCATAGTCTGGGGAAAATCAAAGTCAATTCATATAATATAATCCACAAAGACAATGTTCTACATCATTTTGTGAGTGAGTGGCAACTAGGGTCTTAAAAACTTGTGAACAGCCATCTAAGGTACAACTATTGGTATCTCCTCATCACAAGCAAAGAAAAGTAAAGAAAAGCAGACACATGGAAATAATTAGTCCAATGGACTAATTGACCGTGTGAATCCCAGCCTCCATGACCATGAGACCAGAAGAACTAGATGGTGCCCAGCTACCACTGCCAAATGCTCTCAAAGAGATCACAGTTGGAGGTCCTGAATAGAGTGAAACAAAATTCCAAATAATAAAAATGTCCATGCTTACTGGTCTGATAGAGTATGATGGAACCTCCAAGACTGACCCTTAGACACCCTTTAGGCCTGAAATTGATCTCATCCCTGTGACTCACCTGTTAGCCAAACAATGGACAGGCCTATAAGGTGAACAATAACACCAGGGAGGTAAGCACTCTAGAACAACCAACCATACAAAATCAAAAAGGTAGCATTTGCCCAGGAATAAAGCTCAGAAGTCTGGAAGGGATAGGTAAGAAGGATGAATGAAAACAATAAATAAACACAAGGAGGAAGTAGGAAGAGTGCTGTTACATTGTAGGGATTGTAATCAATGTCTTGAATCAAAATGTGTATGAATTGTTGGATGGAAAACAAATTTGCTCTGTAAACTTTCACATAAATCACATTAAAAAAAAAATTGTTATGTTTTGCATCTACCAAATAAGAAGGCAGAATGTGTACTGCCTATAAAGCTTTCCAATAAAAATGGCTGAAATAAAAAATTTCATTCATTCATTTATTTATTAAATAAATATTGACTGCTTGTTATGTGCCAAGTTCCACTCTAATCCTCTGCCTTTTTATTTTCATTTTTATTTTAAGCAGACAATGACCTAGAAGATAAGCTATCTACTCATTTCTAACCACATTCTACAAAGCACTTATAGATTAAGCCTGGCCATAAAGAGAGTCTATACCTGAACCAGAACACTCTTCCTTCTCCAGCCCCCTGAAGCCTCTCAACTGCTCTCAATGGATTGTTTATGGTGTGGCTGAAGGGGATGATGAGACATAATCCAGTAAAACCTATTGCTATATTAATTATGAGAAAGTTTGTGGAAATAATAGATGTTAGGATCTAAGGATGGATTTATCTCTGTTCCTAATAAAAGAAATAGTATTACCCCTTATGTTGTTGTTGTTATGTGCCGTCAAGTTGGGCCCAACTCATAGCGACTCCTCCTTGGGTTTCCGAGGCTGTATCACTACGAAAGTAGATTGCCCCATCTTCCTTCTGAGGAGTGGCTGGTGGGTTTGAACCACCAACCTTCTGGTTAGCAGTCAAGTGCCTTAGGCACTATGCTACCAGAGCTCTATAGACTCTCTGAATCGTGTAACTGAGCAAATTTTCTATTTTGCCTTGGCTAGCAGAAACCTCAAAGCCAATAATGTAATCTACCATTCAATGCGAAAGATTTCATCTGAACCATTTTGTATACTATGTTTTGTTTCCCTACCTTCTCCCACCCCCATCCCCATCTATCTCATCTTTCTTACTTGTATCTTTTTGCTATATTGTTTATTTTATTAGGGAAAAAAAATTGTATGGGATTGATCATGGGCAAGGGAATACTCTGACCACTTTACAAAAATTAACTCATTTATTTCTCATCATTATCCCATATGGTAAATACTTCTGTTATAACATTGATAGATAATTTGAAACTGAGGCACTTAAGAGATTAGTTATCATTTGTATCTTTTAATCCACAATAAAACCTTTTTGGAAAAGAAGATAACTGGAAAATTTACTTATGTGGATATCCTCAATTTCCTCATTTATATTTTCAAATACAAAATTTTAAAAATTAAATATGTATACATACATGTAGGAGGGAGCTCTGATGCCATAGTGCTTAAGGCATTTGACTGCTAACCAGAAGGCTGATGGTTCAAACCCACCAACCACTCCTTGGAAGGAAGGTTGGGCAATCTAATTCCCTAGTGATAACGCCTTGGAAACCCAAGGAAGGGTCGCTATGAGTCAGATCTGAATCAATGGCAGTGAGTTTGGTGTGGTTTATATACATATATATGCAAATTTCAAGTGATATTTTTCTGATTTGAGAGGAACTTAATCACCCTGTGATCTAATCAGAGACTCCTGGGTGGGAAATCACTGCAATGATTTGAAGCTTCATAGCACACTGCCTACTGGCCTTCTGAGGGATCTGTTTCCCATTTCTTTATTAAGCAGTCTATCATCCCTCATACATGCTCTGGCAGCTGTGTTCATATGCTTTTACCTTGTGTGGCATAATAGAGTTAACTACCATTTGGTAAATGGCCTTGGTCCTTCATCTTATTGATTATTAGCACAGTTTTCTGCCTGAGATAACTAATTCAAGACTCTCCCTCTCCTGAAAACCCATGGGCTAACATAGAACAATTTTTTTGTGATTGTTTTGAGGATTCTTTTTCAGATTTTTAGCACAGCATGCTGTGAACAGTTTCTTGAATAACTGAAGATTGTAGGACATCTGGGTTAATTGGCTGAGTAAACGTCCATAAGGCCTTTACTCTCAGGGTCCAATGTTTCTCTTTTCTTAGCTGATATTACCCCCTTGAGTTGGCTCAGGAGAATTTAGAGACTGTATAACGAATCACCACATCAGATGAAATTAATCTCACTAACAGGCAAATTAAATTGGCAAAGAAAAGCCCTTCTGACCCCTTATTCACTTTAAAATTACTCCTAGTATGAAAATCAAAAAGAAACAGTATATCAATTTTTATGACTTTAAAATAAATGTGTATTCCCTTAACTCCATTTAAGTCAGAAAGTGAACAGAGTAACTGTCATTCCTTTAGGAGAGTGAAGAAAGCCAAAGCAAATTAAAATAGATCCTAATCATAAGGAAATCAATTAGCCCTGCCACACTTCTGAAACCAAAACCAAACTCACTGCCGTCAAGTCGGGTCCTACTCATAGCGACCCCTCTTTGGGTTTCTGAGATGGTATCACTAGTGTGGGGATTAACTTTGTGTGTCAACTTGGCTGGAACTGATTGAGTAGCTGGGCAGCTGGTGGTAGTTATTCCCCATACTGAGAGTGGCAATCAACTCCATGGTGGGATCTACTGGGAACAGCTGAGTAGCTGCCTTAGGGATGTGGTCTGCTTCCCAATATATAAGAAGCAGCTTTGGGAATGGTCTTTAGCTTATGGCACGCTTGAACCCTGCATGTAGCCGAGTCGTTCATCAGCTTGCCATGCTCTGCCGACCTTGGGACTTTCAGTGGACTTGAATTAATGGCTTCTTGTGTGGTTTGGTAACATTGGGACTGTGTCTTTTTATTTGTCAACCTTGGGCTTGTCAGCTTCAACAGCCAGCAGCTGTCTGAGTAGAGAAAAGCCTCTAGCTTCAGTAGGCCGGGAGATAGAGACAGAGGTGAAGCCCATAGTTGACGAACTTTCACCCAGCCCCTAGATCCTGGCACTTTGAACTCAGACTTAAAGTCTCTAAACTCTAAGAGAATAAACTCCTGTTTGTTCAAGCATCCCATTTGTGTTATATTTCCGTCAGAGTGGCCCTAGGTAACTAAAACAGAATATGGTACTGAGAGGGTAGGGTGCTGCTCTGACAGATACCTAAAATGTGGAAATAGGAATGCAGGGCATCCTTGACCTGAGACCCTGGCAGAGAGACACTGGCATGTAGTGTCAGAGACAGCAGGGGCAGAGCTGAGATGCCAGCATGAGAAAGTGACAGCCTTAGCAGCCCACGGAGGAGAAAGCTGGATGTCATTGCACAGGCGGCTTCCTGGTAGAGTGGGTTGCCTTCAGGTATTAATTGGTAGAATACACTGGCATGAAATGAAGTAGCAGGTTGACCAGCCCATGGAGCAAGAAACCTGAGTGCTTTTAGAGCAGGAAGATTTCCTGTGGAATGGGTTGCCTTTGGCATCATTAATCTGCAGAAGCAGAGAGACCAAGGAAACAGGAAGAAGAGCTGTCTCAGCCTCAAAGTCTGGGACCATGGCATCTGGGGGTGGAACCACCATAGCCCCCTAGGTTTCAAAGAGTTAAACCTTCACCAACTTGATTCTGGGGTGTGGGGCTGCTCGTTCATGTGGGCCAGTGGGATGGAGCCATAGCTGCTGCCCAAGAAAGAGGGGGCAGCACTACCTGCCCAAGAGGTAGAGGAACGGGGCCCACCAGGCCAAGGGGGTAAGGCTGCCACTCAGGAACTATGGAATTACAGCCACCCCGTGAAGATCTATACACGTGCCAAGTTGACAAGGGGTGGAACTGTGGTAGTTAAGGTTGTGTGTCAACTTGGCTGGGCCTGGTTGAATGGCTGGGCAGCTGGATATAGTATTCCTCATGATGATACTGGTAATCTACTCCATGGTGGAATCTACTGTGAGCAGCTGAGTAGCTGCCTTAGGAATGTAGTCTGCTTCCTTTATATAAGGAAAAGCCTTGGGGAACAATTTCTAGCTTATGGAACCCTGCATGTAGTCGACTCATTGTTCAGCAGCCTGCCATGTTCTGTTGATCTTGGGACTTTTAATGGACTTGAATTAATAGCCTGCCATGTGGTTTGGTAATATTGAGACTGTGCCTTATTACTTGTCAACCTTGGGCTTGTCAGCCTCAGCATCCAGCAGCCGAGTAAAGAAAAGCCTCTAGCTTCAGTGGGCCAGGAGCAGGGGACAGAGCTGAAGCCCAAGATTGAGGGGCTTTCACCCAGCCCCTAGAGCCCGGCACTTTGAACTTGGACTTAAAGCCTCCAAACTGTAAGAAAATAAACTCCTATTTCTTCAAGCCATCCCATTTGTGGTATATTCTTGTCAGAGCAGCACTAGGTAACCAAAACACTATGGAAGTTGATTGCCCAACCTTCCTTCCAAGGAGTGTCTGGTGGGTTTGAACCTCCTGGCTTCTTGTTAGTGGTCAAATGCCTTAGGCACTAACTACACCACCAGAATGCTCAGGAAATGGAAAAACCAAGTACCAAGGAAGGCTTGGGTAACTCTGACAATCAAATATGGGAAAATTATACATAAAGCAGTGGGATCCCAGGTCTCCACCGAAAAGCAGGCCCAAATGAATAGCCTATAGATACTGCAACTGGGAGACACTAACAAAAAGTGACAACTGAATATCCTCAGGCTGTACAGTGAAGCTTGCTATTCAGTAACACCTACTGTGTGCACCTAGTTCACAATTAGGCTTTGGAGTGTCTAAACCTAAACAACAATGGGAAACCTTGAGTCATAAGCAAACCAAGGAAAATTCCCATATGAATGAAGCTAGCTCACCCCCATTCTTTACTTCCTTAGCCCCTAACAACTCTCACCCATTCAACACACACTGTAAAGCAAAGACAATGCTAATGGAGATGATGCAGGGAGACTATCAGAGAAAAAAAGATACATTTGTGGAAGAAGAATCGTATTTTACTTTTAAATATACTGAGAATAAATAAGGATCTATTGTTGGAAATTTAAAATATGACAGCAGAAGTAAACATTTCACTAGAAGAACTGGAAAATAAGCCCAGGAATTCTTATAAAAGATACAAAAGAAAAAGACAAAGCGATGGACAATGGGGGAAAATCTTTTTTTTTTTTTTCTTTTTTTCTTTTTAGAGCACGCATGAAGGACATAGGGGCAGTGTCTGACCTCCTCCAGCTTCATGAGGGGAGGAGAGAATCACCATCAGCAATATCTACCCGAGGCTGATTTCTATGACGCAGAGGTCAGATATGCCACCACCTTCCTAACTTTTCACCAATTCTGACACCAACTCTTCCTTCCATGGCACTTTCTACTTCTCTACTGGGTTCGAGAATTCCTTGCAATGGCCCAATAGCCACACAGAACTCACAGACAAAACTCACAATTATAAGGTTTATTAAGAAAGTAACAAGTTACAATGCAGGATCAGAAACCCAGTGTTCAGTTCTTCAATCATGACAGCTTCTTCTCAGCTGTGTCATAGGCATGCTTCTCTTTGGCCCTCTGCCGTGCTCAGGCCTGTGTTACTAAGACTTCTTTACATTTGATGAATAGGTACCAGAGAGAGAACCCACTCTGCCAGCAAGCCTCCTGTCCAAAGGCATTCAGCTTCCTTGCTTCTTGGACCAGGAAGCCCCTGCTCTGTCTTGTGCTGGTGGTCTCTTGCTTCTGCTGCCTCTGCTGCCACCACCTATCTCTGCCATCTCTCTGCCACCCTCTGTGCAGGGATCTCAGGTCCAAGGACAAGTTCCACTCCCACTCTTTCTCTCTTGATGGTAGTGAGATCTCCCCTTTTCACTTCCGGGATGGGTCATTTTAAGCCTACCAGAATGGTAGAAGTGACCAATCCCCACATTAGGTTTCCAAACACCTTATTTCTGTGGTCACACCCACACAAGAGTGCCATGTACCTTATTTACATTATTGTCAAGCTATCCAATCCCCTTGGTGGGCCACAAACAGCTTACATTTGCATAGTTCCATCTAGTCATCTGTTAGGAATCACAAAGACCATGGCTAGAAGAGCCATAGTGAGTAATTCACAGCACCACAGAGCATCAGTCCTAGAGGTTGACAGCAACTCAGGATTTCCAGAAAAAACAAACTGAAAGAACAATTTGGAAAAAGCAATTTGAAGAATGCCAATCAAATGAAAACATGAAACCATTAATTCCTAGGAGGTGGTAGAAAAGAATGTTGTATAAGAAAAGAAAAGTTATGGTGTACTACTATATCCAATGGAGAGAAATGTTTGAATATATTAATGGAAATACTGTACGTATTCCATCAAAAATTACAATAGTACCGTTTTGGAGAAAAGAGATGAAGGAAGGATGTAAAAGGGCAGAAACTGTTATTTGCTATTACAAAACAGAACAAGGGGTTTAAAATACCGCATGGTTTAAAATCAGGAAGGGAGTGCATCAGGTTTGTATCCTTTTACCATACTTATTCAATCTGTATGCTGAGCAAATAATCTGAGAAGCTGGGCTATATGAAGAAGAACACAGTGTCAGGATTGGAGGAAGACTCATTAACAACCTGCTATATGCAGGCGACACAACCTTGATTGCTGAAAGTGAAGATGACTTGAAGCTCTTACTAATGAAGATTAAAGACTACAGTGTTCAGTATGGATTACACCTCAACATAAAGAGATGAAAATCCTCACAACTGAAAATCCTCACAACTGGACCAGTAAGTGGGAGCTCTGGTAGCATAGTGCCTAAGGCACTTGACTGCTAATCAGAAGGCTGGTGGTTCAAACCCACCAGCCACTCCTCAGAAGGAAGATGGGGCAATCTACTTCCTTAGTGATACTGCCTCAGAAACCCAAGCAGGGGTCTCTCTGAGTTGGGTCCAACTTGATGGCACATAACAACAACAACAATGGACCAATAAGCAACATCATGATAAATGGAGAAAAGTTTGAAGTTGTCAAAGATTTCATATTACTTGGATCCACAATCAACATCAATGGAAGCAGCAGTCAAGAAATCAGATGTCATACTGCACTGGACAAATGTGCTGCAAAAGACCTCTTTTAAGTGCTGAAGAGCAGAGATATCTCTTTGAAGACTAAGATGAGCCTAATCCAAGCCATAGTATTTTTAATCATCTCATAGGCATATGAGTTGGACAATGAATAAGAAAGACCAAAGAAGAGTTGATGCATTTGAGTTGTGCTGTTGGCAAAGAATACTGAAAGTACCATGGACTGCCGGAAGAATTAAATCTGTCCTGGAAGAAGTGCAACCAGAATGTTCCTTGGAAGCGAGAATGGCCAGACTTCATCTCATCTACTCTGGTCATGTTGTCAGAAGGGACAATTCCCTGGAGAAGGTAAAGGGAAGCATCAATGAAAAAGAGGAAGGCCCTCAACAAGGTGGATTGACACAGTGGCTACAATGATGCACTCAGGTATAGCAAGGACTGTAAGGATGGCAAGGACCAGGCAGTGTTTCATTCTGTTGTGCATAGAGTTGCTATGAGCCAACTCGACAGCCCCTAACAATGACATTACAAAAATTTAATAGAGAATATTTAAAATTGATAAATTAAGAAAAAGCAATAAATACATATATATAGAAATATGGAGGTAAATGCCGAGAAAAAAATAAGAAAAAAAATTTAAATGTTTGTCTTTGAGGAGCAGGATTCAGGTGGTAGAGGGTCATGGGAACTGCTTTTGTTTGGTTATGTTGTTGTTGCTTTTTAAACCTTTTAGCACTTTTACATTTTTTAAAACAAGGAACATGATTATTCTGAAAAATTAAAAATATGATTAAAACTCCTAAACAACATTCTCAGGTCATCGAAATGACTATTCTTTGAGAAATGATTATTGGTTGTTGAAAGTGATAATATAAGACATCAAAGGGAATTTCCTTGGTAATAGAATGAAATCTAGGAGCTCTGGTAGTGTAGTGCCTAAGGCACTTGACTGCTAACCAGAAGGCTAGAAGTTCAAACCCACGAGCCACTCCTTGGAAGGAAGATGGGGCAATCTACTTCCATAGTGATACTGTCTCAGAAACCCAAGGAGGGGTCGCTATAAGTCGGGTCCAACTCGACAGCACATAACAACAACAGAATGAAATCTAAGCCAATATATGCATGAATCCAAATCTGGCTAATAATTGAAATTAAAATATAGCTCATATAACATGTCTTCAGATTGTTAAAGTGCTGTTTCTCCTCTGAAACATAGTACAAATATCCTGAACTCTGAAGTAAATGCCTTTGATACTACTTTCAAAGTGTTTTCCATAGACCCTTGAGTCTATCAAAGATCCTCAGTCTTGGCAATTACTTCTTTTTTTTTATTTTTCATTTAAAATCATTGTTTACATATTTCATAAATTTGAAATACAAGATTATCATTTGTACTAAAATCCAAGGTGCTCTGGTGGTGCAGTGGTTAAGCTCTCAGCTGCTAACTGAAAGGTCAGTAGCTCAAACCCACCAGCTGCTCCATTGGAGAATGAGGTGGCAGGCAGTCTGCTCTCATAAAGGTTTACAGTCTTGAAAATCCCTATGAGGCAGTTCTACTCTGCCCAACAGGGCTGCTATGAGTCAGAATCAATTCAACAGCAGTAGATTTGGTTGGGTTTGGTGCTAAAATCCTATTATGTTCTAATAATTTATAAGTTTTTAGAGGGTGCACATGTGCTACGAGAATTACATTGACAGGAAACACTTGGTTAACATTCAGCTTAAGGGAAATGTCTCTTGGCTAATGACATTTTCAAGTCAGTTGGGTATCATGGTTTAAATTTTTCAATTCATTTTTCATTGTTATTACCCTAATTCCAAGAAAATATATAAATAGTTCAAAAATGGTTCATTATATATTAAAAGGAGTGATGAAAATAATAATGTAAAGATTGCAACTCACAATAAAATTGGAAATATAAATAGGGAGCAGCACCACAGGGTGAATATAGAATGTGATTCTGCACATACTGAAGCAAAAAATCTAAACTTGTAATGATTTTGCATAAGCATCCAAAATAGAATTCTGTGATTAAGTGAAGAAGGAATTAATTTTACTGGAAAATTGATCCCCTGCCACTAGTCCCAGTTAAAACACCTATTTATAGGGGCATGTAACCCTAAGGATTTCATGCCTACTAACTACTCTTCTAAAATAGTCATAATTTTACAAAACTATACAGAATAGTGCTTTTCAATAAAAAATTGTGGTTTTTTTTTGTTTTGTTTTCTAAAGACAGTTAAATAGCCAAAACTACAGACTGATATTTATTCAAATTTATAAACACTCTAGACTTTATTGCCATGAAGCTTTTTTTTTTAAAAAAATAGTCAAACAGCAGAAGAGAAGCCAGATGATTGGGACCTTCTAAAAATTAAATGTTTATGTGCTTCCAAAGACTTCTCCAAAAGAGTCAAAAGAGAA
>NW_006921995.1:1463386-1496909 GCF_000298275.1 Orycteropus afer afer | reverse complement strand
TATTGTAAATTTTGGTCAATGACATGAGACAAAGTATATGTGAACTGCTGTATGAAAAGTGAATTTACTCTGTAAATTTTCACCCAAATCAAAATAAAATTAAAAAAAAAATAGTCAATGTCCAATGTTGAATTAGAAAACAGTAATTTTGAAGGAAAATTAGAGAAAAATGTCATATCAGGTATCAATAAGATATAAAATCATAAATAAAACAATATGAAACTGGTTTAGAATTAGAAAAATCAGTCGATGAAATAGAATGGAGACTAGAAGCAGCCCCAATCATTTAAAGAAACTTGATATATGATGGAATTAGACATTCAAATTAAGTGGAGAAAGAATGAAGAATAAATTGTGCTTTATTATTGCTTATTCATATGTACCACCACTCATCTGTCAGTTTGTCAAACTGTGGTGGCTTGGGTGAGAGCCTGGAGGCTATGCCACCAGCATATCACATACCAGCAGGGCCACCCATGGTGGATGGGATTCAGAGGAGCTTCCAGACTAAGACAGACTTGGAAAAAGGAAGGGGCCATCCACTTCTCAAAGAATTGGGCAGTGAAAACCTTATGAATGGCAGTGAAACACTGTCTGATATATTACTGGAAAACTTTGTGAATATCTCTAAACATTGTCTGATACAGTACCAGATGATGAGCCCCTCAGGTTGGAAGTCAGTCAAAATACACCTGGGAAAGAGCTATCTCCTTAGAGTAGAGCCTACCTTAATGATGTGGATGGAGTAAAGCTTTCGGGACCTCCATTGGCTGATGTGACATGACCCAAAATGAGTAGAAACAGATGCAAACATCCATTAATAATAGGAACATGGAATGTAAGAAGTATGAATCTAGGAAAATTGGAAGTAACCAAAAATGAAATAGAAACATAAAGATTGATATCCTAGGCATTGATGAGTTGAAATGGACTTGTTTTGGCCACTCTGAATCAGACAACCATATAATCTACTACTCCGGGAATGACAAACTGAAGAGGAATAGCATGACATTCATCATCACAAAGAATGTTTCAATGTCTATCCTGAAGTACAATGCTGTAGTGACAGGATATGACAACAGTGAGTTTGGTTTTGTTTTGGACAAGGAAGACCAGTTAATACTATTATTATTCAAATTTACACACCAACCACCAAAGCCAAAGATGAGGGAATTGAAGATTTTTCCCAAATTCTGCAGTCTGAAATTGACCAAACATGCAATCGAGATGTATTCATAATCACTGGTGATAGGAATGCAAAAGTTAGAAATAAAGAATGACCGGTAGTTGGAAAATGTTCTTAGTTATAGAAATAATGCTGGAGATTGCATGATAGAATTTTGCAAGACCAATGACCTATTCATTGCAAATACCTTTTTTCAGCATAAACTGGATGTGGACTTCACCAGATGGAGTACACAGGAATCAATTCAACTATATCTGTGGAAAGAGGTGATGGAGAAGCTCAGTATCTTCAGCCAAAACAAGGCCAGGAACTGACTGTGGGACAGACCATCAACTGCTCATATGCAAATTCAAATTGAAACTGAAGACAATTAAAACAAGTCCACAAGAGCCAAAAGTAGACCTTGATTATATCCCTCCTGAATTTAGAGACCATCTAAAGAATAGATTTGGTGCATTGAACACTAATGACCAAAAATCAAAGGAATTGTGGGATGACATCAAGAACATCATTCATGAAGAGAGCAAAAGGTCATTAAAAAGACAGGAAAGGAAGAAAAGGCCAAAATGGATGTCAGAAGAGACTCTGAAACTTTCCCTTCAGCGGAGAGTAGCTAAAGCAAATAGAAGAATTGACAAAATAAAAGAGCTGAACAGAAGATTTCAAAGAGCAGTGCAAGAAAACAAAGTCAATTATAATAAAATGTGCAAAGATCTGGAGTTAGAAAAACAAAAGAGAACAATATGTTCGGCATTTCTCAAGCTGAAAGAACTGAAGAAAAAATTCAAGCCTCAAGTTGCAACATTGAAATATTCTTTGGGCAAAATATTGAATTATGCAGGAAGCATCAAAAGAAGATGGAAGAAATACACAGAGTCACTGTACCAAAAAGAATTAGTTGATGTTCATCCATTTCAGGAGGTGGCATATGATCAAGAATCAATGGTATTGAAGGAAGAAGTCAAAGCTGCACTGGAATTGGTGAAGAACAAGGCTCCAGGAATTGATGGAATACCCATTGAGATGTTTCAACAAAAGAATGCCCCACTGGAGGCACTCACTTGGTTATGCCAAGAGATTTTGAAGACAGCTACCTGGCCAACTGACTGGAAAAGATCCATATTTGTACCCATTCCAAAGAAAGGTGATCCCACAGAATGTGTAAATTATCAAACAATATCATTAATAGTGGACGCAAGTAAAATCTTACTGAAGATAATTCAGAAGTTGTTGCAGCAGTATATTGACAGAGAACTTCCAGAAATGCAAGCTGGATTCAGAAGAGGACATGGAACAAGGGATATTATTGCTGATGTCAGATTGATCTTGACTGAAAGCAAAGAATACTGGAGAGGGTTTACTTGTGCTTTATTGACTATGCAAAGGCATTCGATTTCATGGATCATAACAAATTATGGATAACATTGAGAAGAATGGGAATTCCAGAACAAGTAATTGTGCTCATGAGGAACCTATCCATAGACCAGGAAGCTGTTGTTCAAACAGAACAAGAGGGTACTGCATGGTTTAAAATCAGGAAGGGAGTGTGTCAGGGTTGTATCCTTTCACCATATCTATTCAACGTGTATGCTGAGCAAATAATCCAAGAAGATGGACTATATGTAGAAGAACATGGCATCAGGATTAGAGGAAGACTCATTAACAACCTGCGATATGCAGACAACACAACTTTGCTTGCTGAAAGTGAGGATGAGTTGAAGCAGTGACTGGTGAAGATTAAAGACTACAGTCTGCAGTATGGCTTACATCTCAACATGAAGGAAATGAAAATCCTCACAATTGGAGCAATAGGCAGCATCACAATAAAAGGAGAAAAGGTGGAAATTGTCAAAGATTTCATATTACTTGGTTTCACAATCCACACCAGTGGAAGCAGAAGTGAAGACATCAGATGACTTATTGCATTGGACAAATCTGCTGCAAAAGACCTCTTTCAAGTGCTGAAGAACAATGGTGTCTCTTTGAAAACTAAAGTTCACCTAACCCAAGCCGTGGTATTGTCAATTGTCTCATATGCATGTGAGAGCTGGATAATGAATAAGGAAGACTGAAGAAGAGTTGATGCTTTTGAGGTGTGGTGTTGGCAAATAATACTGAAGGTACTATGGACTGCCAAAAGAACTAACAAATCTGTCCTGGAAAAAGTGCAGCCAGAATGTTCCTTGGAAGTGAGAATGGCCAGACTTGGTCTCACCTACTTTGGTCATGTTATCAGAAGGGACCATTCCTTGGAGAAGGATATCATGCTTGTTAAAATGGAAGGTCAACGAAAGAGAGGAAGGCCCTCAACAAGGTAGACTGACACAGTGGCTACAACCATGGGCTCAGGTATAGCAAGGATTGTGAGGCTGGCATGGAACTGTGCAGTGTTTCATTCTGTTGTATATATAGAGTTGCTGTGGGTTGGAGCTGACTCAACAGCATCTACCTAACAACAATATCATATGTAAAAAATTTACATTGTACCTTTACCTCATTTTGTATGACACTAAATTCCAGATGGATTAAAGACCTGATTGCTAAAAGGAAAACTTCTTAAATAGTAAGAGAGGAAAAAATATATATATTTGTTGTTGTTATGTGCTGTCAAGTCAGACCCGACACATAGTGACCCCTCCTTGGGTTTCCAAGGCAGAATCACTATGGAAGTAGATTGCCCCATCTTCCTTCTGAGGAGTGGCTGATGGGTTTGAATCTCCAGCCTTATGGTTAGCAGTCAAGTGCCTTAGGCACTATGCTACCAGAGCTCCTATATGTGTGTGTATATATATGTATATGTGTGTGTGTATGTGTGTGTATATACATATATATATATATATATATATATATATATATATGTTGGGCAATCCTACTTCCGTAGTGATACTGCCTCGGAAACCCAAGGAGGGGTCGCTATGAGTCGGGGCCGACTCGACGGCAAATAACAACAACAACAACATATGCACATATATGGTCTTAAATGAAAGAATAGTTTTTTAACAATATGCTAAAAGCACAAGAAGCAAACTACAGATTCATACTTCTAACTACATTAAAATTTTAAACTTTGATACAAAATTTTAGGACATATTCATGCACTAAAAGAATAAAAACAATCATTTTTAACTTTTGAGAGGCAGGAAGGGTAATAGATTACAGGATAGTATGCAGGAAATTTCAATAAAATATATATTTCAAACATATTTGTAACTTAAGCACACATGGCAAAATGTTATGGTTTGACATGATTTTAAATTCTCACATAATTCAGATTTCTGAATTCATGGAGTCTGAGTGTACCCTTGAAACAATTGCCCTGAGATAATCTTTAAACCTTAAATCTTAAACCAAATATATTCCCCGAATTCTTCCCAAAACCAAAGTATTATTTCCTAGCATAACTAGTAAAGAGTGTTGGCCTTGACCATTGCACTCTTTTAAGATCTAGCTGTATGGGATCCAATTGACAACAAAAACAACTCAAAAGTTTGGATAAGAGATTTAGGGGCAGTTAGTTTATGTTAAGGAGCTCTGATAGCACAGTACCTAAGACATTTGACTGCTAACCAGAGGGTTGGCAATTCAAATCCACCAGCCACTCTGCAGAAGGAAGACTGGACAATTTACTTCCTTAAAGATTCACTGCCTCAGAAAACCAATGGGAGTCACTATCAGTTGGAATCGACTTGATGGCAGTGGGTTTGATTTTTTTTTTTTTTGCTTTTTAGTTTATGTTAATGGAGGAGGAAAAACTATATGAGAACAAACGATCAACAGTTACACAAAAGCAGAGATAAGAAGGCAAGGAGGGGCAGAAAAACTGGATGGATGGAAACAGGGCAGGCAGGGTGGAAATGGTGAGAGTACTGACACATAACTGGGATTGTAACCAATGTCGCAAAATAATTTGTATATGGATTATTGAATGGGAATCTAATTTGATATGCAAACTTTCACCTAAAACACAGTACCATAAAGAAAAGGGGGAAAAAATCCCCACCAGCTAGATACGCAGGAAAGAGAGAAATGCAAATGAAATAGTTTATTTAGTTACACCAGTCCATACACTGCTTTATTCACAGAGGACAGTTATGTAGAAAATATAGCAGAGGATCATGATTCAGCACTAAATGAAATTGTGAAGATTAATGTTATGTGAAGAAATAATGAGTAAGTAAATGAGCTCGGAAGAAAGGTTGGGCAACCTACTTCCATAGTGATACCACCTCAGAAACCCAAGGAGCAGTCGCTATGACTCGATGGCACATAACCACAACTGGCAAAAGCAGGCTTCTGAAGAGGAAGCTGCCCACATGAGATTTTGAAAGAAACAATGGAATGAAAACACTTCATCATGACACTGAAAATGCCAATAAAGATTATATTTTTAATTTCATGTGTTAGTTTGGTGAATAGCCAGAATCTAACACTTCAAAACCAAAATTCCACAAGCTTGAATGATGAAAATAGGATAAAATTTTCCTAAGAAAACAAAATTATGGTTTGAGTTTATGCATTGTTGAATATTTGACTCCTTTCAAGCACTTGATACTTGTTCACACTTTGGAAGATGAAATCAATGATATGTTGTTGTACAAACTTTAAATCTTCCCCTAAATGTTGAAACAGAATATGAAAAAATGTTCCAGAACTGAGTAAAACCTACAAAGCTCAATCTTATATGTTGAAGCAATCAATTTTATAGGTTTTTATTATTGTTTTTTTCAGTGTGATAAAACAACATACATAGAGTCTGACAAAGTCAAGAAGGTCGTTTTCAAAGAGCAATTTCTCTTGAATTTCTACATTGGTGTTCAATACAAACATGGAAAACTTGTTATTAAATAGTTACTCATATTCCTAATGATATACAAACAGGAGTTAGGATTTTCTAATTTAATTTAAATAAAGATCAGGGTAAGAAACCCCCCATAATATGCAACCTCATTGCTCCAACTTCATGAAGACTGCAAATAATGTCATTCTTCTCTGTGGTATGAAACAAACGTCATTAATGTTTTTTTTTTTTATTTTTTATTTTAATTGTGATAAATTCAGGTTTTTGAGTTGTCTAAAAATTGCTGGCTTGACTTTCCACATAAAGTGGCCGACAGCCACTAGCAGTTTGACTAAAACATTTTTTTAAAAAAAGCAACAAATAACTTTTTGAAGAAGTAAATGGTGAAAATTTCATGGTAAATCTACTGTAACTTGAGAAACAGGTAAAGCAAAGATTGTTGTTGTCATTAGGTGCCGTGCAGTTGGCTCTAATTCATAGCAACCCTATGTACAAAAGAACTAAACACTGCCTGGCCCTTCACCACGGTCACAGTCTTTGCTATGCTGGAGCCTATTGCTGCAGCACTGTGTCAATCCATCTTGGTGGGTGTCTTCCCCTTTCTTACTTACCCTCTGCTTTACTAAGCATGATATCCTTCTCCAGAGAATGGTCCCTTCTGAGAACATGACAAAAGTAGGTGATATGAAGTCTGGCCATTCTCACTTCCAGAGTGTTCAGGACAGATTTGTTTGTTCCTCTGGCAGTCCATGGTATTTTCAGTATTCTTCGCCAACACCACAATTCAAAGGCACCGACTCTTCTTGGGACTTCCTTATTCATTGTCCAGCTTACACATGGATTTGAGGCAATTGAAAATATCATGGCTTGGGTCAGGCATGCACCTTAGTCTTCAAAGTGAACTCTTTGCTTCTTAACACTTTTAAGAGGTCTTTTGCAGCAGATTTGCCCAATGTATTATGACATCTGATTTCCTGCCTGCTGCTTCCATGGGTGTTGATTGTGGATCCAAGTATAATGAAATCCCTTACATACTCCATCTTTTCTCCATTAATCATGATGTTGCATATTGATCTAGTTGAGAGGATTTTTGTTTTCTTTGTGCTGAGGTAGAATCCATACTGAAGATTGTAGTCTTTGATCTTCATCAGTAAGTGCTTTGAGTCATCTTCACTTTCAGCAAGCAAGATTGTGTTGTCCGAGTATCACAGGTTGTTATTTTTTATTCCTCCAATCCTGGTTTTGTGTTCTTCTTCATATAGTCCAGCTTCTCAGATTATTTGCTCAGCATACAGAGTGAATAAGAATGACGAAAGGATACAACCCTGGCACACACCTTTCTTGACTTTAAACCATGCAGTATCCCCTTGTTTTGTCTGAACAACAGTCTCTTGGTCTATGTACATGTTCCTTGTGAGCATAATTAAGTTTCCTGGAATTGCCTGCCATTCTTTGCAAAGTTATCCATAACTTGTTATGATCTACACAGTCAAATGTCTTTGCATAGTCAACAAAACTTGGGTAAATATCTTTCTGGAAAGCAAGTCAAAGACATTGAAAAGCAAGACATAGAAGTGTGAAAATCAAGGGATATTTGGGATAGTGAGGAGACTGGTCCCTGAGTGGAAAGCAAGTATATGGAAGTGCAGAGAAATGACTACAATGGTAAATCAATGGACAATTCTTTGTTTACTACAGTGATAACATATGTAATTCTATTTATTTTTGAAGCCTTTGAGCTTTTTTAATTCCAAAAGTTCTCCCAGAGGTAGAAAGGTATATGATCTTTTTTTCCTTTTTTGGACATTTTATTATGCTTTGGGTGAAAGTTTATGCAGAAAATTGAATTTTTTATTCAATAATTCATACACAAATTGTCCCATGACAGTGGTTGCATCTCTGGGTTGTACATTTCTATTTGTCTGATTTCTGTGTCATTTTTGCTTTTGGACAAATGCTGCCCTTTTGTTCTCATATAGTTAATTATTCTAAGAAGTACATTCCTCACATGTGTTATTGTTTCTTTTATAGGCCAGTCTGTTATTTGGTTGACAGGTGGCCTCTGAGAGTGGCTTCAGTCCCAAATTACAAGGGTGACTTAAGGTTATAGTCTCAGGGATTCCTCCAAGCTCCACCAGACCAATAAGTCTGGTCTTCTCATGAAATTGACTTTCATTCTACATTTTTCACCCATTCTAATGAGAATTTTCTATTGTGTTCCTGGTCAAAGGGGTCAGCAGTGATAGCTGGATATCAGCTAGTTCTGGCCGCAAGCTGGATGAGGCTGTGGTTCATGTGGGCCATTGGTCCTTTAGAATAACTGCTTCCTAGCTTATGTGATCTTAATGAATTTGCAGATCAAAATTGTGTTTGGCACAACAGATTAAAAAAAAAAATTTCCCATAAATATGTTGTTATTGTTGTTATGTACCGTGGAGTTGGACCCGACTCATAGCAACCCCTCCTTGGGTTTCTGAGACAGTATCACTACAGAAAGAGATTCCCTAACCTTCCTTCTGAGGAATGATTGGTGGGTTTGAACTGCCAGCTTTCTGATTAGCAGTCAAGTGCCCTAGGCCCTACACTACCAGAGCTCCATAAATATGGACAAGGATTTAAAAGTAGCATGTTCTTATAAGCATACTGATTAGAAAAAAAAAGTTTCCAATCTAGAATTTTGAAGTCTGCAAATTATCAATTAAAGGTTAGGGGGGAAAGAGATTTTTATAAATGTTGTTGTTGCTTTGTGCCGTCGAGTCGGACACAACTCATAGTGACCCTTCCTTGGGTTTCCGAGGCAGTATCACTACAGAAGTAGATTGCCCCATCTTCCTTCCAAGGAAGGCTGGTGGGTTTAAACCTCCAGCCTGCTGATTAGCAGTCAAGTGCCTTAGGCACTATGCTACCAGAGCTCCTCTCTCAAAAACTTAATTGCTATTCACCTTTTCTCATAATACTACTGTAGAATATACTCTACTGTAATAAGGGAATAAACCAAGAAAGAAGAAATATATGGGATTCAGTAAGTAGCAAGCCAACCCAGCATAGGAAAGAGTCTGAGAGAATCCTTTTGATGAAGTGAAGGAAGATTCTAAGACTATGGCTGCACACCAGGCAAGGCACAACAATCAGGAATTGAAGAGGTCAGAAGGGTTTGGAAGAGCTTCTTAAAGATGAAATGGGTAAAGCACCTAATGTACTTGAACATATTGACTGGAGATTTGCACAACTGAAGAGAACTTGGGGATTAAAGTACAGAGAAAACTTAACTAATCGCTGTCATGATGCCAACTCATGATGACCCCTATGTGTCAGAGTAGAAATGTGCTTGATAGGGTTTTCAATGGCTGATTTTTCAGAAGTAGATCATCAGGCCTTTCTTCCAAGGCACCTCTGGATGAATTTGAACCTCCAACTTTCAGTTAGCAGCTTGTTATTGTTGTTAGGTGCTGTCGAGTCCTCTCTGACTCATAGTCACCCTATGCACAACATAACAAAACACTACGCAGTCCCGTGCCAGCTCCACAATCTTTGCTATATTTGAGCCCATTGCTACAGCCACTGTGTCAGTACATCTCGGTGAGGGCCTTCCCCTCCTTTGTTGACCTGTTACCTTACTAAGCATGACATCCTTCTCCAGGGAACGGTCCCTTCTGACAACATGACAAAAGTAGGTGAGACGAAGTCTGGGCATTCTCACTTCCAAGGAGCACTCCGGCTGCACTTTCTCCAAGATATATTTGTTAGTTCTTTTAGCAGTCCATAGTGCTCTTGACATTCTTCGCCAGCAGCACAACTCAAAAGCATTGACTCTTCTTTGGTCTTCCTTATTCATTGTCCAGCTTTCACATGCATATGAGGCAATTGAAAATATCATGGCTTCTGTCAGGCGCATGTTAGTCCCCAAGGAGACATCTTCACTCTTCAGCATTTGAAAAGTCCTTTGCAGCTGATTAGCCCAGGGCTACACATCCTCTGATGTCCTGGGTGCTGCTTCCATTGGCAACAATTGTGGAACCAAGCAATGTGAAGTCTTTGACAACTTCAATCTTCTCTCCATTTATCATGATGCTGTTTATAGGTCCAGTTGTGAAGATTTTTGTTTTCTTTATGTTGAGATGTAATACATATAGCAGACTGTATTCTTCAATCCTCATCAGTGTTTCAAGTCATCCTCACTTTCAGCAAGCAAAGTTGTGTCGTCAGAATATTGCAGTTGTTAATGATTCTTTCTCTAATGTTGATGTCATGTTCTTCTCCATATAGTCCAGCTTCTCAGATTATTAGCTCAGCATATAGATTGAATAAGTATGGTGAAAGGATACAACCCAGACACACTCTCTTCTTGATTTTAAACCATGCAGTGTCCCCTTGTTCTGTTCAAATGACAACCTCCTGGTCTATGGATAAGTTCCTCCTGAGCACAATTAAGTGTTCAGGAATTCCCATTCTTCTCAATGTTATCCACAATTTGTTATGATCCACACAATCAAATGCTTTTGCATAGTCAATAAAAAAACAATGAAACATCTTTCTGGTATTCTTTGCTATGGGCCAAGATCTATCTGACATCAGCAATGATATCCCTTGTTCCACATCCTTTTTGGAATCCAGTCTGCACCTCTGGAAGTTTTCTGTCAATGTACTGCTACAACCATTTCTGAATTATCTTCTGTAAGATTTTACTTGTGTGCAATATTAATGATATTTTTCGATAATTTCCACATTCTATGGGATCACCTTTCTTTGGAATGGGTACAGATACGGATCTCTTCCAGTCAGTTGCCCAGGTAGCTGTCTTCCAAATCTCTTGGCATAACTGACTGAGTGCATCCAGTGAGGCATCCATTTGTTGAAACATCTCAATGGGTATTCCATCCATTCCTGGAACCTTTCTCCTCACCAATTTTTTCAGTGTAGCTTCAACTTCTTCCTTCAATACCATTGCTTCTTGATCATATGCCACCTCCTGAAATGGATGAAGACTGACCAGTTCTTTTTGGTACGGCAACTTTATGTATTCCTTCCATCTTTTTTTGATGCTTCCTGCATCATTCAATATCTTGCCCATAGAATCTTCCAATATTGCAACTCGAGGCTTAAATTCTTTCCTCAGTTCTTTCAGCTTGAGAAATGCTGAGTGTGTTCTTCTCTTTTCGTTTTCTAGCTCCAGGTCTTTGCACATTTCATTATAGTAACTGGTTTTGTCTGCTTGAGCTGCTCTTTGAAATCTTCTGTTCAGCTCTTTTATCTTATCATTTCCTGCATTTGGTTTAGCTACTCTTCCCTCAAGGGCAAGTTCAGAGTCTCTTCTAACATCCATTTTCATCTTTTCTCATCTTTTTAATGACCTCTTGCTTTCTTCATGGATGATGTTCTTGATGTTATCCTACAATACTTCTGGTTCTCGGTCATTGGTTTTCAGTGTATCAAATCTATCCTTTAGATGGTCTTTAAATTCAGGAAGGATACATTCAAGATCATATTTTGGCTCACGTGGACTTGTTTTAATTGTCTTCAACTTCAACTTGAACTTGTATATGAACAGTTGATGGTCTGTTCCACAATCAGCCCCTGGCCTGGTTTTGACTGAAGATATTGAGCTTTTCCATCGCCTCTTGCCACCATTGTGGTCAGTCTTATTCCTGTGCATTCCATCTGGTGAATTCCATGTGCATAGCCACTGTTTCTGTTGCTGAAAAAAGATATTGGCAAGGAAGCAGTCATTGGTCTTGCAAAATTCTATCATGTGATTTCCAGCATTATTTCTGTCACCAAGCCCAATTTTCCAGGTACCAGTGATTCTTCCTTGTTTCCAACTTTTGTATTCCAGTCACCAGTGATAATTAACACATCTTAATTGCATGTTTGGTCAATTTCAGACTGCAGAAGTTGATAAAAGTCTTCAATTTCATCATGTTTGGCTTTGGTGGTTGGTGCATAAATTTGAATAATAGTCACATTAACTAGTCTTCCTTGTAGGCATATGGATATTATCCTATCACTGACAGCATTGTACTTCAGGACAGATCTTGAAACATCCTTTGTGATGATGAATGCTACAACATTCCTTTTCAAATTGTCATTCCTGACATTGTAGATCATATGATTGTTTGATTCATAATGGCCAAAAATGATCCATTTCAGCTCACTAATACCTAGGATATCAATCTTTATGTGTTCCATTTCATTTTTGACAACTTCCAATTTTCCTAGATTCATACTTCATACATTCCATGTTCCTATTATTAATGGATGTTTGCAGCTGTTTCTCCTCAATTTGAGTTGTGCCATGTTAGCAAATTGAAGTCTCAAAACTTTACTTTATCCACATCATTAAGATTGGTTCTACTCTGATGATGCTGCTCTTTCCCAGTCATATTTTGAGAGCCCTCTGTTCTAAGGGGCTCAACCTCCTTCAGTGTATCAGATAATGTTTATAGGCTATTAGTAAAGTTTCTCAGTAATGTATCAGAGTGTTTCTCTGCTATTCATAAGATTTTCCCTAGCCAATTATTTGGGAAGTGGATAGCCTCTTCCTTCTTCCTAGTCTTTTCAATCTGTAAGTTGCATTGAAACCTGTGCACCATGTGCAACCCTACCAGCACTTGAAACACCAGTGACACAGACTCAAACCTCACAGCAATACACAAGCCACCACAGTACAACAAACTGACAGACAAGTTTGTCTCCCTTAGCTGTTTGAAACCTCTCCACCCTCCTCTTACCTGAATCCCTGGCACTGCTCTGCTCTGTCGTCCTCCTGGCTTTGCTTTTCCCCACTTTCCTGCCTGTTGGGGGTGGGGCCTGGGTCCCTCCCCTTACCTGGATCCCTGGCTGTTGCTCTGCTCTGTCAACCTCAGTTAGCAGCAGAGCACATTAACCATTTGCACCAACCAGGGACTCCACATGGAAAATTAAGTAAGTGAAGAGCAAATACAAATCCTGAGGAAAGCAAAATGTTGTTCAAGCAAGAGAAAGTAATTACAGTAGACTACAAGGCTCAGCAATAAACAATGTTAACATGATCATCATAATTAAAAGTTATATATCTACACAAAGTAGAATAGGACATGGGAACTCTGTGGGGCAGATGGAAGTAAAATCAAACTAAATCCTCATCTTTCACTAGAGAAAATTAATAGGTAATACCTAAAACTGCAAGATTGGGAAGTAGCAACCTATATATACATACATATATATACACACACACATACAGAGAGAGAGAGAGAGAGAGATGGTGGTTATAATCATAAAGATCAGCCAAAATAGTTAAAAAAGAGAGGTAGGTAATGCTAAAAGTGCAGTGGGTGAAGCAACAGCTGCTGTTTTTCAAAAAAAAAAAAAAAAAAGCTTTGTGGAGGTAGCTAGGTTTTTCTATTATGTGTGCAACTAATTTCAGTAAAAAGCATACATCAAGAAGTTAAAATGTAGAATACAAAATCATATCTATAATAATATGAAAAAGAATTAAAAGGAGAAATGGACTAATAAACACATTGATCTGGAGGAAAAAAAAAAACTTCTCATTTGATCCTTAAAATAATAGGTCTACTCAGATAAAAATAAAAATGTGGCTTTGCATTGTTCTACTCAATCATCCCACTTGATTTCAAAGGTCTGTTGTTGCTTTTGTTATGTGTCATCAAGTCAGTCTTGACTCATAGCAACACCTCCTTGGGTTTCCGAAGGGGTATCACTATGGAAGTAGATTGCCCAACCTTCCTTCCAAGGAGTGGCTGATGGGTTTGAACCACCAGCCTTATGGTTAACAGTCAAGTGCCTTAGGGACTATGCTACCAGAGCACCTTTCAAAGGTCTAGAGGTGAGAAAAGTATTGTACTTTTTTTGGTTTGTTTTAAATTCTTTAGGACAGTGGTCTTCCAGTGGGTATGGGTGCATGCGTAATTCTAAGGGAATCAATTCCCAGATCCTCATGCTTTTTATGCTGTTGTTGTTAGGTTCCATCAAACTTGTTTTGACTCATAGTAACCTTCTGTACAACAGAACATAACAATGCCCAGTCCTGCACCGTCCTCGCAATCTTTGCTATGCCTGAACCCATTGTGTCAGCCACTGTGTCAATCCATCTCATTAAAGGTTTCCTTTTTCACTGACCACCTACTTTACCAACCATGATATCCTTCTCCAGGGACCAGTGCATTCTGACAACCAAATTATGAGAGATGAAGCCTTGTCATTCTCAATTCTAAGAAGCATTCCAGCTGTGCTTCTTCCAAGACAGACTTGTTTGTTCTTCTAGCAGTCTATGGTACATTCAGTATTCTTTGCCAGCACCACAATTCAAATGCATCAATTCTTCTGCAGGCTTCCTTATTCATTGTCTAGCTCTCACATGCATATGAGCCTACTGAAAATACCATGAGTTTTTCAGATACTCCTTAGTCTTCAGAGTGATATCTTTGCACTTAAACACTTTAAAGAAGTATTTTGCAGCAGATTTGCCCAGTGCTATATGACATCTAACTTCTTGACTGCTGCTTCCATGGGTGCTGATTGTCCATTCAAGTAAAATGAAATGTTTGACAATTTCAATCTTTTCTCCGTTTATCATGATGCTAGTTATTGGTCCATTTATGAGGATTTTCTTTTTCTCTATGTTGAGCTGTAATCCATATTGAAGGCTATAGTCTTTGATCTTCCTCATTGGTATGTATTACTTCTTAAAATTTATATGCCTGAGGTCATCTATGGGGTTGAGGACCATGTTGGCTTTCTTTGTGCACTCACTTTTCATTATCACTTTTCTCCCAATTTACAAATGAAATTCATGCCCTTAATCTATCCCTAGTCTTCCAAAACCCAAACCAAACTCTCTGCCTTTGAGTCAATTTTGACCCATAGCAACCCCAGAGGACAGAGTAGAGCTGTCCTGTAGGGTTTTCAAGGCTGTAAATCTTTATGGAAGCTGACCTCCTCATCTTTCTCTCACAGAGTGGCTGGTGGGTTCAGAACCACCTATCTTTTGGCTTGTGGTAGTTAAAGTTGTATGTCAACTTGGTTGGGCCTGGTCGAGTGTCTGGGCAGCTGGTGGTAGTTATTCCCCATGATGAGACTGGCAATCAGCTCCATGGTGAGGTCTACCACAAGCAGCTGGGTTGCTCCTTTAGGGATGTGGTCTGCTTCCTGCATATAAGATACACCGTTGGAAATGGTCTCTAGCTTATGGCACGCTTGAATACTGCATGTAGCTGTGTCATTGTTCAGCAGCCTGCCATGCTCTGCCGATCCTGGGACTTTCAATGGACTTGAATGAATGGCCTGCCATGTGCTTTGGTAACATCGGGACTGTGCCATTTTATTTGTTGACCTTGGTCTTGTTAGCCTCAGCAGCCAGTAGCTGCCTGAGTGAAGAGATGCCTCTAGCTTCAGTGGGCCGGGAGCAAGAGGCAGAGCTGAAGCCCAAGGTCGAGGGACTTTCAGCCAGCCCTTAGATCCTGACACTTTGAACTCAGACTTCTAGCCTCCCAAACTGTAAGAGAATAAATTCCTGTTTGTTCAAGCCCTCACTTTCGTGGTATATTCATGTCAGAGCAGCACTATGTTACCAAAACATGATTAGTATTCGAATGCTTTAACCACTATAACACCAGAGCTCCTAATCTCTAATCTTACCATACAACAAACAATGCAATGCACTGCCATTGAGTCAGATCCAAGTCATAGCAACCCCTCCTTGGGTTTCTAAGGCGGTATCACTACGGAAGTAGATTGCCCAACCTTCCTTCTGAGGAGTGGCTGGTGGGTTTGAACTGCCAGACTTCTGGTTAGCAGTCAAATGCCTTAGGCACTGTGCCATGGAAGTAGTCAAATAATGCTCTAGAAAGTGAATGATTCTAAGAAATGGGTAGCAATAATTTTGCAAATCAGGTAGCTTTTAATTCTTCCTTACAATCAATCTGATCTAATCCAGTGGTCAGCTAGCAGATCATTAGTACGTGATTTTTGTCATAAAGCATGGGAAGAGTTCGAAGAGTTTTGTGACATTATCTCAACAAAACTGATGCTTTTCCACCTATTTATTTATATGAACATTATTTATATAAGATTTATGTGTCAGAGTAATAAAATACAATTGATGCTAAATTCTATCTCATTCTAAAATAAATACCTTCCTGTCCATCTCATTAATACCTGCACTTCAAATCCAATTTTACTTTTTAAGTTTAATAATTATTTATCAATACTTATGATATATTTCTGTTGCTTAGATTCATTATATAATAATAATAATAATAAATCATTAGAGCCTTATGGTTACTTGTACTTTTAAAAAAAATTATTTGTATTTATTAACATATTTTTGTTGCAGAGAAGTATGAGAATGAACAAAAAAAAGAGCTACAGTATATATTTTATGGTAGTAGAATTTATATACAAGTTAAGTAGAAAATAGAAAATGCAAAATTCCCATTATTAAAAAAACTTTTCCATGTAATTTTAAATAGCTGATAAACCAAATCAAACCCGCTGCCACCAATTCGATTCCGATTCATGGCAACCCCCATTGAGTTTCCGAGGCAGAAAATCTTTACACTGAGAAGGAATATTGGGCAATCTACTTCAGTACAGATACTGCGCCTCAGAAACCCAAGGAGGGTTCACTATGAGTTGAATTGACACTATGACAATGAGTTTAGAGTTTTGGAAATCTTTACAGAAGTAGATTGCCCCGTCTTTCTTTTGCAGAGTGGGTTTGAACTGCCAGCCTTCTGGTTAGCAGCTAGATGCCTTAAGCAGTGAGTTTCAAGTTGCAATGGAATGTAGATAACTTTGAATATGTGGAAAAGATGATAGAAACTTTAAAGTATCAATATAAAATTTACCAGAAATGATACTCTTTGTTATACAAAAAAATATGTCTTTATGTTGAAAAATTTTAGATACCAACTTAAAACACAAGAGGGGATGAATAATTTTTAAAATTATTATTGGATGTATAAGAGCAAAAGTTTTGCGGAACACTTCTCAACAGTAGTTTCTGTGATTCATTTTAGTAGCTGGGTTCATACTCCCCTCTAGTGGTTGTAATCATCAAGAACACATGAAGTACAAATTTGAACATGGAGCATTTTAGAAACATTTTATTTTAGAAAATTCTATTGCTTTTTTGGTACATTAAGCATATAGCAGTCTTGTTTTTGAGATGGCCAGATCCCATGCATTCTCCCAAGTTTTATGAAATCAAAAAGATTTGAAAATTAATATTTGACAACTCAATGGGACATATAAAGCAACTTTTCTGTCGTTAATGATTGTTATTTGGTGTTGATAAAGTAAGATTTTTGAACAGTGATGACCTGCTTTCCAATGACATCCAAACAGTATTCAAAAGTCCCTAGACATTATGTAGATAGTCCATCAATTGAATGGCCGTTAGGTTCACTTTATTCTCATTGAAATTATGGGGATTTACTTCTCTCTAGGTCTGCCCAGAGCACTGTGTCTCCTTGTCCATCTTGCCCCCAGAGACTCCATGCCCTGATGCTGACAGTGACTACAATGTGCATTATATAGAAAGTGTGGCATAGTAGAAAGAGCATGAAGGTAATGAAATTTGGCAGTATTATATCTGAATTTTACCCCACCCATCACTACCTGTAATCTTGGGAAAATTAACTTATCTTGTCAGTTTCCACAACAGTAAGATGGTTAAAATATTGGCTTCACAGGTGCCATGTAATACTGTGAAAATGTATAGGTGAAGTACTCAATAATAGCAACCAACTGTAATTTTTACTATTATATACAATTGAGTGATAATCAAGTGTGTCTATTTGGGGGACATGGAATATAGTCACAGGGAATCAATTATTGAAATATTTTGGTCATTACTAGTTTATTCAATCATACTAATACCTTCATGTGTTGTCTTCCTAAGTGTTTTCTTTCCCATTCTCCAAAAGAACTATTTCACCCATGTTCCTCTTCACCAAACCTCTTCTCTGTTCCCTTTCTTAGATGAGTGTTATGGATTGATTTATGTCCCTCCAAAATAAGTGTTGTAAATCTTAACACCTATACCTGTGGTTACAATACCATTTGGGAAGGGGGTTTTCTTTGATAAGCTAATGAGACAGTATCAGTGTAGGGTATATTTTAAGTCAATCCCTTTTGAAATATAAAACCATAGATTAAACAAGCAAGCAGAGATGAGGAAAGAGAGATGCTGTGCCACATGAAGATCACCAAGGCACCAAGGAACAGAAGATGAAAAGAGACAAGGACCTTTCCCCAAGAATAGACAGAGACAGAGAGAGCCTTCCCATAGGGCCAGTGCCTTGAAATCAAATGTCTAGCCTCCCAAATAGTGAGAACATAAATTTCTGTTCACTAAGCTACCCATTTATGGTACTTCTGTGATAACAACACTTTTGTGATAGTACGACAAGAGTGGGGTGCTGCTCTAACAAATTCCTGAAATATGGAAGTGGTTTTGGAATTGAATAATGAGTGGAGAGTGGAAGAGTTTAAGTGCCTAATAATAAAATCCTACATGGACTTAGAGAGTGTTGGTAGAATTATGGACATCAAAGGCAATTCTGGTGAGAGCTCAGAAGGAACTGAGGAAAGCCACAGAGAAATATCTTTCATTTTAGAGAATGCATATGGTGCCATCAACGAAATGTTGCTAGATATGTGGACATTAAATGTTCTTCTAGTGAGATTTTAAAAGAAAATGATGAACATGTGATTGGACAGTGGAGAAAGGTTGATGCTTTTCATGCAGTGGGAAAGAATTTATCTAAATTATGTTCAAATGGTTGTTGGAATGTAGAACTTGTCAGAGATGAACTTGGATATTTGGCTGAGATTTCCAGGCAAGAGCTCAAAGGGGCTATATGATTTCTCCTTGTAGCTTAAGTAAAATGTGAGAGGAAAGAAATGGACTTAAAAATGAACACAAAAACTTAAAAATTAAAACAAAACCTAAAGATTTGGAAAATTCTTTCCTACAAACTAAAGAGAGGTGTCTTAGAACTTTCTCCAAGGAATATGGCTGCAGTCTTCTGTTAAATCAATTAAGTCTGTAACTGATGGATTTAATAAACTACCATAGTAGAAAACTTATCAGTTTTGAGTGGTGGAGGCAGAGGTAGACAAAAAAGAGGGAAGCTGACTGCCTCTTCGAACTACAGGCAGGAGAAAGGCCAAAAGACTACATCTGTTTTCCTCCAAGAAAAGAAAAGAAAAGGACCATCCCTGGAGCAGTTCAGAGATCAGCCAAGCACAAAATGCAAGGATGCCTTGGTTTCAGAGGGTGAAGCCACAGTCTTCTGGGTCTGAAAGGGAGAAGCCACAACCTCCTAGATCTTAAAAGATGGAGCTACATAGAGGCTCCTCAGTTTTGAAGGGTGGAGTCATAGCTCCAAGGTTTCAAAGGGTAGAACTAAAGCCTCCTAAGTTTCAAAGTGATAGATCTTCAGCAACTTGGTTCTGGACTATGACAGCCATTCAGGTGAGCCAGGAGGATGAAGCCACCACTTAAAGCAGAGAGGGCATGACTGTGATGCCCACGAGGCAGGAGAACAGGGCTGACTGGGGCCAAAGGGTAGAGTTACCCCTCAAATGGACTAAGAGAATGGGGCCACCCAAAGCTAAGGGACCTTAGTTGTGGTCCCAGAGGGTCTGGAAGGCAGACCTAAAGCCCAAAGCCAAGGAATCTTCACCCAGAATCCAGAAAGCATAGCCAACACCAGGATTCTGGAAGACAGGGTCATTGTGTAGATGGTCCCAGAATCAAAGGATTATTATCAAGCCTTGAGAGTTAATGTATGTTTGCTCTACTATATTTTGGACTTGCTAGGTGCCTTTGAATCCTTTCTTCCCTTCAATTTTTCTCATTTGTAGTGGAAATGTCAACCTTGTGCCTGTTCCACCATTGTACTTTAACAGCAGATAACTTATATTGTAGATTTCACAGGTTCACAGATGAAGAGAAATTTTGCCCCAGGCTGGACTACACCTAAAGTCCCATCCATATTTGATTTAGATGATTCAGAAGATGATATTTTGGACTTGGATTTGATTTAAGACTTTTTGGATAATGGATGGAGTGTTTTGCTTGTAGGAAGAACATGAATTTTGTGATGATAAAGTTTGGAATTAAGAATTGATGCATTTGAATTATGATCCTGGAAAAGAATATTGACTATACCGTGGACTGCAAGAAATATGAACATGATGGTAGAATAGGCAGACAAGCTACACAGACCTTCTTCAACAAAGAAAAGAGAAACCAGTTGACAGAGATACAGAAGATAATCCTGGAGCCCTGAGCTTTGAAAGGAAGTATACAGAAGTGGGTTAGGCACTAACTAGTGGAAGAACATGAATGAAAACAGTGAGTACAGAAATGGATGGAGCTGGGGACAAGTCAGCTACTCTGACGGCACCTACAGCCTGAATATTTCCAAGTGGTGTTTGTTATTGTTGTTGTTAGGTGCCGTCATGTCATCTCCAACTAATAGAGACCTCATGCACAGCAGAATGAAACACTACCTGGTCCTGTGCCAGCAAGATCTTTGCTATACCTGAGCCCATCATGGCAGCCACTATGTCAATCCATCTTGTTGAGGGTCTTCCACTTTTTCATTGTCCCTCCACTTTGTCAAACATGATATCCTTCTCTAGGGACTGGTCCCTTCTGACGACATGACCAAAGTAGGTGAGATGAAGTCAGGCCATTTTCACTTCTAAGGAAGATTCCAGATGCACTTCTTCCAGGACAGATTTGTTAGTTCTTTTAGTAGTCCATGGTATTTTCAGCATTCTTCTCCAATATCACAATTCAAAAGCATCAACTCTTCTTCGATCTTCCTTTTCCATCATCCAGCTCTCACATGCATATGAGGCTACTGCAAATACCATGGCTTGTGTCAAGCACACCTTAGACTTCAATGAAACATCTTTGCTCTTCAGCACTTGAAAGAGGTCCTTTGCAGCAGATTTGCCCAATGCTATATGATGTCTAATATCTTGACTGCTGCTTCCATTGGTGTTGATTGTTGTTGTTGTTGTTAGGTGCCATTGAGTCGTCTCTGACCATAACGACCTTATGCACAGAACGAAACACTGCCCGATCCTGCTCAGGCTCCATGATCATTGCTATATCTGGGCCCATCGTTGCAGCTACCATGTCAATCCGTCTCGTTGAAGGTCTTCTCCTCTTTCATCGACCCTCCTCCACCTTACCAAGCATGACATTCTTCTCCAGGGAATGGTCCCTTCTGATAACATGACCAGAATAGGTGACCAAATGTCTGGCCATTCTTGCTTCCAAGGAGCATTCCAGCTGCACTTCCTCCAGGACAGATTTGTTAGTTCTTTCAGCAGTCCATGGTATTTTACTATTCTTCTCCAGCACAACCCCAAAGCATCAACTCTTCCTTGGTCTTCCTTATTCATTGTCCAGGTCTCACATGCATATGAGGCAACTGAAAGTACCATGGCTTGTGTCAGGCGCATCTTAGACTTCAAGGAAACACCTTTGCTCCTCAGCACTTGAAAGAGGTCCTTTGCAGCTGATTTGCCCTGTGCTATACATTATGTAATGTCCTGACTGCTGCTTGCATTGGCATTGATTGTAGAACCAAGCAATGTGAATTCTTTGGCAACCTCAAACTTTTCTTCATTTATCGTGATGCTGCTTATAGGTTCAGATGTAAGGATTTTTGTTTTCTTTATATTGAGATGTAATCCATACTGCAGACTGTATTCTTCAATCTTCATCAGTAAGTGCCTCAAGTCGTCCTCACTTTCAGCAAGCAAAATTGTGTCATCAGCATATCCCAGGTTGTTAATGATTCTTCCTCTAATCTTGATGCCACACTTTCCTTCATATAGTCCAGCTTCTCAGATTATTTGCTCAGCATATAGACTGAATAAATATGGGGAAAGGATACAACCCTGACACACCCCTTTCTTGATTTTAAACCATGCAGTGTCCCCTTGTTCGTTTAGAATGACAGACTCCTGGTCAATGTACAGGTTCCTCATGAGTACAACTAAGTGTTCGAAAATTCCCATTCTTCTCAATGTTATCCACAATTCTTTATGATCCACACAATCAAATGCCTTTGCATAGTCAATAAAACACAAATAAACATCTTTCTGGTATTCTTTGCCTTGAGGCAAGATCCATCTGATGGCAGCTATGTTATCACTTGTTCCACATCCTCTTCTGAATCCAGCTTGCACCTCTGGAAGTTCTCTGTCAATGTACTGCTGCAATCATTTCTGAATTATCTTCAGTAAGATTTTACTTGAGTGTGCTATTAATGATATTGTTCAAAAATTTCCACATTCTGTTTGATCACTTTCCTTTGGAATGGGTACAAATATGGATCTCTTCCAGTCAGTTGGCCAGGTAGCTGTCTTCCAAATCTCTTGGCATAACCTAGTGAGTGCCTCCTGTGGGGCATACATTTGTTGAAATATATCAGTGGGTATTCCATCAATTCCTGGAGCCTTGTTATTCACCAATTCCTTCAGTGCAGCTTCAGCTTCTTCCTTCAGTACCATTGGTTTTAGATCATATGCCACCTCCTGAAATGGATAAAGATCTACTAGTTCTTTTTGCTACAGTGACTCTGTGTATTCCTTCCATCTTCTTTTGATGTTTCTTGCATCATCCAATATTTTGCCCATAGAATCTTTCAATATTGCAACTGGAGGGTTAGACTTTTTCCTCAGTTCTTTCAGCTTGAGAAATGTCGAGCATGTTCTTCCCTTTTGGTTTTCTAACTCCAAGTCTTTGCACATTTCATTATAGTAATTGGCTTTGTCTGCTTCTGCTGCTCTATGAAATCTTCTGTTCACTTCTTTTATCTTGTCATTTCTTCCATTTGCTTTAGCTACTCTTCGCTCAAGGGCAAGTTTCTGAGTCTCTTCTGTCATCCATTTTGGTCTTCTTTTCTCGTCTTTTTAGTGACCTCTTACTTTCTTCATGGATGATGTTCTTAATGTCATCCCACAGTTCTTCTGGTTTTGTCATTGGTGTTCAATGCATCAAATCTATTCTTTACATGGTCTCTAAATTCAAGAAGGATATATTCAAGATCATATTTTGGCTCTCATGGACTTGTTTTAATTGTCTTTAACTTCAAGTTGAACTTACATATGAGCAGTTGATGGTCTGTTCCTGGCCTGGTTTTGGCTGAAGATATTGAGCTTTTCCATTGCCTCTTGCCACAGATGTAGTCAATCTGATTCCTGTGTGTTCCATCTGACGAAGTCGATGTGTAGTGCTACCATTTGTATTGTTGAAAAATGGTATTTGCAATGAATAAGTCATTGGTCTTGCAAAATTCTGCCATGTGATTTCCAGCATTATTTCTGTCACCAAGGCCAAATTTTCCAATTACCAGTGATTCTTCTTTGTTTCCAACTTTTGCATTCCAATCACCAACGATAATTAATACATTCTGATTGCATGTTCAGTCAATATCAGACTGCAGAAGTTGATTAAAATCTTCAATGTCATCATTTCTGGCTTTGGTGTTTGGTGCATAAATTTGAATAATCATCATATTAACTGGTCTTCCTTGTAGGCATATGATATTATCCTATCACTGACAGCATTGTACTTAAAGACAGATCTTGAAACATCCTTTGTGATGATGAATGCCACACCATCCCTCTTCAAATTGTCATTCCTGGCATAGTAAATCATATGGTTGTCTGATTCAAAATGGCCAAAACTAGTCCATTTCAGCTCTCTAATGCCTAGGATATCAATCTTCATGTGTTCCATTTCATTTTTTGACAACTTCCAATTTTCCTAGATTCATACTTCATACATTCCATGTTCCAATTATTAATGGATGTTTGAAGCTGATTCTCCTCAATTTGAGTGGTACTACACCAGCAAATGGAGGTCTTGAAAGCTTTACTTTTCCATATCAGTAAGGCTGGTTTTACTCTGATGATGCACCACTTTCCCAGTCATATTTTGAGAGCCTTCTAACATAAGTGACTCATCATCCTCCTCTGTATTGTACAATATTTCTGGACTATTCATAAAGTTGTGTAGTAATGTATCGGTGTTTCACTGCTATTCATAAGGTTTTCCCTGGCCAATTCTTTGAGAAGTGGATGGCCTCTTCTTTCTTCCAAGTCTATCTCAGTCTGCATGCCACACTGAAACCTGTGCACCATGTGCACCCCGCTGGGTTTGAAACACCAGTGGCACAGCCTCAAGAGTCACAGCAACACATCACCACAGTAGGACAAGACAAGTTTGTCTCCCTTAGCTATTCGAAACCTCTCAAACCTCCCCTTACCCGGATCCCTACTGCTGCTTCCTCATTCTGTCCCAGCCCTGCTGGCCTTTATCCTCTCCTTTCCCCTCTTTCCTGCCTTACTGCTTGTGGGTCGTGGACTGGGTTCCCTCCCCTCACCTGGATCCCACTGCTGACTCCTCACTCTGTCCTGGTCCCCCTGGCCTTTTTCTCTCCATTCTCCCACTTTCCCACCTTGCCACTTTGGGGCATGGCCTGGGTTCCCTCTCCTCACCTGGATCCCTGTGCCTGACTCTGTTGAATCACTGTGGACCATTCTGTTGATTGTAGAACCAAATAATATGAAGTCTTTGACAATTTCAATCTTTTATCCATTTATAATGATGCTGCTTATTGGTCCTGTTGTGAGGATTTTTGTTTTCTTTATATTGAAGTGGTAATCTGTACTGCAGACTGTAGTCCAATCTTCATCAGTAAGTGTTTCGAGTCATCCTCAGTTTCAGCAAGCAAAGTTGTACTCTCTACATAATGCAGGTTGTTAATGAGTTTTCCTCCAAACCTGATGCCATGTTTTTCTTTATATAATCCAGCTTTTTAGATTATTTGTTCAGCATACAGATTGAATAATTTTGAAAGAACACAAACCTCATGCACTACCTTATTGATTTTTCATTATGCAGTGTCCCCTTGTTCAGTTCAAATGACAGCCTCTTGGTCTACGTACAGGTCCCTCATGAGCACATTTAAGTGTTCTGGAATTCTCACTTTTCTCAATGTTATCCATAATTTGTTATCATCCACAAAATCGAATGCCTTTGCATGGTCAATAAAACACAAGTAGACATCTTTCTGGTATTCTTTGCTTTGAGCCAAGATCCATCTGACATCAGCAATGATATTTCTCATTCCACATCCTATTCTGAATCCAGCTTGCATTTCTGGAAGCTCTCTGTCAACATACTGTTGCAACAATTTTTAAATTACCTTCAGTAAGATTTCACTTGCATCCTATATTAATGATATTGTTTGATAATTTCCGCATTCTGTGGGATCACCTTTCCTTGGAATGGGTACAAATATGGATCTTTTCCAGTCAGTTGGCCAGGTAGCTGTCTTCCAAATCTCCTGGCATAGCTGAGTGAGTGCATCCAGTGTGGCATCAATTTGTTGAAACGTATCAATTGCTAGAGCCTTGTTCTTCTCCAATTCTTTCAGTGCAGCTTCAACTTCTTCCTTAAATACTGTTGGTTCTTGAATATATGCCACCTCCTGAAATGGAAGAAGATCTACCAGTTCTTTTTTGGTACAGTGACTCTGTGTATTCCATCCATCTTCTTTTGATGCTTCCTGCATCATTCAATATTTTAGCCATAGAATTGCTCAATATTGCAACTCAAGGCTTACATTTTTTTCCTCAGTTCTTTCAGCTTGGGAAATGTTGAGCATGTTCTTCCTTTTTGGTTTTCTAACACCAGGTCCCTGCACATTTCATTATAGGCTTTGTCTGCTTGAGCTGCTCTTTGAAATCTGTTCAGCTCTTTTATGTTGTCAATTCTTCCATTTACTTTAGCTATTCTCCACTCAAGGGGAAGTTTCAGTCTCTTCTGACATCCATTTTGGTCTTTTCTTCCTTTCCTGTCTTTTTAAGGAGAAATCTTCTGGTTTCTTCATGGATGATGTCCTTTATGTCATCTCAGAATTCCTCTGGTTTTCAGTCATTGGTGTTCAATGCTTCAAATCTATTCTTTAAATGGTCTCTAAATTCAGGAGGGATATGGCTATTTTGGTCCTTATAGACTTATTTTAATTGTCTGCAACTTCAACTTGAACTTGCAAATGAGCAGTTGATTATCAGTTCCACAATCAATTCCTGGCCTGGTTTTGGCTGAAGATATTTGAGCTTCTCCATTGCCTCTTGCCACAGGTGTAGTCAATCTGATTCTTTTGTACTACATCTGGCAAAGTTCACATGTATAGCCACAATTTGTGTTTTTGAAAAGAAATATCTGCAATGAATAAGTCATTGGTCTTGCAAAATTCTATCATGCAATCTCCAGCATTATTTCTATCTCCTAGGCCAAATTTTCCAACTACTGGTGATTTTTCTTTGTTTACAACTTTTGCATTCCAGTCACCAGTGACGATCAGCATGTCTTGATTGCATGTTTGGTCAATTTCAGACTGCAGAAGTTGGTAAAAATTTTAATTTCCTCTTCTTTGGCATTTATGGTTGATGCATAAATTTGAATAACAGCAGTATTAATTGGCTTTCCTTGTAAACGTATGGATATTATTCTATCACTGACAGCACTATACTTCAGGACAGATCTTGAAACATTCCTTGTGACAATGAATGCCACACTGCTTTGTGATGATGAATGCCATGCCATTCCTCTTCAATTGTCATTCCTAGCATAGTAGATCATATGGTTATCTGATTCAAAATGACCAAAACTGGTCCATTTCAGCTCACTAATACCTAGAATACCAATCTTTATGTGACCCATTTTATTTTTGACATCTTCAAATTTTCCTAGATTCCTATTTCATACATTCCAAATTCTCATCAATGGATGTTTGCAGCTGTTTCTTCTCATATTGAGTCATGCCACTTCAGCAAATGGAGGCCCTGAAAGCTCAACTTTATCCATATCATTAAGGTAGCTTCTACTTTGATGAGGCAGCTCTTTCCCAGTCATATTTTGAGTGTCTTCCAACCTGAGGGGCTCATCTTCCAGCACTGTATCAGGCAATGTTTCAAGGTTATTCATAAACTTTCCAGTAATATATCAATGTTTCACTACTATTCATAAGGTTTTCTCTGGCCAATTCTTTGAGAAGTGGATTGCTTCTTCCTTCTTCCAAGTCTCTTTCAGTCTGGAAGCTCCACCAATACTGATCAACCATGGGCACCCCTGCTGGCACAACCTCCAGCTTCATAGCAACAAGCAAGTCACCACGTTATGACAAACTGACAGACAAGTTCATCTCCCTTAGCTGTTCCAACCACTCGGCTTACTCCTGACCTACTCTCTCCCTGTTCCTGTTGGCCTTGTCTGTCACTCCCTGCCACCTGGGGACTGTCCACCACCCTGCCTTACCTGTTGCAGCCACTGGCCCTGTCTGCCACTGCCCCCTGCCACCTGGGGTTTGTCAGCTGCCCTACCTTAACTGTTGTAGCTGACGGTGTTGGGACCTGAGAACTGACCAAAAGATCAACCTTGGTCACCAAGGGCTACAGGGATAACTGCACTCATGGTCAATGACTAGGAAGAGAAACAGTAAAGAGGGAAAAAACCTGACCTGTGGACTTTCAGATGTCTGGAGGGTGGAGCCATTTTGATTGTTCACAAGTGGCAGACATTCTGGATATTTAAAGTAACCAAGGGCACAGCCATTTTGAATGTTTATAAGTGGTAGCCATTTTGGATATTTAAAGTGACAGCATTTTCATTCAGAGTCCAGGAACCTAAGAATAGTCTCCATTTGCCAAGGACAGCAGGGACCTACAGGAGGCTTATAATGGGAAAGGAGACAGGTGGTGAGTGTACAAGTGCTTCCAACTAGCGAATAGAGGAGCACAGTACCCTGCTTACTTAGATATCAGCCAAACAAAAAGAAAATGAAAATCACGGGCAAATCACTGCAACACGCAATCACCAATTAAATACAAATACAAATACAAAAATGTCACAATGTCTCAGAGACAACAGACCATCACAGTCCACAAAAGGAGCAAGACAAAGCAGGAGAAACAAGGGACCAGGATACAGACCCAAAACACATACCTGAAGAAGAAGCAGCATTGGAACTCCATGATAAGGAATTCAAAAGAATTATATTTAGTTATTTTCAATGGATTGAGAGACAGATCAAGGAAAAAACTAACAAAATTGGAGAAAACCCTAGAACAATTTCAAAAGATAATACAAGAACAAAATGACAAAATAAATGAAAAATTAGAAATTATACAAAATCTACACACAGAAATCCAGAAGATTAATACTAAATTTTCAGAAATAGATAAGATATTGAATGGGCAAAGGAGCAGAATTGAATAAATGGAAGACAGAATTGGAGAGATTGGAGGCAAATACCTGAACACTTCTTTGGAAAGAGATCAATCAGAAAAAAGATCAAGACAAAATGAAGAAAACCTAAGGTTCATGTGGGATACCATCATAAGGAATAACCTACATGTAATCAGAATTTCAGAACAGGAAGAGACAAATAAAACCACAGAGAAAATTGTCAAAGATTTGTTGGAAAAGAATTTTCCTGGTGTGATGAAAGATGAGAATATATCCATTCAGGAAGTCCAACAAACCCCAGACAGACCCCAAAAGAAAATCACCAAGGCAGATCATCATCATCAAACTCACCAAAACCAAAAATAAAGAATCATGAAAGCAGCATGGGAAAAACAAAAAGTTACTTACAAGGAGCAACCAATAAGACTAAGCTCAGATTTCTCAGCAGAAACAATGTAGGCACAAAGACAATGGAACAATGTATACATAAAACCCTGAAAGAGAAAAATTTCCAACCAAAATTATGTACCCAGCAAAATTGTCCCTCAAATATGTTGGTGAAATTAGGATATTTCCAGATAAGCAGAAATTAAGGGAATTTGTTAAAACCAGACCAACCTTACAGGAGATGCTAAAGGGAGCCCTTTGGACAGAGAAGCAACAACAGCCAATAACAACTGACCATTAACACATATGATGATGTAACCCAGAAATCAGCCCACCTATGGAAGTATCCAAAGTAGATAAGCCTATAAGATTGTAAACAGGGAACCAGAGACACCAGTTGACAAATGAGGACAATTACAAACCAAAAAGAGGAGAAAAAACTGTCATTACAGAACTTCTAGATGGTAGGGAAGTCAAGAAAACTACAAGATAGAATGGACTGTTCTAAACTTGGGAAGAAACTATAAATCACAGGGTAACCTCAAAGAAAAAAGATAAACCTTCACATCAAAATAAAAAAGAGGACCAGAAAAAATATTTAGCAAATACTAAAACAATAACAACGAAGGAAGTGATAACACGATTCACAAACAAAAGGAGCTCAGCATAGAAAATTACATGGAACAAAGAATTTGACACCACAAAAAAGCACATTACCAAAAGGACAGCAACAAATTCATATTTGCCAATAATTATATATCTGACATGGGACTTATCTCTGAGATTTACAGAAAACTCCAATGCCTCAGCAGCAAAGAAATTAATAATCTAATTGAAAAATGGGCTGAAGACACGAATAGACACTTCACCAAGGAGAATATTCAGGTGGCTAGCTAATATATGAAGAGATGCTCACAATCATTAGCCATCAGAGAGATGCAAATCAAAACAACAATGAGATATCGTGTCACCCCAGCACTGATGGCAAAGTTCACCAAGAAAGAAAATAACAAATGCTGGCAGGGATGTGGAGAGATTGAGACTCTCATACACTGCTAGCAGGACTGTGAAGTGATGCAAACAGTGTGAAAAGTAATATGGCGATTCCTTAGAAAGCTGGAATTGGAGATACCATTTGACCCATCAATCCCATTACTAGGTATATATCCTAGAGAGGTGAGAGCCAGAACAGGAGCAGATATACGCACATTCATGTTCATCACAGCACCATTCACAATAGCAAAAAGATGGAAACAACCCATGTGCCCATCTGCAGAAGAGTGGATGACCAAACTATGGTACATACACATAATGGAATGCTATGCAGCACTAAAGAATAATGTAGTGTCTGCAAAACACCACATAATATAGATGAACTTGGAGGACATTATGCTGAGTGAAATAAGTCAATCATAGAAGGATAAATATAATATTAGTTCATTGTTGTGGAGGGTCAAGGAAAAGTTTATATATGGAGGGAAACTTTCTTTGTTGGTTGCCAAGGATGGGAGAGGAGGGGAGGGAACACTGAAAAAAAAAAATGCATTGACCCATGTCACTTTAGTTTTGTGTATTTCACTGTACATAATTTATATTTCAATAAAATGCATTAAGAAAAAAAAAGGAAGAAAAACATTGTTGAAGATTTGTTGGAAGAGATTTTCCCTGGTATGATGAAAGATGAGAATATATCTATTCAAGAAATCCAACAAACTCCAAACAGGATAGACCAAAAAAGAAAATCACCAAGACATAGCATCATCAAACTCCCCAAAACCAAAGACAAAAAAAGAATCATGAAAGCAGCACAGGAAAAACAAAAAGTTACCTAAAAGGGGCAACCAATAAGACTAAGCTCATTTTTCTTGGCAGAAACCATACAGGTGAGAAGACAAAGGGATGTATATATGAAACCCTGAAAGAGAAAAATTTCCAGCCAAGAATAATACACAAAATGCAATGCACTGCCATTAAGTCAGATCCAACTCATAGCGACCCTTCCATGGGTTTCTGAGGCGGTATCTCTATGGAAATATATTTCCCAACCTTCCTTCTGAGGAGTGGCTGGTGGGTTTGAACCATCAGCCTTCTGGTTAGCAGTCTAGTTAGCCTTAGGCACTAAACCAAACAGGCAAAATTGTCCCTCAAATATGATGGTGAAATTAGGACATTTCCAGATAAGCATAAATTAAGAGAATTTCTTAAAATCAGACCAACTTTACAAGAGATGCTAAAGGGAGTCCTTTGGACAACAACAACAGCAAACAACTGACCATTAACACACATGATGACATAACCCAGAAACCAACACAGTTTATGGAAGTATCCAAATTAAATAAGCCTACAAGATTGTAAACAGGGAACTAGAGACATCAATTGACAATTAAGGACAACTACAAACCAAAAAGAATGAAAAAATTATGTAGTTACAGAACTTCTAAGTGGTAGGAAAGTCAAGACAACTGCAAGATAGAATGAATTGTTCTAAACTTGGGGAGAAAATTGTAAGTCACAGGGTAGTCACAAAGAAAAATGATAAACTTTCACATCAAAATAAAAAAGAGGACCAGCACAAATTTTAGCAAACACTAGAACAATAGCAATGAAGGAAGTGATAATATGTTTCATAAACAAAACAAACTCAGCACAGAATAAGTATATGGAAAAAAGAAATTAGCAGCAAAACAAAAAAGCACATAACAAAATGACAGAAACAAATTCACAGATTAAATGTACCACTTATGAGATGGAGAGTTGTAGACTAGACAAGAAAACATAACCCATCAACATGCTGCCTACAAGAGACACACCTTAGAGACAAAGACAAAAATAGACTAAAACTCAAAGGTTACGTAAAGATATATCAAGCTAATGGCAACCATAAAAGAGCAGGAGTGACAATATTAATTTCTGACCAAAATGACTTTAAGACAAAAACCACCATAAGAGACAAGGAAGGACATTATATAATGATTAAAGGATCAATTGAACAAAAGAACATAACAATAATAAATATCTATGTACCCAATGAAAAGACCCAAAATACATAAACCAGACTGTCTTGTAGTGTAGTGCCCAAGGCATTTGACTGATATCTAGAAGCCTGGTTGTTCGGATCCACAAGCCACTCCTTGGAAGGAAGGTTGGGCAATCTACTTCCATAGTGATACTGCCTCGAAACCCAAGGAGGGATCACTATGAGTTGGATCCAACTCAATGGCAGTGAGTTTGGTTTTGGTTTAACAGAACTGTAAAGACAAATAGATGACTCCACAGTCACAGTAGAAGACTTTAATATACCACTTTCAATCACAGACAGAAAGAACTGGAAAGAAACTCAACAAAGACACTGAAGAACTAAACAACACAATCCAGCAGCTTGACCTTATAGACATCTACAGAGCATATCACCCAACAGCAGCACAATAGACATTCTTTTCCAGTGCACATGGAACATTCTCCAGGATGGACCATATGTTAGGCCACAAATCAAGCCTCAATAAATTTAAAAAAAAAAAAAAAGCATTGAAATACTGCAAAACATCTTCTCAACTCACAATGCTGTAAAATTAGAAATCAATAATAGGAAGAAAACCAAAGCAAACCAAACTCACTGCCTTCGAGTCAGATCCCACTCACAGAGACCTCTCTTTGGGTTTCCGAGGCAGTATCACTACAGAAGTAGATTGCCCAACCTTTCTTCTGAGGAGTGGCTGGTGGGTTTGAACCACCAGTCTTCTGGTTATCAGTCAAATGCCTTAGGCACTATGCCACTAATGGAAAAAGAACAAACACATGGGAACTAAATAACACCTTCTGTAAAAATGACTGGTTAATAGAAGAAATAAAAAAAATGAAATTAAAAAATTCCATTAATCAAATGAGAATGAAAACACAACATATCAAAATCTCTGGGACACATCCAAAGCAGTGGTCAGAGGCCAATTTATAGCAATAAATGCACACATCAAAAAAAGAAGAAAGAGCCAAGATCAACACTTAACCCAACATCTCCAACAATTAGAAAAAGAGCAGCAAAAAAAAAAAAAAAAAGTCTATAGGCACCAGAAGAAAAAATAAAATAAAAATAAAGATTTGAGCAGAAATAACTGAAACAGAAAATAGAAAGATAGTAGAAAAAAATGAACAAAACTAGACGTTGGTTCTTTGAAAAGATTAATAAAATAGACAAACTACTGGCAAATTAAACAAAGGAAAAATAGGGAGAGAATACAAATAACATGAATAAGAAATGAATTGGGTGACACCACAACAGAACCTACAGAAATTAAAAGGATAATATCAGGATACTATCAAGAACTATACTCCAACAAACACAAAAATCTAGAAGAAATGGACAGGTTTCTAGAACCATACTATTTACCTAAACTAACAGAGGCTGAGGTGGAAAATTTAAATAGACCCATAACAAAAGAAGAAATTGAACAGGTCATAAAAATATTACCAACGAAAAAAGCCCTGGCTCAGATGGTTTCACTGGAGAATTCCACTGAATGTTCAGAGAAAAACTGACACCAATCCTACTCAAACTATTCCAGAACATAGAAAAGGATGGAATCCTCCCACATTCATTTTATGAGTCAAGCATAACCTTGATACCAAAACCAGGCAAAGACATTGCTAAAAAGGAAAACTACAGACCAGTATCCCTCATGAATGTTGTTGTTATTATGTGCTGTCAAGTAGGCCCCAACTCATAGCAACCCCTCCTTGGGTTTCCAAGGCAGTATCAGTACGGAAGTAGGATTGCCCAACCTTCTTTCCGAGGAGTGGCTGGTGGGTTTGAACCGCCAGCCTTCTGGTTAGCAGTCAAGTGCCTTAGCCACTATGCTACCAG
>NW_006921995.1:1455862-1463181 GCF_000298275.1 Orycteropus afer afer | reverse complement strand
TAGAAGCTGGCAAGTCCAAAGGTCCTGGATCAAACATTAAGCTGGAGGCTTTTCCACGCCAAGCTGGAGGCTTTTCCCAACTCTTGTAGCCACAGGGACTGAGGAGCTCAAGGTTGGCAGGCAGTACACCAACTGTTGACTCCAATGAATGACAAATCCAAGATCTCCAGGCCGAACGGTGGATTGTTCAGTCACAGACAGTTGTAGGCAGCACAACAGAATCCTGATCCACAGAAGAATCTCTCTTTTCCCAGGATGTCCATAAATATACTGGAAGCAGGTCAAACCCCTAGGGAAACTCCCTTTCAACAGATTGGCTGCTCAAAACATAATCATCTGATCCAATCATGGGAATAACCACATCACAAAAGCTTAAACCACATAGAATTGTGGTCCAGCCAAGTTGACACACAGCTCCAACTATCACAGTCCACCCCTTGTCAACTTGGCAGTTGTACACATCTTCTTAACCATATATAATCTCTAAATAAGGACAATTATAAAGCCATATTTGTGCCTAACATGATACACAAACACATGTACAATCAAAACATATAAACCTTATTTATATTTCACAGTTCATAACAGAAGGAAACAAAAATATTTGATGCACATATACAATGAAGAAATATAACACAGTCCTCGTTTCTGCAGCTGGTCACGTGGTCGTAGCTGATATTCAGAACTACCTTCTTCCACCACCCATTCTGTTTTTCCCTTGCCCTCACCAAGCACCTCAGCTGGTCATGATTCTTTGCCTGGTGGGGTGACCCAAACCTTCATTCCTGAAGGGTCTAGGTCATTAGCAATCATAAAAGAATTAGGCTGCTGTAATTTTCCATTGACTTTAATCATAGGACATGGTAGTTGTGAGTTTGTGTGTCAACTTGGCTGGGCCTGGTTGAGTGGCTGGACAGCTGGATGTAGTATTCCCTATGATGAGACTTGTAATCAACTCCATGGTGGAATCTACTGTGAGTAGCTGAGTAGCTGCTTTGGGGTATGTGGTCTGCTTCCTGTATATGAGGAGAATCTTTGAGAATGGTCTCCAGTCTATGGCATGCTTGGACCCTGCATGTAGCCGTGTCATTGCTCAGCAGCCTACTATGCTCTGTTGACCTTGGGACTTACAATGGACTAAAGTTAATGGTCTGCCATGTGGTTTGGTAACTTCAGGACTGTGCCTTTTCACTTGTCAACCTTGGGGTTTCTCAGCCTCTGCATAGCAGCTGTCTGAGTGAAGAAACGCCTCTAGCGCCAGTACGCCAGGAGCAGGAGGCAGAGCTGGACCCCAAGGTTGAGGGGCTTTCACCCAGCCCCTAGAGCCTGACACTTTGAACTTGGACTTAAAGCCTCCAAATTGTAAGAATAAACTCCTGTTTGTTAAGGCCATCCCATTTGTGGTACATTCTTGTCAGAGCGGCACTAGGTAACCAGAACAGAATTTGGTACTGAGAGAGTGGGGTGCTGCTCTGACAGATAACTAAAATGTGGGGAAACAGGAGTGGAGTGTGTCCTTGACACAAGACTCTAGCAGAGAGACCCCAGCATACAGCATGACAGACACCAGGAGCAGAGCAAGAGACCGGCATGAGAGATGGCAGGAGCAGAACCGAGAGAACCAACATGAGACAGCGACAGCCTTACCAGCTCATGGAGGAGAAAGCCGGGTGCCAGTGGGTAGATGGCTTCCTGGTGGAGTGAGTTGCCTTTGGGCATTAATTGGTAGAGAAGACCGGCATAAAATGGAGTAGCACGTTGGCCGGCCCACAGAGCAAGAAACCCAAGTGTCTTTGGGGCAGAAAGATTTCTGACGGAGTGGGTTGCCCTCCAGCATTAATCAGCAGGAGCAGAGAGACCAAGGAATCGGAAGAAGAGCTGCTTCAGCCTGAAGTGTAGGACCACGGCCTTTTGGGAAGGAACCACCACAGCCCCCGTAGGTTTTAGGTTCAAAGAGCCAGGTCTTCACCAAATTGGTTCTGGAGTGTGGGGCTGTTCGTTCATGTGAGCCAGTGGGATAAAGCCACAGCCACTGTCCAAGAGTGAAGGTGTGGGGCTGACATGCCCAAGAGGGAGAGGAACAGGGCTGCCAGGCCAAGGGGGTGAGGTCACCACTTAAAGGAACTAGGGAACTAGAGCCACCCAGTGGAGGAAACCTGTACAGATACCACCCATTGAATATCCATACAGGTACCAAGTTGATAAGGGGTGGAATTGTGGTGGTTAAGCTTGTGTTGTCAACTTGGCTGAGCCTGGTTGAGTGGCTGGGCAGCTGGATGTAGTATTCCCCATGATGAGACTAGTAATCAACTCCATGGTGGAATCTACTGTAAGCAGCTGAGTAGCTGCCTTTGGGTATGTAGTACTAAGAGATGTCCTAAAGAATCTCCTGTATTCCAGACATATTCTTCCTTGCCTCCTTTATGTAAAGCCAATCCAACTTCCCCTTGGTAATCAGGATCTATCACACCAGATAGTACAGTAATGCCCTTCTTTGTCTGTTGATCCAGAGGCATGAGGAAGCCAAAATGGCCAGGTGACATTCTTAATTTCCAGTTCAATGCAATCTGTATTGTGTCTCCAGGTGGGAGTGTTCCTCCCTTTGGGACTAAGATCTCCAGACCTGCAGAGGATAGGGTAGCAGGGACAGGAAGCAAAAATTTTTTGATGGGTCACGAAGGGTAATATTGAGTGGTACCACTCCTGTTTCCACCCCTTGGTTCCTGAACCCATGAATCCTGGCTATTGGAGAAACAGAACCATATATTGGATCCTGGTTGAGAGCATATACAGCCTCCTGGAGAACATTGCCCCAGACCTTCAAGGTATTGCCACCTAACTGGTGCCATAATTGTGTTTTCAAGAGGCTGTTCCATCATTCTATCAAGCCAGCTGCTTCAGGATAATGGGGAACATGGTAAGACCAGTGAATTCCATGAGCATAAGCCCATTGCTGCACTTCATGCGCTGTGAAATGAGTCCCTTGATCCAAAGCAATGCTGTGTGGGATACCAAGATGGTGGATAAGGCATTCTGTAAATCTATGGATGGTAGTTTTGGCAGAAGTATTGCATGCAGGGAAGGGGAATCCATATCCAGAATAAGTATCTATTCCAGTAAGAACAAAATGCTGTCCTTTCTATGATGGAAGTGGCCAAATATAATTAACCTGCCACCAGAAGAATGGTTCCATATTGCACACTCAGTATTGGTCTCTGCTGTTGGCAGATTGGGCACTCAGCAGTGGTGGTAGCCAAATCAGTCTTGTTAAATGGGAGTCCATGTTGCTGAGCCCATGCATAACCTCCATTCCTGCCACCATGGCCACTTTGTTCATGAGCCCAGTGAGCAATAACAGGAGTATCTGGAGGAAAAGGACAGCTGGTTTCCACTGAACATGTCATCCTATCCACCTGATTGTTAAAGTCCTCCTCTGCAGAGGTCACCTTTTGGTGGGCATTCACATGAGACACAAATACCTTTACTCCTTTGGCCCATTCAGAGAGATCTATCCACATACCTCTTCCCCATATACCCTTATCACCGATCTTCCAATCATGCTCCTTCCAAGTCCCAGATCATCCAGCTAAGCCATTAGCCACAGCCCATGAATCCGTATATAATCGCACATGTGGCCATTTCTCATCCCATGCAAAGTGAACAGCCATATGCACAGCTCAAAGTACTGCCCATTGGGAGGATTTCCCTTCACCACTGTCCTTTAAGGAAGTCCCAGAAAGGGACTGCAGTGCCACTGCTGTCCACTTTTGAGTGGTGCCTGCATATCGTGTAGAACCATCTGTAAACCAGGCAGGAGTTTTCTCTTCCTCAGTCAACTGATCATAAGGAACTCCTCATGAGGCCATAGATGCAGACTGGGAGAGGGAAGGTAATGTTACTGGAGTGGAGACCATAGGCATTTGGGCCACTTCCTCATGCAACTTACTTGTGCCTTCAGGTCCTGCTCAAGCCCGATCTCTGATATACCACTTCCATTTAATGATGAAGTGCTGCTGTGCACATCCAACTTTTTGACTCCATGGGTCAGACAACACCCAATTTATGATGGACAGCTCAGGCCTCATGGTCACTTGGCGGCCCATGATTAGGCGTTCAGTCTTTACTAAAGCCCAGTAACAAGCCAAAAGCTGTTTCTCAAAAGGAGAGTAGTTATCTGCAGAGGATGGCAGGGCTTTGCTCCAAAACCCCAAGGGTCTGCATTGTGATTCACCAATAGGGACCTGCCAAAGACTCCAAACAGCATCTCTATCTACTACAGACACTTAAAGCACCATTGGACCAGGAAGATCATATGGCCCAAGTGGGAGAGCAGCCTGCACAGCAGCCTGAACCTGTTGCAGAGCCTTCTGTTGTTCTGGGCCTCACTCAAAACTAGTAGCTTTCTGAGTCACTTGATAAGTAGGCCGCAGCAACACACCCAAATGAGGGATATGTTGGCTCCAAAATCCAAAGAGGCCCAACAGACATTGTGCCTCCTTTTTAGTTGTGGGGAGAGCCAGATACAATAATGTATCCTTCACTTTAGTAGGAGTATCTCAACATGCTCCACACCATTGGACCCCTAGAAATTTCACTGAGGTGGAAGGTGCCTGAATTTTTGTTGGGTTAATTTCCCAGCCTCTAGAATGCATATGTCTAGCCAATAAGTCTAGAGTCATCTATCCTTCTTCTTTACTAGGTCCAATCAGCATAATGTCATCAACATAATGGACCAGTGTGATGTATTGTGGAAGGGAAAGGCGATCAAGATCCCTATGGACTAAATTATGACATAGTGCTGGGGAGCTGATATACCTCTGAGGAAGCAGTGTGTAAGTATACTGTTGGCCTTGCCAGCTGAAGGCAAACTGCTTCTGATGTTCCTTTGAAATTGGGATTGAGAAAAAGGCAATGGCCAGATCAATAGCTGCATACCAAGTATCAGGAGATGTACTAATTTGCTCAAACAATGAAACCACATCAAGAACAGTAGCTGCAATTGGAGTCACAACCTGATTAAGTTTACAATAATCTACTGTCATTCTCCAAGCCTTCCCTCTCCCAGTCTCCAACTGTTTTTTGCACAGACCAATAAGACTAATTACATGGGGATGTTGTGGGAATCACCACCCCTGCATCCTTCAAGTCCTTGGTGGTGGCAGTAATCTCTGCAACCCCTCCAGGGATGCAGTATTGCTTTTGGTTTACATTTTTGTAGGTAGAGGCAGTTCTAATGGCTTCCACTTGGCTTTTCCAACCATAATAGCCCTTACTCCATATATCAGGGACTCAATGTGGAAATTCTGCTAATTGCTCAGTATATCTATTCCAATTATGCATTCTGGCATTGGAGAAATCACTACAGGATGGGTTTGGGGACCCACTGGACCAACTGTGAGATGCAGCTTAGCTAAGACTCCATCAATATCTTGACCTCCATGTGTCCCCACTCTGACTGGTGGGCCACAATGATGTTTTGGGTCTCCTGGAATTAGTGTCAATTCAGAGCCAGTGTCCAGTAATCCCCAAAAAGCCTGATTATTTCCTTCTCCCCAATAAATAGTCACTCTCATAAAAGGCCTCAGATCACTTTGGGGAAGGCTGGGGGAAAGATTGACATAGATTTGTGGCAATGTAGTAGGGTCCTTCCTCAAAGGGACCTGGCCTCCCCTTCATTCCAGGGGTTGTGGGTCTGTAAACTGACTCAAGTCTGGGAATTGATTAAGAGGTCATGACTCTGTATCCTGGTGATTCAATCTAGGTTGCTGTTCATGTAACCTGGAATTCTTCTGTCTGCACAGATCAAGTAAATATTTAGTAGGCTTTCCATGTATTTCAATACTAGTAACACCATGATCAAGTGGCCAATGCCATAATTCCACATGAGTCAGACTATTCTGATTACTGTTCTGACTCTGCTGTCCATTATGGTAACCACGCCCACCTTGCCTTTGGCAATTAACTGCTGCCTCTTGGCCCCTACTACCACAGGGTCCAATCAGCCCCATCGTTGTTAAGTGTCTTAGTTCAATTAGGGCAGTTTCCACTGTCAAATCAGGTTTACATAAAATAGCAATCACAGCAGTCTTCAAGGATGATGGAGCTCCCTTCACAAATTTATTCCTCACCGTACTGGTGAAAGACGTGTCTTCTGGACTCTCCATTTCTGCCTCTAGGGGTCTAATCTGATAAATCCATTCTAACGGGCCAATTTCCCTAAGCCTCTGGATACCTTCTTCTACATTATACTTCTACATTATACCATTCTAACAGGCCAATTTCCCTAAACCTCTGGATACCTTCTTCTACATTATACCAAGGCAGGTCTGGTACTTCAACTTGATTTAAGGTAGGCCACCGCATAATCCATGCTTCAGTAAACCAACCAAATAAACTATTAGATCCTTTCCTAACCTTTCAAGCTGAAACATTGAATGAAGAATCCATACTTAGTGGGTCTAAATCAATAAACTCAGACTGATCCAATCTTACATTCCTTGCACTATTATCTTACACCCTCAGTATCCATTCCCATACATATTCTCCAGGTTTCTGTCTGTACATGTTAGCAAAATCAAGTAGGTCTTTTTGGGTGTAGTGTACCACCTCCTCAATCACACTTTCTATTTCACCTTTTGGGGCTCACTTGGCCTTAAATTTAGTTATATGTCTAGCAGCAACAATGGGTGGTTGTGGCAGTTCCTGAGAACATTCAGGAATGTCTTCTATGGCCACTGCCTCAGGCAATTGCCAGCAGGAACAGTTGGGCTAATCTGATAAAACTGAGGTGGAGGGGATAATGGTTTTACAGTAATCCCTGCAGATGGGAGGGATTCATCAGAATTTACAAGTTTCGTATCCTGATCTTCCTGACTATCTGCCCATATGTCCCCATTCCAGGTTTCAGGATCCCATTTTTTCCCAATCAATGTCCTCACTTTAACATCAGACACCGTTTTGGGTTGGCAATTTAATTGGCATTTGTGATAGTTGAAGATGTGTCAACTTGGCTGGACTCCAGTTGTGAGTGGTGGTTCCCATGATGGATCACATGACTGCGTTCTAAGCGGCCGGTCGGTCTAGGGGGAGTTTCCCCAGGGGTGTGGCCTACCTGCAATACTATCCCAGGGACAAACTGGAAGAACGGCATTCCGGACTATATAGTTCCTGGAGCGAACAGCTCGCTGCTCGCCCTGGAGGTTTTCGGATTTTTTCTTTGTTGGGAACAGTGACCAGCGCACTGCGTGTCAGCTTGATTCTCTCGGCTTTACTGTGCTTACGGGAACCAGACGACTCCGGGCCCCATCTCTCTCCAGAGA
>NW_006921995.1:1451327-1455762 GCF_000298275.1 Orycteropus afer afer | reverse complement strand
TCTGCCGTGCGTGCGAAAGCCAGACGGCCCTGGGCCCCATCCCCCTCCAGAGACGAACTTTTCAGTTTGAACTTGTCGGCTTCTACACGCTTGTGAGCCATTTATCTAAGATAAATTTCTCTCTCTCTCTCTTTCTCTCTCTATAAATATATATATATATATATATATACTTTGCTGGTTTTTGCGTTTCTCTAGAGAACCCAATCCAACACAGCATTGTAATTCAGCCACCCTTACAATAAGACTCTGGGTTTGGTTTTCAGCAATACCAACTCTGTTACTAGAAGAAATAAGGCATTCTTTCAGAGTACAACTGGAAACACTGAGGTCTTTTATGGCACTTAAGCTGAGACTCAACAGCTCTGAGCTCATCTCACTCTTTCACCACCTTGTCTAGTGTACATAGGACCAACCAACCAGCTTCTTTATACTCCTCATGCGGACAAAATTGCAGAAAAGTATCAAATATCTGATCACCCAGAGCCTCACTTCTCACAAGTACATGATCTATTGGTGGTGCTATTTCACATATTAATGTTGCCCCTCACAACATGGATTAACAGGGCCCTCTTAACTAACAGAGGAAGGGTCACTAGTGTCTTTACAATTAATCAAATTTGAGAACCAATTTAGGAAACCCATCCTTATGATTTTGTCTCTCCAGAACCAATCTTGGTACCAAATGTGTTAGACTGGGTTCTCTAGAGAAACAAAACCAATAAAGCTTATATATATATGTATATAGAGAGAATTTTATCTTAAGAAAATGGCTCACACACTTATAAAAGCTGGCAAGTCCAAAGTTCTTAGATCAAACATCAAGCTGGAAGGCTTTCTTGACTCTTGAAGCCTCAGGGGCTGAGGAGCTCAAGGCTGGCAGGCAGTACACTGGCTGTTGACTCCAATGAATGACGAATCCAAGATCTCCAGGCTGAATGGTGAATTTTTCACTCACAGACAGGTGTAGGCAGCACAACAGAATCCCAATCCACAGAAGAATGTCTCTTTTCCCATGGTGTCCATAGATATACTGGAAGCAGTCCACACCCCTAGGGAAAAATTCTTTCAACAGATGGGCTGCTCAAAACATAATCATCTGATCCCATCATGGGAATAACCACATCACAACAGCTTAAACCCACACAGAATTGTCGTCCAGCCAAGTTGACACACAGCTCCAACTATCTCAATGCAGAAAAAGCATTTAATAAAAATCCAACACCCATTTCTGATTTAAAAAAAAAAAAAAAAAAAACCCTCAGGAAAATAGGAATAGAAGGGACATTCCTCAACATAATAAAAGACATATATGCAAAACCAACAGCCAATATTATTCCCAATGGAGAGAGACTGAAACCATTCCCCTTTTGAACAAGACCCAGACAAGAATGCTCTCTATCACCATTTCTATTCAACATTCTATTGGAAGTACTAGCCAGGGCAATAAGGCAAGAAAGGGAAATCAAAGACATCTAAATTGGTAAGGAAGAAGTCAAATGATTCCTATTTCTTGATGCTATGATCCTATGCACAGAAAACCCAAGAAACTCAGCAAAAAACTACTGGGACCAATTGAGGGATTTAGCATAGCTGTAGGATACAAGGTCAACATCCAAAAGTCTGTTGGATTCTTCTACACCAGTAAAGAGATTACTGGAAAGGAAATCAATACCATTTACAATAGCTACCAAAAAAAATAAAAAGTACTTGGGAATAAATCTTACTAGGGACATGAAAGACCTGTAAAAAGAAAACTACTAATCACTACTCCAAGAAACCATAAGAGATCTACATAATTGGAAGAACATACCATGCTCATGGATAGGAAGATTGAACATTGTGAAAACAAAAACAAACTATATATTCAATGCAATCCCAATCCAGATCCCATTAACATTCTTTAATGACATGGAAAAAAATCACTAATTTTATATGTAAATGAAAGAGACCTCAAAAAAACAAAGCACTATTGAAGAAGAAGAACAAAGTAGGAGGTCTCACTCTCCCAGATCTCAAAACCTACTATACAGACACAGTAGTCAAACAGCCTGGTACTGGTATAATAACTGACACATAGACGAGTGGAACAGAATTGAGAACCCAGAAATAGATACATCAGTGGTCAGCTGATTTTTGACAAAAGGCTGAAATCTTTTAAATGGGGAAGAGATGATCTCTTTAACAAATGATGCTGGCAAAACTAGATATCCATTTGCAGAAAAATGAAACAAGATCTGTACCTCACACCATACACAAAAACTAACTAAATGAATCGAAGACTTAAAAGTGAAATGTATAACTATAAAATTTCTCAAGGAAAACCTCGGAACAAATTTAGAATTTAGAGGCCCTATTTTATGGCAGTGAGCTTGGTTTTGGTTTAATTTTGGCATAGATAGACTGTCAAGCATAACCCAAAATGCATAAACAACTGAAGATAAACTAGAAGAATGGGACCTTCTAAAAATTAAATGTTTATGTGCTTCCAAAGTCTTCACCAAAAGTCCAAAGAAAACCTATAGATAGGAAAAAATATTTGACAATGACATACCGGACAAGGGACCTTTCTCTGAAATTTATAGAAAACTCCAACAACTCAACACAAAAAAGATTAACAATCCAATTAGAAAATGGATGGAAGACATGGACACTTCACCATAGAGGATATTCAGGCAGCCAGCAAATACATGAAGAAACACTCATGATCATTAGCCATCAAAGGACTGCAAATCAAAACAACAATGAGATATCTTCTTACCTCATCACTACTGGCAAAATTCAACAATACAGAAAATAACAAATGCTGGCAAATAAGGAAAGAGATTGAGAATCTCATACACTGCTGGTGGGACTGTCAAATGATACAACCACTGTGGAAAGCAGTATGGCGATTCCTTAAAAAGCTGGAATTAGAGGATTTCCAGTAATATGGCAGAATAGGGAGAAAGACTGCACAGACCCTCTTCAACAAAGATAAGGGGAACCAATTAACAGACACAGAAGATAATCCTGGACCCCTGAGCCTTGAAGGGGGAAGAAAACACAAAGCATCAATGAACAGAAAGGCAAATTAAGCTGTGAACTTTTGCCTGTCCAGAGGACACTGCCATTTTGAATCTTTACAGTGGCTTGACCATTTTGGATATTTAAAGAGACAGTGCTCTCCAAGATTCCAGGGTCTTAAGAACAGGTTCTACTTGCAGGTAACAACAAGGACATTCCAGACCTGCGCGACTGAAAAGGTACAACATTCCCCTTGTTACACTTATACCCCACACCCCATGGTGAACGGAGGTGTGGCCATCCCCCACTCCCACCCACCTTCTGGGCCTGCAGGAACTCCATCCCAGTCTGTGTGCTTAGGCAGAGCCTGGGTGCCTAACCCTACCTTCCCTGATTTTTTTTCTTTTTCTTTTTTCGGTTTTTAGTTTGCTGCTTTTTGTCTGTTTTAAAACTATTGTTATTAATAATACATTTGTCATTTTTACTATAATTCTTTATTCTTCCCTACCCAGGTCCTACTTTTCAGCTCTTTTTCTTTTCCCTGTTCAAGGTTGCAATTTATTTTTCTTTTTTTTCCTCATGGTTAACCCAGTTCCTTGTTTTTCTTTTTGCATTTTTACCATTTTTTCTTCATTATTCTTCCTCTACCTTTTTTCTCTTACTACCATATACCCAGATATTGTAGGTTTTCTTGTTTTTTCTTCTTCTTTTTCTTTTTTTGGTTACTGTTCCTATATGATTATATGGTGTATTTTTTGTCCATGTGCTTTTAGTTTTTTGATGATTATTCAGTTGTAATTTTTGTCTAATTGAGTGGGAGACAGCAACAGTCCCCATAAGACACAAAAACACCCACACCTCTTGCAACTTCACTTACTGACTGAGAGCCACCACTCCTTCTCCATCAATGGGGTAATGATAAAAAAACCACCAAGAAGAGCCTGAGTCATCCCCAGCTGCTCTTCAAAAACAGTTAACAGAGATCTTAATACAAAAATGCCATGATGTCGCAGAGACAACAGACCATCACAGGCCACAAAAAGAAGCAAGATAAAGGTAGAAACAAGGGAACAGGATACAGATCCAGAACACATGCCTGAAGGATAAGCAGCATTGGAACTCTCTGATAAGGAATTCAAAAGAATGATATTTAGATATCTTCAAAGGACTGAGAGACAGACCAAAGAAAACACAGAAAAAACCCTAGAAGAATTTTGAAAAAAATACAAGAACAAAGTGACAAAATAAATGAAAATTAGAAATGATTCAAAATCCACAGATAGAAATCTAGAAGATTAATACTACATTGTCAGAAATAGATAACACATTGAAAGGGCAAAGGAGAAAAATTAATGCAATAGAAGACAGAATTAATGAGATTGAAGACAAATACCTGAGTACTTCTTTGGAAAGGGATCAATCAGAAAAAAAA
>NW_006921995.1:1435509-1437161 GCF_000298275.1 Orycteropus afer afer | reverse complement strand
GAGACTGTTGGCTGAGGGATGGTGGGCTGGGAGAGAGACTGAGCATTTTTCCTGAACTTGAATTGTAGCCTGTGGTGCTTCCCTAATAAACCCCATAATCTGTGAGCTCTGTGTGGCCACTGCAGCGAATTATCGAACCCAGGAGAGAGGTGGTGGGTGCTTTGGGAAAAAAGGTTGGTGAAAGGGCTGGAGGGAGGCAGCATGTCTGGCCTTGCAGTAATAGGCCTTGGACTATTGATGGTGATTCTGCCTTCCTCTTGTGGGGTTCTAGGAGGTCAGAATATGTGGCCTTCTTGCCCTTTTAGCAGGAGGGAACACTGTTAGATAGAGATAAGTGTTGATTTGGGTGAAGAGAAGGGCGATGTACCAAATGTGAGTGATCAATATGGTGGTATCAAGGAAAAGAAAGACAGAGAGAGGTCCATGGAGGGTACAGACAACAAAGATGAACCCTTTTCCACATATAGTACTGCATTGTCAGTGAAGGCAAACATGGGTATACGGGTGGATAGATGAGTGGACAGATGGGTGGACAGGCTGAACTAGTAGGTATTTCTATGAAGCAGGGAGTGTACCCAAGAACATGTATAAGGTTGGCAGACAGTGGTCCTATAAGTTTATGTGTATGATCTGAATTCCCAGGTGCATAATAGAGCTGACAAGAAGCAAGGTGGTAGTCACTGCTTGGTCACAGCCAGCTACCCAGAGGGACTGAGTAGTTGAACTTGTGGGCTCGGGACCATAGTCACAGGGGACATCAAATTCAATTGGCATAACATACTACACAAAACATTGTTCCACCTCCTACTATGGTAAGTAGCAACTGGGATTTTAAAAGTTTCCAAGCTGCCATCTACATGTAATGATGGGTCTCTACTTGTCTAGAGCAAAAAGAATGAAGAAAACCAAAAATTCATGGACACAATCAGTCCTAGAGACTGGTACACCAACCAATCTGCAGCCTATACAACTATGAGACCAAAAGAACTAGATGGTGCCCAGCTACCAATGTCAACAAATTGGAAGGGGATCTATGTTGGAGATCCTTGATAGAGAGGAAGAACAATGTGGACAAAACTCAAAATTATTTGGAGAAGAAAAAAAAAAGGAAGGGGACCAGGTTTGCTGGTCCAATAGAGAATGGAGGAACCACTGAGAGTATGGCCCCTAACTGCCCATCAGGTCTGGAATTGAACCCACACCTGTGATTTCCAGCCAAGCAAAAGAGAGGCATATGAGTTGAACATTTACCTGAGGTAGATACACTCCTTAGAGAGAGCAATCATGGGAGAAAAAAGGGCTGCTGTGCTCCAGGAGACAGCTCAGGGGGCAGGAGGGCATGGAGGGATGGACAAAGGGAAGAGGTAATTATCAGGAGGAAGTGGGAGGGGAGCTGTTTCATTGTGGTTAATTGTGATCAATGTCATGAGAGAAAGTGTATGAGAACTGCTGTATGGAAAGTGAATTTGGTCTGTAAATTTTCACCCAAATCACAAGTTAAAAAAAAAAAAAAAAGCTGAAATTAGAAATACCATTTGACCCAGCAATAAATAACATTGTTGTTGTTGTTGTTAAGTGCCTGTCGAGTCGTTTCCGACTCATAGCGACCCCATGCACAGCAGAACGAAACACTGCCCAATCCTGCGCCAGCC
>NW_006921995.1:1419656-1433754 GCF_000298275.1 Orycteropus afer afer | reverse complement strand
TCTTTTTAGTGATCTCTTGCTTTCTTCATGGATAATGTTCTTGATATCTTCCCATAATTCATCTGGCTTTCGGTCATTGGTGTTCAATGCATCATTGAATTAATGCATTTGAATTATAAGTATTGGTAAATAACATTACTAGGTATATATTCTAAAGAAGTGAGAGCCAGGACAAGAACAGATAGATGCACCCCTGTGTTCATAGCAGCACTGTTTACAATAGCAAAAAGATGGCAACAACCCACTTGCCCACCAACAGAATGGATAACCAAACTATGGTACATATACACAGTGGAATACTATGCAATCCTAAAGAATAATGTGGAATCTGTAAAACACCATATAGCATGGATGAACTTGGAGGACATTATGTTGAGTGAAATAAGTCAATCACAGAAGGAGAGATATAGTATTAGTTCATTATTGTGAAAAGTCAAGGAAAGTCTTATATATCCAAGGAAACTTTCTTTGTTGGTTACCAGGGGTAGGCGGGGAGGGGAGTGAACAACAACAACAACAACAAAAGATATAAACAAATCTGAACTCTCTTGGAAGTACAGCCAGAATACTCCTTAGAAGTGAGGTTGGAAAGACTTTGTCTCATGTAATTTGGACATACTAGTAGGAGAAACCGGGAGCTCTGGTAGTGTAGTGCCTAAGGCACTTGACTGCTAACCAGAAGGCTGGTGGTTCAAACCCACCAGCCACTCATCGGAAGGAAGATGGGGCATGATTCAGATGGGTTCAAACATAACAGCAATTGTGAAGATGGAGCAGGACTAGCAAACAAATAGCTGCAAACATCCATTAGTAATTGCAATGGGTAGGTAATGTATGAAATATGAATCAAAGAAAACTGGAAATTGTCAAAAATGAAATGTAATGCTTGAAGACTATTATCTTAGGCATTAGTGAGCTGAAATGGACTGATATTGGCCATTTGAAATCTGACAATCATATCGTCTGCTATGTTGGGAATGACAGGTTGAAGAGGATTGGTGTAGTTCAAGATCTATATTAAAGAACAATGTTGTCAGTGACAGGAAAATAGCCATACACCTACAAGGAAGAACAGTTAAAAACAATTACTATTCAAATTTATGTGTCTATCAAAAGTGAAGAAATCGAAGATTTTTACCAGTTTCTTGCAGTCTGAAATGGATCATACATGCAATCAGGATTCACTGAATTACTGGTTATTGGAATGTGAAAGTTGGAAACAAAGATGTAGGATCAGTAGTTCAAAAACATGGCGTCAGAGATAGAAATGATGCTGAAGATCGCGTGATATAATTTTGAAAGACTAATGACTTATTCATTGGAAATACATTTTTTCAACAACATAAATGGCAACTATACCCAAGGACCTTGAGGCATAGAATACACAGGAATCAAATCAACTTCATCTGTGGAAAGAGATGATGAGGAAACTCAGTATTACCAGAACAAGGCCAGGGGCTGACTTTGGAACAGACCATTAACTGCTCATATGCAAGTTCAAGATGAACCTGAAAAAAATAAAATAAGCTCATTTGTGCCAAAGTACAACCTTGTTTATATCCTACTTGAATTTAGAAACCATCTCAAGAATACATCTAAAGTGTTGAATACTAATGACAAAATACCAGAAGAGTTGTGGGATGACATCAAGGACGTCATACATGAAGAAAGCAAAAGGTCATTAAGAAGGAAGACCAAAATGGAAGTCAAAAGAGACTCTGAAACTTGCTCTTGAATGTAGAGTAACAAACGTGAAAGGAGGAAATGATGAAATGAGAATTGAACAGAAGATTTCAAAAGGTAGCTAGAGAGGACAAAATAAAGTATTATGGGAAATTTGCAAACATCTGAAGTTATAAAACCAAAAGTGAAGAATGCTCAGCATTTGTCAAACTGAAAGACTGCAAGAAAAATGTCAAACCTGTAGTTGCAATACTGGGAGCTCTGGTGGAGTAGTAGTGCCTAAACCATTTGACTGCTAACCAAAATGCTTGCAGTTCCAACCTACAAGCCACTCCTTAGAAGGAAGACTGGCAATCTACTTCTGTAAACATACTGCCTCAAAAACCCAAGAAGGGGTCACTATGAGTTGAATTTGACTCAACAGCAGTGAGTTTAGTTTTGGTTTGGTTTTTAGTTATAATACTGAAGGATTGTATGGGCAAGATAGTGAATGATTCAGGAAGCATTAAAAGAAGATTGAAGGAACACACAGAGTCACTATAAAAAAGAATTTTAGTCAACATCCAACCATTGCAGGAGGTAGCATATGATCAAGAGCTGATGATGGTAGTGCAAAGAAATCAAAGCTGCACTGAAGGCATTGGCAAAAATCAAAACTTCAGAAATTGACGGAATACCAATTAAGAAGTTTCAACAAATGATGTAACACTAGAAGTACTCACTTTTCTCTGCCAAGAAATTTGGAAGACAGGTCAGGTCACTAACAGAGATTCATATCTGTGCCCATTTCAAACAAAGATTATCCAACAGAACATTGAAATTGTTGAACAGCATCATAAATATCATACAAAAGTGAAATTTTACTGAAGATAATTGAAAAATGGTTTCAGTAGTGTATTGATAGGGAGCTGCCAGAAATTCATGCCAGATTCAGAAAAGGACATGAAATGAGGGATATCATTGCTGATGTCAGATGAATCTTGGCTGAAAGCAAAGAATACCAGAAAGATGCTTTCTTGTGTTTTATTGACCATGCAAATGTATTTGCCTATGTAGATCATAACAAATTGTGAATAACATTGTGAAGAATAGGAATTCCAGGAACTTAATTGTGCTCATGAACAACCTGTACATAGGCCAAGAGACTGTCATTAAAACAGAACAAGGGAATACTTCATGGTTTAAAATCAGGAAGGGAGTGTGTCAGGGTTGTATCCTTTTACCATCCTTATTCAATCAGTATGCTGAGCAAATATCCAAGATGCTGGACTATATGAAGAAGAACATGACATCAGGATTAGAGAACAACTCACTAACAACCTCTAATATGCAGATAACACAACCTTACTTGCTGAAAGCAAAGATGACTTGAAGATAAAAGAAAATATAACCTTCAACATGGACTACACATCAACGTAAAGAAAACAAAAATTCTCACAATTGGACCGGTAAACAACATCATCACGGTAAATGAAGAAAATATTGACAATGATTTTTAATTTACTTGGATCCACAATCAACAGCCATAGAAGTACCAGTCAAGAAATCAAAGAACATACTGCATTGGGCAAATCTGCTGTAAAATACCTCTTTAAAGTGTTGGAGACAAAGATGTCATTTTGAAGACTAAAGTGTGCTTGGCCCAAGCTTTGGTATTTTCAGTCACCTCATATCCATCCATACAAATAAGGAAGACTGAAAAAGAATTGATGCATTTGAATTATAAGTATTGGTAAATAATATTGAATACACTATTGATTTCCAGAAGAACAAACAAATTAGTTTTGTTGGAAAAAGTACAGTCAGAATGATCCTTAGAAGTGAAGATAGTAAAACTTAGTCGCACTTACTTTGGACATGTTATTTGGAGGAATCTGGAGCAAAGATATCATGCTTGGCACAGTAGGTTAGTGAAAAAGAAGAAGACCCTCAATGAGATAGATTGTCATAGTGGCTAAAACAATGGGCTCAGACAGAGCAACAATTGGAAGGAAGGTGTGGGATTGAGCAACATTTCAACTTGTTGTACATGGGGTCGCTGTGAGTCAGAGCCAACTCGATGGCACATAAGAATCATGTTAAAGTGTCAGAAGATTCAATAATTTTAAGATTCCATTTCTGTCCAAATTTATCTATAGATTGAACACAATTTCAATAAAAATACCAACATTATTTTTTTGGTAGAATTCAGAAAGCTGATTCTAAATGCACAAAGCATTACAGAGGACTTAGAATAGCCAAAACAGTTTGAAAAAAAGAATGGTTGGAGGGGTCTTACTGACTTAAAGAATTATTATAAAGCAATAGCAATCAAGATCACTTGACTTTGGCATAGGGATTTTCTTAGTTATCTTGCTGCTATAACAGAAATACAAGTAAATGGTTTTGAAAAACAGAAATTTATTCTCTCACAGATTAAGAAGCTAGAAGTCTAAATTCAGGGCAGCAGCTCTAGGGGAAAGGTTTCTCTTTCTGTAGCCTCTTGAAAGGTTTTCTTTCAACATCTGTGGGCCTGGGGTTCCTTGGAGATCTCCATGTCTCCATGTCTCTTGGCATCAATCTTGCCGTGGGTCTAGGAGGTTCTTAGTGCAGGAAGCCCTGGTTCAAATGATGCTTTCTGCTGTCAGCAATTCTTTTTTGGTGGTAGTCAGGCCCCTCCTTCTCTGCTTGATTTTCTCTCCTTTTGTCTCATAAAATAAAAGGTGATGCAGGCTACACCCCAAGGAAACTCTCCTTACAGGATCAGGGCTGTAAGACAGACCTAAGTAAGGGTATTGCATACCACTCTAACCCCATTGCAACTGATTGACTTCACATTAGATCACATCATGGGACATGCTTACATCATTATATAACTGCCAAACTACTGAGAATCATGGCCCAGCCAAATTGATAGATATTTTTGGGGAGCACAATTCAACCCATAACACTTCACCCTTTGGCCCCCAAAAATTCATGTTGTTGACTCATGCAAGATACTTTCACCCCATTGCATTATTCTGAAAGTCTTAAATTAACTCCAAGTCCATATTCCATTCTGGGGTAAAATTTATCCTCATCTGTGAATCTAGACTACATGTTATCTGCTTCCAAAACACAATGGTGGAACAGAGCACAAGGTAAACATTTCCATTACAAATTGGAGAATTGGAGGGAAAGAAAGGATAACAGGCACCAAGCAAGTAAAAAACCCAGCAAAACAATTTACATGAGCTCTCAAGCCTTGAAAATAATCCTCTGTTCTCTGAGACCAACTGGGCAATGGCCCTGCCCTTCAGACTCTGGGTGTTGGCCATTCTTTCTGGGTTCTGGGTGGAAGCCTTTTGGCCCTGGGTTTCAGCTTTGCCTCAGCCTCACTGTGATGGAAACTCTCTGCTCCCTTGGCTTTGGGTTCCCTTATACTCCTAGTCCAACGGAGTGGCAATCCCACTCCCTCAGCCCTGGCCGTCCCCTTTCTTCTTCTCCTTGGGCATGGTAGCCTTGCCACCTCAGCTTTGGGCAGTGGATCCAGCCTTATCCCCTCGGTACTCATGAAGGGCAGCCCCACAGTCCAGAACTGAGCTGCTGAAGCTCTGGCTCTGTAAAACCTAGCAGGCTATGGTCCCACCCTTTGAGACCCAGCAGACTGTGTTCCACTCTTTAGAACCCCAGATGTCATGTCCCTACCCTTGAGATCAAGACAGCTCTGCTTCCTGTGTTCCCTATCTCTTCAGCTTCTGCATCCTGATTCCTTTACCCCTTGGCCCTTCAGGCTTCTTGCACCAGTCTGACCTCTGCCCTACTTGGGCAAGTGTTACAAAGCTCTTTACCTCTACCAATATGTGTCCAGAAGAATCCTGCTCCCCATTCCTCACCCTTAAAGTGCTCAGCTCTCTCATGTCATAGATTGGCAAACCTAGCTCGGTTGATAAGTGCCCACATGAGGCCCCCCTCTGCCAGGAAGCCTCTTGCCCAATGCCATTCAGTTGTTTCCTTCCATGAGTTGGCTTCCATGTTTGCTCACCCTAGTCTCCTTGTTTTGCTGCTGCTATTTCTCTGGTACTGTTTCTCATTGTCTTCTCCATTTCTGGTGTTATGGCTCTCCTCAATTCTTTCTGGGCCCTCACTAGAATTGCCTTTGATATTTGTAATTCCAACAGTCTCTTCAAGTCAATGTAGGCTTTTACTATTAGATATTTAAAATTCTTCCAGCCTCTACCCATTACTATTCCATTCTAAAACCACTTCCACATTTCAAGTATCTGTTAAAGCAGCATCTCACTCTCAGTACCAATTTATTAGTTATCTACTGCTACAATAACAGAGGGAACTCTGGTAGTGTAGTGCCTAAGGCACTTGACTGCTAATGAGAAGGCTGGAGGTTCAAACCCACCAGCCACTCTTTGGAAGGAAGGTTGGGCAATCTACTTCCATAGTGATACCACCTCGGAAACCCAAGGAGGGGTCACTATGAGTTGGGTTCGACTTGACTGCATATAACAACACAATAACAAAAATACCACAAGTGGATGACTTTGACAAACAGAATTTATTCTCTCAGTTTAGGAGGCTAGAAGTCTGAATTCTAGGTGCTAGCTCTGTTGTTGTTAGGTACCATAGAGTCAGGTCTGACTCATAGGGACCTTGTGTACAACAGAACAAAACACTGCCTGGTCCTTTGCCATCTTCCTAATCCTTGCTACACCTGAGCTCATTGTTGCAGCCACTGTGTCAATCCACCTTGTTGAGGACCTTCCCCTTTTTCTTTGACCCTCCAGTTTACCAAGCATGATATCCTTCTCTAGGGAATGGTCGGTCCCTTCTGACCACATGACCAAAGTAGAGACAAAGTCTGGACATTCCTGCTTCAAAGGAACATTCTGGCTGCACTTCCTCCAGGACAGATTCGTTAGTTCTTCTGGCAGTCCATGGTACTTTCAGTATTCTTCTCCAACACAACTCAAAAGCATATTATGGATAACATTGAGAAGAATGGGAATTCCAGAACACTTAATTGTACTAATGGGGAACCTGTACATAGACCAAGAGGCTGTCATTCGAACAGAACAAGGGGATATTATATGGTTTAAAATCAGGAAGGGAGTGTGTCATTTACAAAAGCATCGAAAGTATCAACTCTTCTTTGGTCTTCCTTATTCATTGTCCGGCCTTCATATGCATATGAGGCGATATAAAGCACCATGGCTTGGGTTAAGTCCACCTTAGTTTTCAAAGAGACATCTTTTCTCTTCCGCACTTTAAAGTGGTCTTTTGCAGCAGATTTTCCCAGTGGAATATGTCATCTGATTTCCTGGCTGCTGCTTCCATTGGTGTTGATTGTGGAACAAAGTAATACAAAACCTTTGATAACTTCAATCTTTTCTCTGTTTATCGTGATGCTGCTTATTGGTCCAATTGTGATTTCGCTTTCTTTATGTTGAGGTGTAATCCATACTGAGCACTGTAGTCTTTAATCTTCATCAGTAAGTGCTTCAAGTCATCTTCACTTTCAGCAAGCAATGCTGTGAGGTCTGCATATTGCAGGTGGTTAATGAGCCTTCCTCCAATCCTGATGTCACACTCTTCTTTGTATAGTCCAGCTTCTCAGATTATTTGCTCAGCATACAGGTTGAATAAGTATAGTGAAAGGATACAACCCTGACACACTCCCTTCCTGATTTTAAACCATACAATATCCCCTTGTTCTGTTCGAATGACAGCCTCTTGGTCTATGTACAGGTTCCCCATTAGTACAATTAAGTGTTCTGGAATTCCCATTCTTCTCAATGTTATCCATAATTTGTTTGATCCATACAATCGAATGCTTTTTCATAGTCCATAAAACACAAGTAAACATCTTTCTGGTGCTAGCTCTAGAGGAGGTCTTTCTCTCTGGGTAGGTTCTGGGGGAATGTTCTGGTCTCTTTTTAGTATCTGTGGGTTTAGTGTTCCTTGAAGATATCGATGAGTCTTGGCATCAATCTTCCCCTCGGTCTAGGAGGCTCTCAGCCCAGGGATCCCAGGTCCAAATGATACATCCCACTTCTAGCTCTTCTTTCTTGGTGTTAGTCAGGTCCCTCCTCCTCTGCTCACTTCTCTCTCTATCTCTTGTAAGATAAATGGTGATGCAGGCTACACCCCAGGAAAATTCCTCTTCCATCAGAAAAGGACTATGACCTGAGTAAGGGTGTTGCATGCTGTCTTAGTTCTCTAGTGCTGCTATAACAGAAATGCCACAGTGGATGGCTTTAACCAACAGAAATTTATTCTCTTCCAGTTTAGGAAGCTAGAAGTCCAAGTTCAGAGTGCTGGCTCTAGGGGAAGACTAGGGTGGAGGCCTCGCAACCTTGGGCTTCAGCTCTGCCTTCTAGGCAAAATAGAGCAAGCTGGAGGCTTCTTCTGTCTCATGTAGCTGCAGGGGCTGATGAGCTCAGGATTGTCAGGCAGTATAGCAGATTGTTGGCTCACAGGATACAAAGGCAACAATCTCAAGATCAGCAGTCAATACAGCAGGCCACTGGTTCAAATCCAAGAACTGGAGATGAAGAATGAACCAAATGCAGGATCCTTTTATATATAATGGAAGCAGGCCACACCTTGAAGGTAAGTCTCTTTCAACTGATTAACTGCTCACAGCCGTTTCCACTATGGAGGTGATTATACTACTAAGCCGATCAAAATCATGGCCCAGCCAAGTTGACACAAAACCTTAACTATCACAATCCACCCCTGGTCAACTTGGCACTTATACCCATCTCCTTCATTGGGTGGCCCAATTCTCCTAGTTCATCTGACTGAAAACCTCACCCCTTTGGCCTGTCAGGCCCTCTTGTACTGTACTTTGGGTATGGCAGTCCCACCCCTTTTCTTTTGGGCAGTTCATTGGCCCCATCCCATTGGGATGCATGTAAGGCACTTCCACACTCCAGAACTGAGTTGGTGAAGATGTGACTCTTTGAAACCTAGGAGGCTGTGGCGATTCCACCCCTTGAATTCCCAGAGGTCATGGTCCCACCCTTTGAGACTGAGACAACTCTGCTTACCATTTCTTTGGTCTATCAAAGAAGATAGCACACTCTCTATCCTGTTCTTACAAGTATTACAAAGCTCTTCAGCTCTACCAATTAGTGCCCAAAGGCAACTGTTTTAGTTCACTAGTGGTGCTATAACTGAAAAGCCACAAGTGGATGGCTTTAATAAACAAGAATTTATTCTCTTATATTTTAGGAGGCTAGAAGTCCAATTCAGAGTGTTGCTTTAAGGGGTGGGTGAAGGCCCCTCAACGTTGGGCTTTAACTCTGCCTCTTGTTCCAGGCCTGCTGGAGCTGGAGGCATCTCCTAACTAAAGCAGAAGGTGGCTGCTGAGGCTGATGAACTCAAGGTTGGCAGGTAAAAAGGCACAATCCCAAAATCAGTGGGCAATGTGGTAGGCCACTGGTTCAAGTCCAGGAACTGGTGATAAAGGCTTGGCCACATGCAGGATCCAGATGTGCCAAAAAGCTGAAGATCTTTCCCAAAGCTTCTTTGTATATAGTGGAAGCAGGCCGCACCCTGAAGGCAACTGCTTAGCTGCTCACAGCAGATTCCACCTGGAGCTGATTACCAATGTCATCATGGGGAATAACTACATCCAGCTGCCCAGCCACTCAGAACCACAGCCCAGCCAAGTTGACATAAAACGATAGCCACCACAGCAATCCACTCCACCAGGAAGTTTCCTGTCCAGACACTGAGCTTTCTCACTCCATGAATGGCAAGCCCATTGCTCTGTCTCATGCCAATCTCTCAGTGCTGCTGCCATAATCTCTCTGCCAGTCTCAGTACAGAGATCTCATGTCCAAAGACATGCTCCACTCCTGCTCCCACATTTTAGGTATCTATTAGAGCAGCACCATGCTCAGGACCAAATTCTGTCTTAGTTGTCTGTGCTGCTATAACAAAAATGCCACAAGTAGATGACTCACCAAACAGAAATTTATTCTATTATAGTTTAGGAGGCTAGATATCTGAATTCAGAGTGCAGGCTCTAGGAGCCGGATGGAAGCCCCTCAATCTTGGGCTTCAGCTATGCCTTCCAGGTTCACTGGAGTGAGCTGGAATCTTCTCCTGACTCATGCAACTGCAGAGGCTGACAAACTCAGACTGTCAGGGAGTACAGCAGATTGTTGGCTCACAGGCTGTGAAGCCAGCAATCCCCAAGATTGGCAGGAAACACGGCAGGCCACCGGTTTAAGTCCAAGAACTAGAAATGAAGACTGAACCAAATGCAAGATCTTTTTTAAATATACTGGAAGCAGGTCACATCCCAAAGGCAACTCTCCTTCAACTAATTAACTGCTCACAGCAGATTCTACCATGGAGGTGATTACACCATATCCAACTCCAGCATGGGGAATAACTACATCCAGCTGCCAACCCACTCAAACTCCTGGCCCAGGTAAGTTGACACACAACCTTAACTACCACACATTCTACCCTAATTCCCTCACAACTGATCAGCATGCTTCTATTCACTACATAACTGCCAAACAACTGAGAATCATGGGCTAGCCAAAATGACAGATATTTTGGGGAGACACAACTTAATCCACAACAGGGGTACACATGTAAATCAACTGGATAAAAGAAAATGTCCCAAAAGACATACACATGTGGCCAAATAATATTTTATAAAATGTTCAAAGTAATTCAATGAGGAAAGGATACTTTTTTTTTCTCCCACAAATGGTGCTGGTATAATTGGATATACATATGAGAAAGAAATGAAATTCCAACTCTTACCTCACATCACACATAAAAATTAACTTGAAATGGAACAGTGATCTAGACGTAAAAGCTATAAAAACACTTCTAAAAGAAAATACAAAGATAATACGTTAGGGGAAACAAAGTTTTCTTAGATGGTATACAAAAAGCATGAAATACTCAGAAAAAAAAAATGAGAATATGGACTTTATCAAAATCAAAATTTTCTGCTCTTTGAGAGATACTGTTGAGAAAAAGAAAAGATAGGTCACTTATTGGGAGAAAATATTCATAACATACCTATCTTATAAAGGGCTACTATTCAGAATATACTAACAAATGCCAGAAGAATGAACAAATATGTCCTGAAGAAGTGCAGCCAGAATCCTCCTTGGAACTGAGAACAGTGAGACTTCATCTCACCTACTTTGGTCATGTTAGAAGGAACCATTTCCTGGAGAAGGAGTTCTGGCAGTGTAGTGGCTAAGGCACTTGACTGCTAACCAGAAGGCTGGGGGATCAAACTCACCAGCCACTCCTCGGAAGAAAGGTTGGGCAATCTACTTCTGTAGTGATACTGCTTCAGCAACCCAAGGAGGGGTCGTTATGAGACGGGTTCGACTCGATGCCAAATAACAACATTCCCCAGAGAAGCATATTATGCTTGGTAAGGTAGAGGATCAGCCAAAAAAAAAAAGAAGACCCTCAATGAGGATTGACACAGTGGTTGCCAACAATGGGCTCAACAGCAAGGATTGTAAGGATGGCACAGGACCAGACAGTGTTTTGTTCTGTTGTACACAGAGTCACTATAAATCGGAGCTGACTTAACATCACCTAACAACAACAAAACCAAAAACCAAACTCACTACCATCGAGTCAGTTCCAACTCAGTGACCCCTCCTTGGGTTTCCAAGGTGGTATCTCTATGGAAGTGGGTTTGAACCACCAGCTTTATGGTTAGCAGTCAAATGCCTTAGGCACTATCCCACCAGAGCTCCTTAACAACACTCATTCTGTAATAAGAATACTAACTCCCCAACCACAAAATGGGCAAAAGATTTTAGATACTTTACATAAAACATACTTCAACCAAACCAAACTCACTGCCATCGAGTCAATTCCGACTCATAGAGACCCCCTTTGGGCTTCCAAGGTGGTAAATCTTTATAGATGTAGTGCCCAGTCTTCCTTTTGCAGATGGCTTGTGGCTTTGAACAACCAATCTTCTGGTTACCAGTTAAATGCCTCAGGCACTATGCCACCAGAACTCCTTACAAGGCCACAAAAAGCATGTGAAGAAAGCTCAGTATCACTAGTCATCAAGAAAATGAGTTAAAATCATAATGTTATCCAGTTACTACAACAATTAAAAAAAAAAAAAAAAAAGACAATAATGAGTATTGACGAGCATGTGAAAACAACTGGAATTCTTATATATTGCAAAATGGTTTGTTATTGTTATGTGCTGTTGAGCCGGCCCGGACTCATAGCGACCCCTCCTTGGGTTTCCGAGGCAGTATCACTACAGAAGTAGGATTGCCCAACCTTCCTTCTGAGGAGTGGCTGGTGGTTTTGAACCGCCAGCCTTCTGGTTGGCAGTCAAGTGCCTTGGCACTATGCTACCAGAGGCACTTTAAAAATGTTTGGCGTTTTTTTTTTTTTTTTAAAGTTCCCCATACATTTACTACATCAACCTGAAATGCATTTCCAAGATATTTACCCAAATGAAAAACACATGCACAAAACAAGTTGTAAATGAATGTTCTTAAAATTTTTATTCATAATAGCCCAAATTGGAAACATCTTATTCATGTAGAATTCCCACACAGTGGAATATTACACAGCAATAAAAATGAACTACTGATACATATAACATAAATTGACATTATGTTGACCAAAAGTCAAAGAGTACATACTATATGATTCCATTTATTTGGAATTCTAATAAAAGACAAATCTAACTTACAGTGATAGAAATATCAATGAATGGTTTCCTGAGCCACAGTTCTAGAACGGGAATTCATAGAGAATTGTCTGAGAAGGGGCACAATGGAAATTTTGGGGGTGATGGAATATTCTATACTATAAATATGCTTGCATGTGTCTCTGTCAAACCTCACCAAACTGTACAGTTACAGTGCATGCATTCTGCTGTACACACACACACACACACAAATACATAAAGTTAACTCAGTCAACTAAAACAACAAAATCACTAAATCTCATTTTCAATCATTTCCCTTATCCTTAGGATATAGCCATGATTGTTCTCATCCTAACAAAAAAAATGAATAATCTATAATAAAAATTTTTCTTGAACATACTAGAGCTGAGGTCACCAGGCAACCAAGTGAGCTGAATTCCAAAATGTTACAAACATCTCCAAGAGGAAGTGGTATACATAAACTGTATCCTATATTTGGCACAGTATGGTAAGAAGAGGAAGAGTGTATAAAGCAGGTAAAAATAAAATTTTATCGACAAAGCTAAATTTTAAGGAATTCTTACAGGCTGGATGTGGACTACCATTGAGATTTGTGAATGCAGAAAACCCACAGGGTTTCAAGGGCAACAGTAATATTGTGCATCTGTCTAAAACAGCATAAAGTATTTGCTTGAGATAGTTGTTTCAATATTAGATCTCACAATGTTACAAATTTTTTTTAATGGTTTCTCTGATAACAAGTAAGTATTGTGAGATAATTAATACAGAACAGGTAATGAGAGTAGTGGTGTCCAATCTGACTTTAAGATTTGAGAAATTACACAACAGGTGCATATATCCCATTAAGTACTTATGGTTATCTAAAAGGAGCACTGGTGGCATAGTGGAAGTTACCTAAGAGTGAAATACGAATAGCATTTTTTAAAAGTTCTCAGAAAATAAGAAATAGAAGGCAACTCCCTTAACAAGATAAAGGACATTTACAAAAACTCTCTGACTAAAAGCACATCCAATAGTGAAAGACTGAAGTTTTACTTCCCTTCCATTCCCACTCCCCATCCCAGATGAAAGTAAGGCAAAGATATTCATTCTTACCAACAGTGTATACTAGAAGTCCCAGAAAGAACATTAAGGCATGAAGACATAGACTGTGAAGGAACAAATAACGTACAACACATGAAATACTTACAAATTTAACAATACATGTGGCAAGACCGTATGGTGAAAAAGTACAAAACACTGATGAAATTAAAGACCTAAGTAACTGTGTTCATAAATTGAAAGTCTCAATATTGTTAAGGTTTCACTATTCCCCTAATTAAAAATCCCAGCAAGCTATTGGTAAAAATTGACAAGCTAATGCTAAAATGTTTGTGGAAAAGCAAGAAATTTAGAATAGCCAAAATAATTTTGAAAAAGAAGCAAAATTTAGGACACGTGGTACATAATTTGAGGATTTACTAAAAAGTTTTAATAATCAAGAGTGTGTCATTGGTATAAGGAAATAGAAATGATACAAAATTGAGAGCCTAGAAACATACATATATGGAAAATACTAAACACACAATGGAAAGTCAGTGGAAAATGATTGGCTATTCAACATATGGTATCTGTATCTAAAAATAAAGAACAGCTTTGATTCATTCTTCACACCATTTACAAACACCAACTTGAAGTAGGTAAAAGACATAAATGGAATTCCTAAAAATATATTTATAGCACAAAAATATTTATAACTTCAAG
>NW_006921995.1:1384845-1419375 GCF_000298275.1 Orycteropus afer afer | reverse complement strand
TATATATATATCTTATTTCAAGACACTGAAGAAAATGAAAAGGCAAGCCATAAACCTGAACCAAACTCACTGCCATCAAGTCAATTCTGACTCATGGTGACACTATAGGACAGAGTAGAACTGCCCCATAGGGTTCCCAAGACTGTAAATCTTTACGGAAGTAGACTGTCTCATCTTTCTCTTGCAGAGTGGTTGGCAGGTAGGTTCAAACAGCCTACTGTTTGGTTAGTAGCTATTACCTTAACCATTGCACCATCAGAGCTGTTGGGCAAATTATAGAGTAGGAAAAAATAACTGAAGTTCATCTGATAGAGGATTTGTACAGAAAATATGTATGAAATATATAAAGCTGAAATCAATTTAAAATTGGAAAGGATTTGGAAAGACACTTCAAAGAGGTAAGCTTGAAAACAGTAAACAAACTCAAGTAATCATGATACACTGATAAAGCATACAAAAGTTCCCAGTAATACTAAGAGACCAGGTAGTAACGGCCAGAGTGTGGTAATTCTGGGCATTTATGTGAGGCATAGAATTTCTGAAAAAAAACACCAGAAAAAAGTAATACAGCTGATACGAGGCACTGTTTTAGGTGCAGGGGATACAGCAGTGAGCAAAATAAAATCCAAATTTGACTAATTTGGCCAGTAAGTGGTGTTGAAAGAAAAAAAAAAATCAGGGATATAAAAAATGGTAGAAGTTGCTAATTTGGACAACCTAAGAAGGCACACAAGTTGAGTTCTGAATTATAATCGAGAACAAGTTCTGTGCAGATCATAGGTAAAGCATTCTTGATAGAAGGAATAACAATGCCAAGTACTCTTGGATGTATTCTAAGAACAATTATGGAGATAGTATGAATGAATCAGACAGAAAAGAAATTGAAGTACTACAGATAAGTCAGAGAGAGCGAGCTAAGACTACCGAATCCATGGATTTATCAAAAATTATGGAACATTTTACTTTTTAAAATGTCATTGGTGGGGAAGGTTTCATTTTGCTTATTATAAGATTAGATTCCTATTGGATATATGTGTAAATGAATTCAGAAGAATGGCTGAAGCAAAAGACAGTCCACATACAATTGGAAAAAAGGAAAAATAGAAAAGCTGTTGAGACAAAGGACAGGGAAAAAAAAAAAAGAGCAAGTGAGTAACCTGAGCAGAAAACAAAACCAAAAGCCACATCTAAACACAATACAAAGAAACTGAGCACTAGAGAGAAAGACTTGAAAAGTACACAGGTGAAATAAGTGGCCATTCAGTTTCACAGCTTATTTTACAGATTGGACAGTAATTTATAGCACCCCACAACGAAATTGCAACACAATCCATATTTTCTGCTATAAATAGTATGTATATCATCAATAGGATCATTGAGTTAGGTTTATTTTCTCTTTTGAGAAAAAATTTATACCTCATCAGTTTAATATTTAGATGAAGACTGAAATGTAGTGTCAAACCTGGGATTAAAAGCATCTCATTCATTTGTGGTTTTGAACTACTGAACTGTTTCAAGTGAAGGTTGAGTAATTTAACAAATACTAAAGGGCAAGGTGGCTAATGGCCATTGAGAGTAGAAATCAAACACACAAAGCCTCACTGGAGAATCTGTATAGGTATTTTGCTAAATCTGAAAGTCTTTTTTCTTTTTACAAGTAATCTCATTTTTTTACCCTTTAATATAGCTAAAGGTTCCTATTCTAGGTCCTTCTTTGAAAGAGAAGCCAAAGGTTTCCTGTACTAAAATCAAGCTGTTAGGTTCTTAAAAAAAAAAAAAAAAGAAAATTAGTGTATTTTACCAAATCACTTATCATCATCAGGAGAAAAGATAATTTCAGTTGCATTATTTTCTTCCAAAGATCTACATTTGGATGCTTTAAGAATTTTAATGCAGAAGTTTGATACTTTGTCTCAAGATACTGTTCTTGCAATATTATCTAGCCCATCATAATCTTGTATAAAGTATCAGAATAATATAGAGTTTAATTTGTACTTTTGTTGAGCTGGAATCTAATGTGATGGGGCATTTATATCAATATGCTTCAATACACCAATTCAGAACATTTAAAAATATTTTATTACTAAGTATTGAACTAGTTAAAACTTTTTAAAGTCACAGTTAACAGTTTATATTTTAGATGGCAATAGAAGCCTAAAGAAACCTGTGCTTATAAATTGCTTTTGCCAAACCCGCTTACCTGTCGTAGTTATAAAGCCGCATTGTTATTTGTTATAGCCCACAGACCATTTTCTACTCAGGAACAAGAGTAATGTGGTGCAAAGATAAAAAATCGTGCCATTTATCGCTACTAATTCTTGCTAAGGCTAATGAAAATGAACAATAATCTGTACTAGTGTGTATGTACTCAACTCTTATTGTAAAGTTTTTCATTTCATTAAATCACTCTGAAATTAATGAATCATTCAAACTCATTTTCCAGTCTGAAAACTATTTTCTAACATATTCTAAGCAAAAAATATTTTCTTTAAAGCAAACAGACCATTACTTTTAGAAAGAATCATTTATTGTATATCATTAAAGTGGAGGGTTAATTGGTACAGTACTATGAATACTCCCATCCTTGAAAAATTAAACATAAATGGATAAAAATTAAGCAGAATGAGCATGTAAAAGACAGTAATAAGCTTATTTTATAATGTTCCCTGTTACACCTATGTATTAATGTTCTCCTTTGTGTCTTACCAAATTTATGGCTTGTTCCTTTCCTAAATAATTGGTGACTTCTTACATATAATAGACATATTTTCCAGAAATTAATAAATGTTACAGTTTTAGATTCTCATTCAACTCAGCTCACTGGTTGACTGAAATATTCAACTAAATTTAACACTGTATGAGACATAAAAATGCATAAAATTTATTTTTAATATACTTCTAATTACAGGAGCCCATTTCTATGAAATTTGCACCATCAGATATAAAGCAAATGTCCCAAAAGAAAGGTGATAAATTAAAATCATTCAATTTGATCAATTCACTGTGTTAAGACTTCATAAAGAACTATAATCTTTAGTCAAATATTGTCTCGTAAAAGAAAATAATCACTTATAGTAAATGTGGAGAAAAGTGAACAAGCTTAAAAAATATTCAGCACTAAGTTGTTTCATCACCTTTATATTTAATTATAAATTTGATGCTTAGAAAATGAGCTATTCCCTCACATATTATTTCATATACCAGGAAAAGAACCAGTTCATTATTTTTCAGGACAACTGTATCTGAAAGAGAAATCATTTTTTTTTAAAATAGTTTTGTTTTGCACATAGTATAAACTTTAGATCTAATTGGATTAAAAAATACATTGCACTCATGGACAATATTTTATAGACTGCTCCCACATCTAATAAACAGGGACACATATAGGAACATATTCTTATACTCGTATTTGTCAAAATTCAAATTTGTTACATCACAGTATACATCCAGGAATGTATTCAATATTATTTTAAAAATTTCCACATAATATAAAAAAATAAAAATCTGTGAATAAATATAAGTCATTCTAAAATAATATCTGCAGGAAGCCAGAATCCAACAATGAATGTATATGAAATAAGTGTTACTTTATAGAAAGATTCATATAGTCTTTAAAATAGTTTTAGCTGTAGTGCTACATATTAAGAATATCCAATTGCTTACCAAAATATCCTTTTTTCTGGCAGCTAAATGTTATTTAAAAAAAAAAAATAGGTTAAGTGCTCGAGGGAGTAAGAATGCAGCAGAAAATTACAGGAGCCCACATATCCTTTTTCTTAAATTTAATTTGTCATATATAAGGTTTTTATATACAATCAGTGTGCATCGTAACAGTTTATATTAAAAGTCAATCAAGTTTATCTAAAAGGTTACCTGGCTGCATAGCACATTTGACATTATTGCCCACATGAAAAGGAGAACAAATGGATTTACAATAACTTTTGGCTGTTTTGGATTCTGAAAGTTTTCATACATCTATCCTTTTAAAGCAAATGCATCTGAAAGAAGTTTCCAGAGCATGCAGTTCTGATTTTACATATCCTCTCACCAATTTGTTACTATAAACACAATATTGACTAAAAAAGAAACAAAAAGAGAAAGAAATAACATGTATCTAATGAAATATTCAATATAAAAAGAGGACTAATGGAATTAAGTGGCCCCTTTCCCCATTATTACATTCTAAACAATGGTTCCATCAAGACAAATCATTAAAAAGTGTTATTAAATGGACTTTTTCTTTTTCTTTTTTTTTTAATAAGAAGGCCTGAGTTGGTAGGGAAAGGAACAGTCAAAAAAAGCCTGAGAAGGGTAGGGGAATAAGGAAAGCTCATTTATTCCATTTACAGTAATTTACAGGTTTTTTTTTTCTTTTTTTCTTTTTTTGTAAAAAGGCATAATAATACATCACAAACAGGAAATTCCTGGCTATTTTACAGATATAAGTACAGAATTTAAATATTCAAGCTTGTGATGAAAAGCGGCAAGGTGGTCGCAGTGTACAATGTAAACAAGTAGCTTTGGAAAGTGAACAAAGTCCTTGAGTGTTTTTTCTTTATTAAGAAAAGAACTCTCTTTCATTCCTTCCTGAAACATGATCACAGGTCAGAGTGTACAGTTCATAAACAAACATAATTTAAATGGAGGTCAGTTTAAAATCACTGACTTAAAAACAGTTTTATCCAGCCTATATGGGAGGGCAGTGTTGAGGTCCCTGTAATAGTAAACATTTTCCATTTCTTTAAAAAAGAAAAACAAAAAAGAAAAAAAGTACTACAATATTTGTAGTACAGTGCAGCATAATCCTTAAATATAAAAATATTTTCTCTTCTGTTGGGATAATAAACCTTGCATCCTGGAAAGAAGTAACAATACTGCTACTGATAGAAGATCTGTTTATATCTTTCAAGTCATGTAAGGCAATTACTGTGTTGGTTTATGATATATGGCTAAAAGAAAAGTCCAGAAATACAAAGTATCAGTTTCTGTTATGTTTTCCGACTACTCCAGGTATGCTCAGGAGTACTTTTGTGTTCAACTGAGTGTTCAAACGGAGATCTGGAGCCATAAGGAGACCTCTGATCTAGTGGTGACCTAGGGCCACTACTGGAAGCTCTGTGGTCCATCTGCCAATCTGTGTGATACCTATAATCCCTGGTAGATTTATGGTGTGTATATTCAGAACTTGACCGGTAGTCTGAATGTAACCGATGATCTGAATGAGAACGATGATCGGAATGAGATCTTTCTTTTAAACTTCCTTCCAAATTTGACCTGTGATCTCTACTCCTATGATCATCCAGTTTTCTGTGTTTCTCTCTGTCATTATAGTATCTAATAAAAGAGAAATAAAGAATTTTAGTCAAATAAACAATGTAAATTAAAATGTTTCCAAATAAAACTTATTTTAAAACACAAAAATCCTTAAAAACATCTTTAAAAATTATATACAAGCTCAGTGTTTCATTACAAACTTCATAAAAACAAGCTGAAAAACAACTGGAAAATAACTCTAGATCCCTTTGAAGAATAGATTCACAAAACTAAAGCCAACACTACAGAGCAAGCACCTCAGACACCATCTAATTTCACATGCTCATTTTAAAGCTGTAACTTTATTCTATGTATTAGTATTAAGACATCTTTACTATCTGAAGGTTAGATTTACAATAATTGCAAGTATCCAAAATACCCCCAAAATGCCCTTATGCCCCTGAGTACATAAAATAAAAACTTCTAGAATGCAGTCTATGGAATAACTCATAAAGTAGAATTTTCATTGGTTCATTATATCTATTAAAACTTTCCTCAATTTTGACTACATATAATAAGATTTGACTCATAAATCACTACTTAAAAATTTACTCCCTACATAAATAAATATGGCAGTTTAATGAAAAATCTCTAAAATGCTTTCCCGTTCAAATAAAATACACTGAACATCAGTTAGTATTTTTTGTTTTGGCTAAAGGGCCCTATTATAAACATAAATCATTTCTATAGGTCTGTGGAATTATACACTACTTACTACACAGGTGGCTTTTCCCTTTCATCATATGCCCCCTTCCTAACATTAAAAGCTGTCTGTAACTGATGTGTTCATAGTGTGACAGTGCTTCTCAGGGAGAAGAAATTATGCAGTAAGCACAATTAAAATTCAAACAAAGGCTCAATTTATTTATTTCTCATCTTTTATTCTTCTCAATTTTCATGTTTGCCTTTAGTAACCATCATTAACTAAAGAAAATATTCCATTACCAATAATTTCATAAAAGGTATTCTGCAGTTGCCATTATTTTCAGGTTGCTTACTATCCAAAGGCTTTACAAAACTACTATTAAAAAAAAAAAAAAAAAATCCTGGTTTCAGGACTATTTCAGATTGCAGGTTTAGGTTAGTCGCCCCCCCACACCCTTTTTTTTTAAAATTGAGGTGTGTTCACAGAAATTCTTTTTCACCTCATGAGTTTTTTTTTTTAAGTATGGAATGCAGAATTCTCCCTACCAAATTTTAACCATATTCCACCCAGATTTTACCCTATTACATTTTGAAGTGTATTTGTGCAAAACGTTCTCCAAAATCAACAACAATGAGTCCAACATTAATTTTATAAATCTCAACATGTATTTTCATTTTAAATTTATACTTTGAAAAACTATTTTATAAAGAAATTGAGTTCTTAGTATCAACAAAAGAAGTACTCTATGCTTCACATAAGACTTAAATTTTGATTAAAGATTGAATTGGCTGGCACAACAAACACAATCAAAAGAACGACATCTATATCAGAATTTCAAAAGTAACTCTCAAGTTTACCTGCTGTCTTGTTTATAGTGATCCCAATCACGATGATCTTTACCATTACTAAAAGAAGAATAGGGTCTTTTCCTGGAATCACTCTTTTTGTAAGAATCTCCCTGATGCCGGTCTTTATGATGATCATGAAACTGAGATATCAAATGTCTATCAGATGAATAACTATCTCTGCTACTATCATCATGGTTTGTATTCTCTTTTAATCTTTCCACATCTGTTAGAAACAAAGTCCAACTTTTATTAATGACTTACAAAGGAAGTGATAAAAATAACTTTGCAGCTAGATTAAAAAAAACCTCCAGCTTCAACTCCTACCAAAACAAAATTACACCCCAAAGAGAGGCAGCTAAAGCATTTAGAAAAAAATGCAGTAGTAAGGTTACAAAGGAGCCCGAGGAGGCATAGTAGGTAAAGTATTTGTCTGCTAACCAGAGAAGGTCAGCAGTTCAAATGCACTAGCTGCTCTGCAAGAGGAAGATGAAGCAATCAACTTTCATAAAGATTTATAGCCTTGGAAACTCTATGGGGATTGCTGTAAGTTGGAATCAATTTGATGGCAGTGGGTATTTTTTTGTTTTTGTTCTTTAAGGCTCAGCAAGGGCCAACTGATTCTTAAATATAAAGAATTGCAACTGAGAAATACAGGTGCTTACCTTCTCAGATGGACTATACTTTTGTGACTCTTGTATGAAAAGAATGCATTATTCTTCCAAACATCAAAAAAGAACATACATTCATTTTAATAATTAGTCTATAATTCCTAGAAACTGGTAAAAGGCTGAGTAATTTATGGAAGTTTATAATAAGCTAAAAAGGATTAAGATAATAGATTGGATATAATACGTAGGTTTGTATTAGAATCATAATATCTTACTATAAAGACACTTTTAAATAAAAACAAAAATTCATTTTATAATTTATTTAAAACAAAATTAAGAAGCAAAAAAACAGTTTTTTAAAAGATGTATTCTCCAAAACAATTAGTTAGGTTTACTTACCTGGATTTCTAATCATATGAACATTCAAGTTGCTGTTCTGGTCACTGTTTTGCTAAAATAAATGTACAAAAGTGTAAGAATCTTTTTTAACTGGCTTCAAATACTTACGAGACATAAAAAAATCCATAAAAACAAAATTCTGAACAAATCCCTCACATAGGTTTTAGAACACATAAAAGCAACATTTATAAATCTTTTTTTTGTAAAGCAAAATGGTTTGCCTCTTATCTTTAAAAAAAAAAATTTAGAAAAAGTTTGACTTACAGACAAGTTACAAAAATAGTACCAAGAATCCCCACATACCCTTCATCCAGCTTCCTCTAATGTCAATATCTTACATAACTATGGTACAATGATCAAAACCAAGTACTTGACATTGGAACAATACTATTAACTACTTTACTCAGACATCCCATTTCTCCCCACTAATGCTTTCTTGTGTGTTCTAGGATTTAGCTTAAAACTTCCTATTATACTTAGTTGTCATGTCTCCTTAGTTTTCCCTAATCTGTGATGATCCCTTAGTCTTCCTTGTTTTCCATGACTTTGATATTTTTGAAGACAGTAATTCTGGATAATGTCCCTCAATTTGCGTTTGTCTGACATCTTCTCATGATTAGAGTAAGGTTCTGCATTTTTGGCATAATAAACACCACGAAAGTCATGTGTTTTTCTTAGTGCAACACATTAGGAGTTCATGATGTCAGTATGTCTTATTACTGGTGACGTTAACTGCGATGACTTGGTTAAAGTGGTATCAGCCAGGTTTCTCCTGTATAAATTAGTTTTTCTTTTGTAATTAATAAGCAAACATCTCAGAAGAGATCCTTTTAAATTATGCCAGTATTCTTGGTTTTTGCCCACTAATTTTAGCTTCCATTGAATTTTGTCTCCAACAATTACAACTGTGGTGTTCTAATGGTGATTTTCTATCTCTTGATGGCAGTGAGTGTAATTCTTACTACATTTATTAGCTGAAATCCTGTATAAGGAAGAACACCTCCTAATTTAAGGAAATAAGGAAAACAATATGATACATTAATTTACCTGAGATTCCTGCCGTTTTTTAATAGCATGTTTATATAATTTGTGTAATTTTCGTGCATCAAACTCAGTAAATTTAGACACGAAAATCCACAGGTTTCTAGAAGAAGAAAAGGTATATTAGTCTGGTGAAAAATACTTAGTTTTTCCATTGAGTCCTTTCCCTCTAGACCAAACATACACATACACACACACACACACACACACCCACACCAAGACCTCTATGGCACCAAGTCCAAGGAGATTTTATTCCTAGTATTTATAAAACTTCACATATAAAGGCATCAATGAAACTAAACATTTATTTTTAATTCTCTTTCAAGTTCCTTCATTTTAATATCTTTGGAATGAAAATCAGTCATTAATACAAACTTAAAGTGTACCAAACCAAAAGTGTAAAAGAGTAAGGAGGAGACTCATCCTTTATGATCAAGATTGTGGATATATGGAACAAGGTATGTTAGTTAGTAGTTTCAGTAGAGATACCATCTATTTAGTATGGATTAAGCTTATGAAAAAATGTTTCTAATTACTGCATTAAAAAGCCTATGTGATTTTATTATGGTGATGAGAGTAATGTGACCAGACACTACAAACCATGGAAAGCATGGTTTCTCTAGGCTGCTTTTCCCATACCAAGGGAGGTACTAACAATTGATCATAGTACTCTTTCATGATGAATTGAATCCTTCTTAGTATACCTTTCTTAGCAGCTGCTGGTCATTGCTGAAGTACTAGTAATAGCTTAACATATTTATAAGCTCTGGTGGTGTAGTGCCTAAGGCATCTGACTGCTAACCAGAAGGTCTGTGGTTCAAACCCACCAGCCACTCTGTGCAAGGAAGACAGGGCAATCTACTTTCATAAAGATTTAGAAACCCAAAGGAGGGTGTTATGAGTTGGAATTGACTCGATTCATTGAGTTTGGTTTGGGTTTTTTTTTTTTAAAACACATTTATAATTTTTTCATAAGAGTCTTCGTTTTTTAGTAAGTATGTTAAAGTATGAATTTGTAAAGACAGAGGAATTACTAATAATTTTTAAAAAGTTACACTATAAAAATCCATTGCAGTTTAAACAGCAACCATCCACATTCTAAATCACTCAAAATTTGCTTCTATGGTGAAATTTCATACTTATGAAATTGAGCTATTTAAATAAACTACAGCATATTATAGGAGCTCTGGTAGTATAGGGCTTAAGGCACTTGACTGCTAACCAGAAGGCTGGTGGTTCAAACTCCCCAGCCACTCCTCGAAAGGAAGGCTGGGCAATCTACTTCCATGGTGATACCACCTCGGAAACCCAAGGAGGGGACGCTATGAGTCAGGTCTGACTTGACAGCACGTAACAACAACAACAGCATATTATTAGGTTATTCTTAACTAATGGATACTTTCATAATATATACCACTTATAATTTTGTTACTAATTGTTTATTATGAAAACTTTCAAACATATAACACTACGATGAAAAAATTTTACAATGACCACACATATACCACCAGCCACTCCTGGGAAGGAAGGCTGGGCAATCTACTTCTGTAGTGATACCGCCTCGGAAACCCAAGGAGTGGTCACTATGAATCGGGTCTGACTCGATGGCACAGAACAACACACACATACCCAGTACCTAGGTTTTATTAACATTTAATTGTGCTTGCTTTATCATCATCCCATATATCCATCTCCTTATCTATTCTTGTTTGATGAATTTCAAAGTAAAATTCAGTATATGTCCCCCAAAATACTTCAGTATGCATACCATTAACTAGTATTCATTATTGTTTTCTTAAAAAACTTATACACAATGAAATGTATAATATTTAAATGCACATTCACCAAGTTCTGCACATTAATACACTGTCTAACCAAAATCCCTATCAAGATATATAGGCTATTATCAACACCCAGGAAATTTCCTTCATCTCTTCCCACCTCCAATATCTTTTTTTTTTTTTTTTTTTAATGTCAAGGTTCTTTTCCCAGTGGATAGCTGCGGTACAGTGGAACAGGTAAGTCATGGTTAAAAAACTGAGAAGTAGAATACACTACCCATGCAATCAATTACCAATGAAATGAAAGAATAAAAATAGCTAATGTAAAATTATGAAAGATAATTCTTTACATAAGATCTACAAAATTTTATTATTGATTAGCAATTGAGAAAATAAAGTCAATTAATATGGAAAATATTAAATAACATCTTTGTAATTAATACCTACTTTAGTCAAATTCTGTTACTATTATCATCTGTTACACGACTTAAATAAAACAGAATTTAAAAAAATCAAAATGATGGTGGTATATTCAAAAGGTCCTACCAGCATATAAAATAGTTGAAAATTTACTTGGGTTTCCGAGGCAGTATCACTACGGAAGTAGATTGCCCTTCCTTCAGAGGAGTGGCTGGTCGGTTTGAACCGCCAGCCTTCTGGTTAGCAGTCAAGTGCCTTAGGCACTATGCTACCAGAGCTCCTTTGCGTCTTTATATATATATATGTGTGTGTGTGTGTGTATAAACACACACACACACTTTTATTGTACAAATGTGATCACAAGTAACATTTTCAGACTTTTGAATGAGGCTGTAATTTAGTTCTGGAAATGTCACAAGACTTGGTGTATGCATGGGCACACTTTGCCAGAGCTCTGCACCCCCCTCATTTCTGCCTATTTTGTGTGTGTGATTTTTGTGGGTATGTTATTTGCAAAAAATAACCGTCTATAAATTCATTTAAAGATCAAAGGAATATTCTCAGCTGTTAGGAATTTCATTTCAGCTTTTTATCACTCAGTTTATTTTTTTGTCTAAGTTTGCTTTTAGATTTCTTTCAAGGTAAATAATATACCTATATTATATGCTGTAGAACTTAAAATATAAAACTTTGTGTATTTCTTTTTCTTCTGGTGACCACTGTTCTGGCATAGAATTCTTAACAATTGAAGGATATACTGATTCTCCTTTTGTTAACTGGAGTAACAGCAAAATAAAAGCTAGAACATATTTTTATCTTTAATAAATTTTCAACTATTTTATGTGCTGGTAGGACCTTTTGAATATACCACCATCATTTTGATTTGATTCCCCTCCTTCTATCCTGCCAACTTCTAAGAAACTCTGGTCTCTATACTTTTGCCTGTTCTTGTCTTTTCATGTAAGTGAGGTCATACATTTGTCCTCTTCTAGGACTCTATATAATTATGGATCAGGTCTTTATCTTCTTTTAATTTGTTGTTGTTGTTATGTGCCGTCGAGTCAACCCCGACTCATAGCGACCCCTCCTTGGGTTTCTGAGGCAGTATCACTACAGACGTAGGATTGCCCAACCTTCCTTCCGAGGAGTGGCTGGTGGACCACTTAATAAATGTAGCTGTGTCCTTTGAAGGGAGATTTCACAGTTCAATGATACATCTTTAAAAAGAGGAGTCATTTCCCTGCTTTAGCATTTATTTATTTATTTTTTAAAATAGTCTTTCTTTCTTTGAGATAACACAGACCAGAATAAAACCTAGTCTGCTTTCTGGAATATTCCTCAATTGGGTTAATTTACCCGCCTTCTTTTAAGAGAATCTGGCATAACCAGAGCCACTGGCAGCAGGAATGAGCACTAACAAATATATGGTCAAGGTTGATGAGAAATAAATGGGGATAAGACAAAAAGGCAATATGTCCAGCTGGGGAAATGGAAGAGGGATCAGAGTCTGAAAATAAAATAGGGCAGACAGAATACTTTAGTCTAAGGAATCTAAACAATAAGATGTTCCTTATTTCTAATCTAGAGAGCAGGTAAAATAGACATTCTGCTTCTTCACAGTTACAAAAACATAAACCACTAATGGTAAAGTTTTTTTAAAATGGTTATGTGGCACACAATTAAATATTTTCCCCTTGGTATCAGTTGATTTTGGCAGAGATATAAGGAGGAAGGGGACAAGGATCAGGTATTTTTTTCTACTTTAGTCAAATCATTTTTAGTCCTCCAGAAATATTTCATTAAATTTGTTTTAATGTGTAACTGCATTGCCTACTGCAAAAAAATCAAGAGACAAATATACTGATGTAAGTGACTGCTGTGTACCCAATTTTACTTTTTCACTAACTTGTCTTGTAGTCTGCCTTAACACTGGTCTGGAACTGCAAATCATTAAGACCTGATCTGTAAACTAACAGCAGCTCAGATTTACAATTTTGAGATAATTGTGTTGATGCTGTTTCTAAAGTAAAGGAGCAAACAAAATCTGTCTTTTACATTGCTTGAAGATATTAATTTTTGTAAGACTTTACCATATACTCAGAAGACGAATTGCTAAGTTTATATAACAATAAATCTATTTGTTTGGCACACCAATTTCTAAAGATATTACTGAGAATATTTTGGTCAATTGCAATGAATTTTAAAATAAAATACAATTTACATTTTAATAAAAAAGGTTTCCCTAATTCTATTTAAAGGCAGAGGTAATCACTCTATGGCTTATTATGAGATATATATATATCTCATATATATATATCTGGACAATGAATAAGGAAGACCGAAGAAGAGCTGATGCTTTTGAGTTGTGGTGCTGGTGAAAAATGCTGAAAGTACCGTGGACTGCTAAAAGAACTAACAGATCTGTTCTGGAGGAAGTGCAGCCAGAATGCTCCTTGGAAGCAAGAATGGCCAGACTTCGTCTCACCTATTTTGGTCATGTTGTAAGAAGGGACCATTCCCTGGAGAAGGATGTCATGCTTGGTAGGGTGGAGGGTCGACGAAAGAGGGGAAGGCCTTCAACGAGATGGACTGACATGGTGGCTGCAATGATGGGCTCAAGTATAGCAGGGATTGTGGGGCTGGTGCGGGATCGGGCAGTGTTTCGTTCTGCTGTGCATGGGGTCGCTATGAGTCGGAAACGACTCGACGGCACTTAACAATGTATGTATATATATATATATACATGTGTATATATACATGTGTATATATATATATATATATGAGTAATCACTCATGAATAAAAATCTTTTAGGTTAAAGGGAAAAAAAATTAAATCATTTTCAGTTACCTCTTTACATGATACTTTGCTACCTATTCTTCAGAAGTAGAAAAATAAGCTACAATACACAAGTGAAAATAGTTACAGAATTACATACCGTAATTACATATATTACAAATACAAATTACATAAAAAATTTAGTACCTCCTGAAAAGTACATCACTTACTTTCTCCATTGCTTAATTTGTTCAGGATTTGTATACTCTTTCAGACACTCCGTGATATGGTCTCCAATTTTTATTAAACATTGTCTAGTATGTTCCAGTTGTTCTCTTTCTGAAAGACCTTTCTCAGGCCTATCAAGTTGTTTCAAAGCTGCTTTGACAGGCCTCATTCTTTCTTTACACTTTAAAACAGGAAAATAAGAATATAAATACATATATTAAAAACCAAAATTCAACAGATCTACCTCTCTCAAACAATGTGTAGCATTGGGAAAGTCAACTGCAAAGGAACTGTATCAAGTGATAAGGAGCAAGGATATCTCCTTGAGGACTAAGGTGCGCCTGACACAAGCCATGATATTTCCAATCGCCTGGTATGCATGTGAGAGCTGGACAATGAATAAGGAAGACCGAAGAAGAGCTGATGCTTTTGAGTTGTGGTGCTGGTGAAGAATGCTGAAAGTACCGTGGACTGCTAAAAGAACTAACAGATCTGTCCTGGAGGAAGTGCAGCCAGAATGCTCCTTGGAAGCAAGAATGGCCAGACTTCATCTCACCTATTTTGGACATGTTGTAAGAAGGGACCATTCCCTGGAGAAGGATGTCATGCTTGGTAGGGGGGAGGGTCGACGAAGGAGGGGAAGGCCTTCAACGAGATGGACTGACATGGTGGCTGCAATGATGGGCTCAAGTATAGCAGGGATTGTGGGGCTGGTGCGGGATCGGGCAGTGTTTCGTTCTGCTGTGCATGGGGTTGCTATGAGTCGGAAACGACTCGACGGCACTTAACAACAACAACCTCTCTCAATGATATCCACTTGAGTAAATATATAACACTAAGCCTCACTGGCAGGTGGTGGCTCTGCTTGATGTGCACTGGCTGGAAACTGAACCAGGGTCTTCCCCATGGAAGGTGAGAATTTCCTCACTGGGTCACCATCTCCCTCTCTTAAATACTAGGATTCTCCCCTACCCGCTTCAGAGGTTCCTAGGAAAAGCCAGGCTTTTCATTAATATTTAAAATCAGACTCTGTCTAATTTATCAGTCTTGATATTAAGTAAAAGCTTTGGGTTTTATATAGCTTGTGCCAAAAAAAAAAAAAAAAAAAGTACTTTTCATACCTTTTAATTGGTATAAAAGTATATTTAAAAGATTACTTTTTATACAAGGGTCCTTAGGTGGCACAAATGGCTCAGCACTCAGCTACTACTAGCTGAAAGGTTGAAAGTTAAAATCTACCCAGTGGCACCCTGGAAGACAGTCCTGGAGATCAACTTCTGAAAAGTCATAGCCTTTTCGAAAACCCTATGGAACAGTTCTACTTTGCACATGTGGGGTCATCTTGCACTACTATCGACTCAACAGCCACTGACACCACACCTTTTTTATACTGAAGCATACCATCCTAACCATTCTTAAACACAGATTAAAACATAGTAAAATATTTTAGAGTACAATATAATGTTTTGTCAAAAGTCAGGATTTTTGTAAAATAAAATATGCTGGCAAAACCTCTCAAAATCAATACAGCAAGATATATAAACTATTCTAAACCTCTGGGAAAAAATAAACTGAGTACTCTGACTTTTGCTACCATTACATTTTGGGGGCAAAGGGTTGTAAAAAGCAGTTAATAGAGATCAACATTTTCCTTATCTCTACTCCTCTGAAACATTAATGAAAGAATGACATAAAAAATTGTACAATTCAATTCAATTCAAATCCAATTCATGCAATAAAAACTATAATAATCTCATACCAAAGTAAAAATAAAGACATTACTAAAAAGTCAAACATTACATAAATTTCATTTATGAATATATATGTAAAAACAAATGTAAACAATAATTAAATTCATGAGTAATACCATTAGTTTACTTCCAGGATACGTCAACATCTGATAATATATTTTAAGTTGATCAAACACCATTTATTTAAAAAGTTCTCTCACGAATGCTCAGAAGGCTGTCTTATTATAAGTGAAGTGTCTATGTATGTGTGGATTTCCTTACAAATGCTTTATTATGTTTCAATGATCTATTTGTCCACAATGAATTGTAAAGTTTCCTATCTTTTACTAAGAGTATCCTTACACTGGAATTAACTGTTAATTAAAGCTAGAATTCAGACAAGCCTTATACCTTTTGGAAAAAAAAAAAAAATCTTTCATTTCCTTTCCAATTTTTCATGTCATTGATTACCTGTCTCTGTTTCCTGTTGGCTTTCAATTTTAGTAAGTTTTTACCTGTCTCATATCATTCAGCCCTTTCTCTCTTTAATCATTTGTCCTTGATTCTACTATTATTGAACTTTCCAGTCATAATTCTGCTGCAGGTCTGAGTTCAGTACCAACCTCCACCAAATTTTCAACTATTACCTATTTTCAAGGTTGTCCAATGTGTCAAACATTGTTCTGAAACCTTTTCAAGTACCAACTCATTTAATTTCCATACTATTTCCTAAAACCATTATTGTGACTCCACAGCTATTAACCTTAACCACTATACATCACTTCATAACAGTGCAACCTCAGTATAAAGCTTTCCTCAAAATTTGTAACATAAATGATTTCATAGTTCAAACAAGTTTATGAGTTTCTGATTATTGGAAAAAGGCCAAGAAAGGTTCTCACTTATTTTAAGGAACATAAAAGCACAACAGCAATGTAGAGCCAGTCTATTTTAGACTAGTGCTACTAAAAGTGTGGTCCATGGACCTATGTCAGTCCTTAATGAAAGAGGTAAAGAAATTGAAAATGCTCACAAACTTTTTATATCAATTTTTTAAAAATTTTATTTTGTTGGTGTTGAGAATATACACAGCAAACACACCAATTCAACCGTTTCTGCTTGTATAATTCAGTGACATTGATTATATTGAGTTGCACCATTCTCAATCTCCTGTTCTGAGGGTTCTTCTCCCATTAACATAAACTCTCTGCCCCCAAGGTTTCTATCTAGTTTTCTGAGTTGCTGTTGTCACTTTTATCCCATATAGACAGTTCTTAAAGAGCATAATGCTCAATGTAGACATTTTTTACTAGTTAAACTAAATAATTGTTTGGTATTTAGAAGACTTCAAAGGATATTTTTGGTTTAAGGTTTAAAAACTATCTCAGGGCAATCATTCCAGGGGTTCATTCACACCCATGGCTCAAGGATCTGGGGTCTATGAGAATCTGAAATTCTGTTCTACATTTTCCCCCTTTTGATCAGGATTCTTCCAAAGAATCATTGATCAAAACGTTCATTAATGGTAGCTAGGCACCTGGTGATATAGTGCCTAAAGCATTTGACTCCTAACCAGAAGGCTGGCAGTTCAAATCTACCAGTGACTCCTCGGAAGGAGTGGGCAATCTACTTCCATAGAGATACTGCCTCGGAAACCCAAGGAGGTGTCCCTATGAGTCGGAATTGACACCAGTGAGTTTGGTTTAGGCACCATCTAGTTCTTCTGATCTCGGTACATGGGGGCAATTACCAGCACATTCCATATCCTCCCTCTATTCCTGATGCTCCACCTTCCCCTATTGCCCTAGGTAAAGACCAACTGTGCCTTGATGGGCACTTTTAAGACCCCATGCACTATACTGCGTGGGGTCTTAAAAACCCTATGCACTACACAATGAACTAGAGGTAGAACAGAAACACTGAATTAGGCAAATTAACTGGGATGTCCCATGATCCTAAACCTCTTAACTGAGGAACCAAATCCCACAAGGTTTTTTGGTTATACATAAGACTCAGCAGCTACTCTTTTGTTTGCATGTGTGTGTTAAATATATTATACAACTTTTGTTTGATATATTACAACTTTTATAGGCACACAATTTATTGACATCATTACAATAATCAGCTATTTGCCTATCAAAAAATGAACTGGTAAACAAAGAAAGTGCAAATTTAAGTCTACCAAATCCAGCAATACAACCTTGGGCTGGTATTTTGTATGTATTTTTTCACATTTTATTTTTTGTTTTTATTGTTGATTGTTATTTTTTTAAAATTTTGGTCTGTGAAAGATTAGATGGAAACAATAACAATAACAAAAACAACAAACTACTCCTTTATCGTAGGTAAAAGGCACTATTATATACAGATAATAGGCTCAGGAATTGAAAAGAAAATCCTAAAGGTAGACAAAAGAAGTTCACTCTAAATATTCCCTATGTCTCTGTCATTTATTAAGAAGTATTTCTCAGTTGATTTTAAGACACCTTTCAAAATTTAAATCTGTTGCTTTTATAAGCAATTTATACAGCATTATATTCAAACTACAAATTCTAAACTATTAAGATCCAAAAGATGACATTATAATTTAAATGGTAGATAAATTAATAGCCAAAAAGTCTACTGCTTACAATGCTGAATGTCTTCTGATCTAGCTCTTCAGATTCTTCAGATATGGGAACTGGTTCTCCACTTGCAGTGATATGAACTGGAGCATCTGATGCTGAGGATTTTTTTGATCTTTCCTTGCTATCAGACTTGTATTCACTCAACTGAAGAAAAAGAGAAAATAAAACAAAAACAAAAAACCCAACAACAACAAAGGCAAAATGATTAACATTTGTAGAAAAAGACTACTGTTTCATTTATTCTACAAGTATTTATTCTGACTGCATACTCTTAACTATTTTGTTTCTTTACCCAATTTTATTTGGAAAAACCAAAAAATAAAGCTTCTTATACCCTTATCAACTTTTAATGTACTCAGATACTGAGACTAATTTGGTCTGGTACTTAATTTGTTCTCCTAAAGTGTAAATATGCTGATTTTTTTCACTTTCTAAATTTTACATTATAATTTGAATACCTTTCCCTTTTTGTCTTTTTCTTTCTGCATAGCTTCTTTTACTTTGTTTTCTCTTTTTTCGTTAAAATCTTCTGCCTTTAAATCTTTCCTATACTCTTTTTCTTTTATCTCCCTTCTAAATTCTCTTTTATTCTCCATTTCTTTTGCTTCCCTTTTTTCTTCTGGTTCCTTCTTTATACAAATACATAGTTGAGGTATTTCTTCACTGTCTCTTTCTCTTTTAACTTTTTTATTTGGATGTTTCACAGAAGTGACCTTATCCTGTAAAGTGCAAGTTTGGCCAATGTATTACTAACCAAATCGTGATTACTACTTTTTCTTTTGGCATCACTATGGATTGCATGTATGTGGATTCTTTGAGATATAACCCAGAATCCCATGAATTATGTTACATGCAATATTTACCTTCCTATAAATTAAGGTAAGCCAGTCCCATACAAAATTTGTAACAAAATTAAAGAGACAGAAGCTCATTCAACTAGCAAATGACTGAAAAGGAAGAACCTCTGCTCTATCCCTCTAGTGATATATATAATACTGCTACTGGATAGGTAGATTTGTGTTGTATAAATGAGGCTTTGTGATGAGTCATAAAAATGAACTTCACTAACTGAAAGTAAAACTTCAGGCCTTAGTTCAAACTTTAAAGTAATTACTAAAACACATCATGTGTCCTTCCCATAGGTAAGGCTGCTTTCCTAAAACACATTCCTACCTTATCATCATCATCATCAGACTTTTCTGAGGGCAGGGGAGAAGAATCACTCTTTATTTCTTCTTTCACTTTTAAAGACTTCATTGCTTTATTCTTTTTAGCTCTTGCTTTTCTTCTCTTTGAACCTCCCTAAAAAAATAATTAAATTCTTATTTTAACCAATTTTATAAAAAAATTTCATCAGTACTAAACCTAAAATGCTAGAACTCCTCCTATTTTAAACCACTTCTTAGGCTGTTAGTGATAAATTACACCAATCTTAAGAAAAAATATGCAAGTTGATAGAATGTAATTAATCACCTATAATATATAAATAATAAATATTAACCAACTATAATTATTCCTTTAATAAAGAGGATTAAAGAGAGAGAAATAAAATTTTTGTTTTCCCAGGTATATATGACCTTCAAGTAAATACAGTGAGTGCTGTGAGACACAGTATTAAAAATTGTTTTTAATGGTACATAGGAAGTTACTGACATTATGGTCACAGGCAAAGTTTTAAGGTATTTTGTTTCCAAAAACCTTCCTTTTAGTGTCTTTTTCCTATACTTTTGGAGCCCCCTTATAATTAAGCACAGTGACCTGATACTGACCTAAAGCTCTTCAATGCCTCCAAATAAAACATTAACACAGGCATGACTTCTGAAAAAGTGTTCCACACTCTAATTTTCCCATTACCTCTTCAAATACTAGAAAAAAACTTCTGAAACATTCATGAAAAATGTAAGATTACACTTTTGAAAGATGACTCACTAGTTTTAATGTGTTTACTGAGGTAACTTACAATTACCATATTCAAATAAAACTACTGAATTACAGAAAAATACACGTATAAATTCATATTCACTATGTATGTCTAGGGTGTTCAATATACTAGATTTATTTTACTGAAAAGTAAACTGATTGTAAATATCTGAATTTTAACTTACTGCACCAGAAAGTCTCTGAGCTTCTTTTCTTGCAAGATCTTTACTAAGTAATTTGATGAGGTAGTCTGCACGTGTCTGCAACTGTTTTGCTTGTGGTTTTTTATCAGGATCATCTGGGAGAATCTTAAAAAAGTAATTTTTTTTCAGGTTGTTATTAATAAATAATATGAAAAATATACTGGCCAAAAATTGTTTTAAAAAAATACGTATGTAATTTACTAACAATTTACAATTTTTTAAATTCCTTTATTACAAACATGGATTTAATTTTTCTAGGAGTTAATTCTAAACAATTATTTAAAAAGTCCCTCACGTTACTACCTTTCAAAATGAGAATTACAAGTGGGAGGATATAAATTTTTTCAAATGTACATCATCATCCAGTGTTATTAAACGCTATAGTATTTTTGGATTCCATTTCTCTCAGTAACAGTATATTAATTATAAAACAAAAACAACCAAAAAAGCAATTGTAGGCAAGTCAACTTTGCTCATGGTGACCGCCTATGTGTCAGAGTAGAACTATGCTTCACAGGGGATTCAATGAATGTTTTTCTAGAAGTAGATGGCCAGGAAACAGGTGGCTCCTGTTGCTTGACCTACCAATTTTAGACCTGCCAGCCTACACAACACTTGTTAGCCCCTTGAAGAAAACCTCTCTCTCTTTCTCTCTCCCCGTGTATGTACGTACCCCACTGGTTCTGTTTCTCTACATAATCCTAAAACAGCTTCATAGTAGCAAATGACAAAGTACTGGTCTGTTGTGACGTGCATAGTAGCAAATGACAAAGTACTGGTCTGTTGTGACGTGCTGTCAAGTCATCTCAGACTCATAGCAACCCTATGCACAGCAGAAAAAAAACACCACCCAGTCCTGTGCTAGCCTCACAGTCCTCACTATACCTGAGCCCATCACCGCAGCCACTGTGTCAACGCATCTCATTGAGGGCCTTCCCCTTCTTCATTGATTCTCCACTTTACCAAGCTTGATATCCTTTCTCCAGGGAATGGTCCCTCCTGACAATAAAACCAAAGCAGGTGAGATGAAGTCTGGCCATTCTCGCTTTCAAGGAGCATTCTGGCTGCACTTCTTCCAGAACAGATTTGTTAAGTCTTTTCAGTAGTACATGGTACTGAGCATTCTTCTCCAACATCACAACTCAAAAGCATCACCTCATCTTCTGTCTTCCTTATCACTGTCCAGCTATCACATGCATAAGATTGAAAATATCATGGCTTGGGTTAGGTGCACCTTAGTCTTCAAGAAGACATCTTTGCTCTTCATTTCTTGAAAGAGGTCTTTTGCAGCAGATTTGACCAATGCAATATGTTGTCTGATGTCTTGACTGCTGCTTCCATTGGTGTTGATTGTAGGACCAAGTAATATGAAGCCCTTGACACCTTCAATCTTTTCTCCATCCATCGTGAAGCTGTTTATTGGACCAGTTGTGAGGATTTTTGTTTTCTTTATTTTGAGGTGTAATCCATACTGCAGACTGTAGTCTTTAATCTTCATCAGTAAGTGCTTCAACTCGTCCTCACTTTCAGTAAGCAAAGTTGTGTCATCAGTATATTGCAGGTTGTTTCTGCGTCTTCCTCTAATCCTGATGCTTTGTTCTTTTCATATAATTCAGCTTCTTGGATTATTTGTTCAGCATATAGTTGAGTAAGTATGGTGAAAGAAGACTACCCAGATGCACTCCCTTCTTGATTTTAAAACCATGCAGTATCCCCTTGTTCTGTAAGAACGACAGCCTCCTGGTCTATGTACAGGTTCCTCATGAGTACAATCAAGTATTCTGGGACTCCCATTCTTCTCAATGTTATCCATAATTTGTTATGATCCACATAATCAAATGCTTTTGCACAGTCAATAAAAGATAAGTAAACGTCTTTCTAGTATTCTTTGCTTTCAGCTAAGATCCACCTGACGTCAGCAATGACATCCCTCGCTCCATGTCCTCCTCTGAATCCAGCTTTCTGGAATCAATCTGTCACCATACTGCTGCAACCATTTTTAAATTATCTTCATTAAGATTTTACTGATGTGTGACATTAATGATATTGTTTGATAATTTCCACATTCTGTGAGATCACCTTTCGTTGGAATGGGTACAAATATGGATCTCTTCCAGTCAGCTGGCCAGGTAGCTGTCTTCCAAATCGCTTGGCATAACTGAATGAGTGCCTCCAGTGGGGTATCCATTTGTTGAAACATCTCAATGGGTATTCCATCAATTCCTGGGGCCTCGTTCTTCACCAACTCTTTCAGTGCAGCTTCGACTTCTTCCCTCACTATCACTAGTTCTTAATCAAATGCCACCTCTGAAAACAGATGGACATGGATCAATTCTTTTTGGTACAGTGACTGCATATTCCTTCCATCTTCTTTTGGTATTTCCTGCTTCAGTCAATATTTTGCCCATAGAATCTTTCAATATTGCAACTCTTGCCTCAGTCCTTTCAGCTTGAGAAATGCTGAGCATGTTTTTCTCTTTTGGTTTTCTACCTCCAACTCTTGGCACATTTCATTATAATAACTGACCTTGTCTTCTCGAGCTGCTCTTTGAAATCTTCTGTTCAACTCTTTTCTCTTGTCATTTCTTCCATTTGCTTTAGCTACTCTTCACTCCAGGGCAAGTTTCAGAGTCTCTTCTGTCATCTATTTTGGTCTTCTTTTCTCATCTTTTTAGTGACCTCTTGCTTTCTTCATGGATGATGTTCTTGATGCCATCCCACAATTCTTTGGGTTTTCAGTCAATGCTGTTCAATGCATCACATCTATTCTTTACATAGTCTCTAAATTCAGGAAGGATATATTCAAGATCATATTTTGGCACTCATGGACTTGTTTTAATTCTGTTTAACTTCAAGTTGAACTTGCATATGAGCAGTTGATTATCTGTTCCACAATCAGCTTCTGGCCTGGTTTTGGCTGAAGATATTGAGGTTTTCTATCTCCTCTTGCCACAGATGTAGTCAATCTTATTCTTGTGTAGTCTATCTGGTGAAGTCCACGTGTATAGCCACCATTTATGTTGTTGAAAAAAGGTATTTACAATGAGTAAGTCGTTATTGCAGAATTTTATCATGCAATCTCCAGTGTTATTCCTATCATCAAGGCCATATTTTCCAACTACTGTTGACTTTTCTTTGTTTCTAACTTTTCCATTCCAACTGCCAGTCATAATCAACACATCTTGATTGAATGTTCAGTCAATTTCAGACTGCAGAAGTTGGTAGATATCTTCAATTTCCTTATCTTTGGCTTTGGTGGTTGGTGCATAAATTTGAGTAAGAGTTGTATTAACTGGTCTTCCTTGTAGGCATGTGGATATTATCCTATCACTGACAGCACAGTACTTCAGGACAGATCTTCAAACAGTTTTTGTGATGATGAATGCCACACCATTTCTCTTCAATTTGTCATTCTCAGCATAGTAGATCATATGGTTGTCTGATTCAAAATGCCCAAACCCAGTCCATTTCAGCTCATTAATGCCTAGGATATCAATCTTTATGCGCTCCATTTCATTCTTGACAACTTCCAGTTTTCCTAGATTCATGCTTCATACATTCCATTTTCCGATTATTAATAGATGTCTGCAGCTGTTTCTACTCATTTTGAGTCGCTCCATATCAGCCAGTGGTGGTCCCGAAAGCTTTACTCCATCCATATCATTAAAGTCATCTCTACTCTGAGGAGTCAGTCAGTCAGCTCTTCTCCAGTCATATTTTAAGTGCCTTCCGACCTAATGAGCTCACCCTCCGCCACTTTATCGGACAATGTTTCAGCGCTATTCAAAAGTTTTCCAGTAATATATCAGAGTGTTTCACTGCTATTCATAAGCTTTTCACTGGCTAATTCTTTGAGAACTGGATGGCCTGTTCCTTCTTCTCAGTCTGTCTTAACCCAGAAGCTGTTCAAACCTATCCACAATGGGTAACTCTGCTGGTATCTTGTAATACTGGTGGCATAGCTTCCAGCCTCACAGCAGCATGCAAGCCAACCCAGAATGACAAGCTGACAGACAAGTTCATCTCCCTTAGCTGTTCCTAACCCTTCTGCTCACTTTTCCACCTATCCAGGGCCCGACCTTAAAACAAAGCCACAACAGAAGGCCCTGAATTATACATTTGCCTACCCCTCTAGGGGCCTGACCTTAAAACAAAGCCACAGAAGACCCGAGCTGTGCACACGCCTACCTCTTCGGGGGTCCAGCCTTAAAACAAAGCCACCCCACTCGTACCTATGTTGTTGTTGTTTTTATGTGCCATTGAGTCAGACCTGACTCATACCGACCCCTCCTTGGGTTTCTGAGGCAGTATCACTACGGAAGTAGATTACCCAACCTTCTCTCCGAGGAGTGGCTGGTGGGTTTGAACCGCCAGCCTTGTGGTTAGCTGTCAAGTGCCTTAGGCAGACTCATACCTATAAGTTCCATTATGTCAGTGAAGTAGTGAAAATATAAAAGGATGATTAAAATGATAAAGAAATGCCGCCAATGTTTTTTTTCATTTTAGGCCAAGAAATGATTTTAACTAGCACAGTAGCATCGAATCACCAAAAATCCTAAATATCATTTGATATTAAAGTAAAATATTATAAAAAACATACCTACACCCTAATAAAAATATTGTTGGAGGTAAAATGATCCTCAGAAATAATTTAAATTCAATACCTTCATGACCACCAGTTTCTAAAGAAGCCAAGGTCACACAGCTAGCCTTGGTGGCTTGACTCCCCAAGTTTATTCCCAAGATAATTTGAAAGCAAAACTGAGGTCACATTAAATCAATTATCAGTAGTCAACAGAATCAAAAAATACTAAAGTACCTTGTGTGTTAAACTGAGGTCAGGATCCATTTTAATCATTTCCCAACTTCCATATCCATATTCGTAGATACCAATTAACAAGTTGGAATCATCTTCTTTGCCCCAGTCTATATCAAAATGAGCTGCCTTCGTGTGGCATGGGATAGTATACCTATTAAAGTTAACAACTGCTGTCAAGTTAAGTTTATATTTACCTTATTAAAAAATTAATTCTAAAAAACACATTTGAGTCATAAGAACTTTAAAATAACACACTTTACATTGTTTTTAGAAACATTTGTTTCAATATTAGTTAATGACATCATGACCTATACACACACACACACACACACACACACACACGCTCTTAAACAAATTTATAAGTTATTTAACAACAAGAAGTTTTACACATGAGAAACTAAGTAACTCACTGTTTTCTTTCCTCTGGATCTGAAGGAATGGATTTGTGTAATGGTATTAACTCTTCTTCATGAGAGATGACTAGCTTGGCATTCACCTGTACTCCTGATATTCGGAATGTTGGCCCCTTTACTTTTCCAAGTCTACCACCTTAATTTTTTAAAAAAGAGTAAAATATATTTATTCTCAAATACACAATTTGTCATTACTTATGCTAAAAAATATTAGTTATATTACTTTCATTAAAGTATTAATTACATTATTTATATTATGGAGAGGCTTACTGGCAAACCTTAAATTTCACTGTAAGGTTTTCCAATACATACTGCTAATTATAATCCAGCAGATCTGAATTCACAAAAAGTATTTTATGAAATTAAGTGTTTTATCAGTTACAGAAGATTAACTTAATAATACTAAGAGCCTCTAAAAAGAATTAAAGTATGACTTTTTTTCAGTGTATCTGATTATAAATCTTATCTAAATATTTTTATTTCCATAGATGAATTATGAAATCAGCATAATGAAGTAACTATGTTGCAAAGTATATGCATATATTACATTTATGTTTTCCCAGTAATCGCTACTAAAAATATAGTACTGTTAACAGTAAATTCTGATGTTACCTCCCCACCAGTATATACATTGACATTAAGGATGATTCTATTGCTTTTTATAATACAATTCTGTTCTCCATTATCTATTAAACAGGAATGGCCTTGGTTTGTTTTATAAAGCAACTTTTCGGACAGATCAATAGGTGACTTAAGACATAATACCTACCTAACTCAAAATAGGATCCTAACTGGTACAAATTTCTTTTTGCTTAACTGCTAACCTAAAGGTTGGTGTACCTCATCCACCATTAGTACCAAGGAAGAAAAGGCTTGGCAATCTGCTTTTGTTAGGATTATAGCCAAGAAAATCCTACAGAGCAGTTCTGTTCTATACACATGGGGTTACCATGATTCGAACTGAGTAAAGGGCAACTAACAACAACTCAAGAAATGTGTATTTTAAAACAATTATTTACCAAGTAATTTGACTCACATTTTAATATATTACCTGTTCGTTCTGTACCTGAAGAACTATCCTTTAAAGCTTTAATGCAACCATTATGCACCAATTCTCCTAGGCGTCTGAGGTCTACTTCTGACTTATCAACCAATTCAGCATCTCGAGCAATTGCATCTAATCTGTAATAAGATAATTCAATTTCCAGGTAAACATTAGATGAGTTGTGTCATTTAAGATAGACTAAGCTTCCCTCTACACTAAAAGCTCAAAACTGTATGCCCTACAAGTTACAGTTTACATAGCTGCCGTGAAATACTTGAAAACTAGTTAGATTTAGTATATGTATGATCCATTTATATATTCAAGGATAATAAAAGCCAATTCATTACTGTTAAACGGTGTGCTCCAAATTTGAGTATGATGTACCAATTCTGCAAAAGCTTTTCATATACAATCAAATCTCAGTAGAGAAAAGAAGTGATTAAACTTTATGATAATTTAAAATAAAAAGGTAACAGTAAAGCTCTATAATTTTTTATTACTATGAACTGAGTAGAGAAAATGAAAAATGAATAATGTTCAAGTCATTTCTTCATCTAAAGTAGTACGGCAACTATTTTAATTGTTTCATGTTAGTCATCTGAAAATGAAACAAAACTTCTCTAAGTTTTTCATGTTTTCTGTTTTTTATGTTAGAAAAAATAGAATTAAACTAATTCACATCTATGTTCTATATTCAGACAGTGGTTTGGTCACAACAGAGGAGAAAAAGAATTCAAATGAATAACTCTAATTGGTGTTTAACAGGTAACTTCATAAAACTTGCCCTGACAATGCCAATTATAATATAGTTGTATATAATTTGAATTATAAACAGTTCATATAAAATAAAGCTGCAATTAGGGATGTTTCCCTATTTAGGGAAAACAAAATTGCTTTTGAAGTCAGGAGACTATGGTTTTGGCAACTCGGCCTGAATAGGATGAATCTGACCATGCTTTAAGTTTATAATGAATAAATGAGATAATAGGTGAAAATGTCTTATAAAATGCAAAGCAAACACATGTTATTTTATAGAAAAGTTAAAGGGGATAAGAAAATTTTAAATACTAGAAAGAATTAAGGATAGCACAAAATAATTTTTAAAACTCAATTTGAAATTGGCTTTCTTTTAATTTTATAAACACCTAATTGAAAGAAAATTTAACAAAATAGCTAACTGAATGTTAGCATAAGTAAAGCAGAGAGTGTGTAACACAGTCTGTAATTCTGTGAATATTATAAATGAATTTACCTTTCCAGAGGGCCACCAAATTTCTTGTAACTCTTGATAAACCTAACAGAAAACAATTTTTTGTTTTAAATGTCGGTTTCACTAGCTACTAAAAAAAAAAAGAAAAAAGTGCATATTTATAATATATATGGAAATAAAATACTTGTTAGGGTAGAATTTAATTTACGGCACGGCACTGCTATTAACAAAAATGAATAAATTCTGCTAAGAACAAAATCGTTAAAATATTAAGATATGTTAAATAAGAAACTACTTTAATATCCAGCATGGTGTTAAGTTTAGAAACTAACACAAATAAAACAATAGAAGCTAAATTTTATTTCAGGAATACTTTATTTTCACAAGACAAAAAAAAAAAAAAAAAAAGCCCAAAGTTACCACAGAAAGTGTCTCCAGAATAATAATCAATCATATTACACCTCCTCACATTCCAAGTGCTCATCAAAGGTTACTAAATAGCTTTAATTCAGATGTATGGTACATTATGACAACAAGGGAAAATAAAAATTTTACTTAAGAACAAAGCTACCTAAGTGGTTGATGGATGAGGAAAAATATCCAGGGAAAGTAGAAGTTGACTTCTACTTTTCAACTAAAGACAGAGTCCAGCAACTCAGGTGATCATAAAAGTACCCTTAACAAAACCTAACAGTGTATTTAATTTTCTGGTAGAAGGAATGAGGAAGAACTTTATCGGTCAGGTCTATGATTTATAAGAAAAGTGTTACAATGGCTTCAAAGAAACAACAAGCTCTTAAATTACAAAAGCAAACATTTTTGAAATATTACATAAACAAAAGTAAGGCTCCATTCCCCTTAAAGCAATGTGTATATACAAATAAATATATTTTCAAAGAATGCTACAGTTTATCCTGCATGGCCAATCTTATTTCAGTTCCTACATGGTTATATCAGAAATATTTTCAACATGTTTTCTTTCAAAAAACCAATCAACTCAGTGTTAAGAAACTAGGAAAATATGAAACTAAATTTTTCTTACAAGTTATGCTTGAGATTTATAAAAGGATGAGAATTTTTCAGTACATAAAACTTGAAGTATCAAAATGTATCTTCACTGTTCAAAAGGGCAATTATTCTGAACCATGTAATAAAACCAAAAAAATTAGCAGTCTGAAAAGACTAACAATGAATGGAAAGGTTAGATGCCAAACTTGTTTTTTCAAGTTTATAAAGAATAATCAATAGCAGAATCACCCAATTCCTATGCAAATATATTTGCCTCCTCTAAAACTTAATCTTGATCTTTGAAAATGACAAGGATTTTATATTTAAGTTTCACCCTCTAGTAAAAGCAAGCTGAGGCAAAATGGTCTATGTCATCTTACCGCCTAATTTCGGCATCACTAAATCCTTTAATATTCTCTCGAGGAATAGTCCTTGGTCTTCCACGTTTCTTTGGTCTTTTCCTTTCTGAGACTGAATCACTATCAGATCCAGAGTATCTTCTACTTCTGCTGCGCCTCCCTTCACTTCCATTGAAACTAATCTGGAATTTGAAAACAAAAAGAACACTATGAAAACTGACAGAATTAGCAAATTTAAAATTATTCTTCTGATATTAAAAAATCCTGTAAACAAAATTCAAAAACAAAGCAGAGAAAAATGACATAATAATGAACAAAAAGCACACCAAACCCACTGTTACCAAATCAATTCTGACTTATAGACGTCCTGTAGGACAAAGGAGAACTGCTCAATACGTTTGCCAAGGCTGTAAAATCTTTACAGAAGTATACATTTCTCCTATGGAGCAGCTGGTAGGTTCGAAATGCCAATCTTTTGGTTAAAAGTCAAATACCTTAACCACTACACTGCCAGAGCTCCTCATTGTAATGACAAAAGGTAATTAATATCCTTAATTCTTAAAGCACTCTTATAAATCAGGAAAAAAATAACATGCTTTTGTAAAAATGAGTTACTAAACAATCAAATGACATAAACATAATGAAAACTGTACAATTAATTTCCCCAGTAATTTAAAAAATAAAAATTAAGTTAGTAAGATTCAATTATTTTTTTATCCAGCAAGTTAGCCAAGACTAGCTAAGCAATTATAGTTACTATTGGTAAGTGTACAGAAAAACAGACATTCATACATCTCTGGTGGAGTATAAAAAGTTGGAATGTATTTCAAAAGCCTTTAAAAATGCTCATTATTCTGGCCTAGCAACATCACTTTCAGAAATAGGCATTTTTCCTAAGGAGATCATATATGTTGAAAGAATACACACTAACAGCCATTTCTACCATTAAAAGAAAAAAAAAAAATTAAAGCAAATAATTTAAATGGCTCTCAAAAAGGAACTGAATAATCTATACAATGAGACATTTAGAAGCTATTAAAAATCTTGTAGAATAAATAACATTCAAGATACATTTTGTTAAAGGGAAAAGAAAGTAATTTAATTTAGCATGATATGCATAAAAACTATGAGAATAATGACTACCACAGTAATATTATTATCAGTAGTATTTGTGTGGATTATTCCAGTTCTGTTTTCTTTCTGTTCTCCTTCATAATTCACATATTAGAATTCTAATCAAGCTGATTAGATACTGGAACAAATATTACTTGAACCCACATAAAAGCTTATTTGCAACATCCATTAGTACTTTAATGGATACATCAAAAACATATTTTCTGTAAGTCCTGAGTTTCCCCAAAGTCTCAGTACATGTTCTAACCTGTACTATGCTGAAGCTAATTTAAGTCAAGGATGGATTTAGTTCTTACTGTTTCTAATATTTTCCCATCCTTTCTCAAGAACTAATATAATGCTGTGTTTCCCATGAACAATAGAATAAAAGCATTTTGGGAATTACAGAAATAAACACTAACCACAGAACTAAATATATAGTCACTTTCAGGTCAAAAACACAGTCTTTGGTTCTACGTCTGTCAGGGATGTAGAAAGCAGACACGAGATTGATCCAACCTTAACAATAAGAAAAAACTGGATAAATCTACAAAGTTAGAACCTTGAGAGACGTATGACAACTATAATCATAGAACAACCAAGTGGTGTAAAATAGAAGGAAAGATGGGAACCTTCATGGAGAGATGGAATGTGACAATGGCTCATTTGTGCAGAGCACAGCAGTACGCCATCAAGTGCCATGCAAACAGGTAAGAGGAATTCAGCCAAATTTGCTGAAGACTAAATATGGGTGTATAGCACCCCTTGAGACAAAGACAAAGGGGATTCATACCCACCCTTAGGCTCTTCTTCAAAAAGCTCCTTATGGCAGCTCATGAGAAAGACTGAGAGAAAAGTGACAGACTGCAGAAAACTTTCCTCCATGGTACAGGCTTAGAGAAAAGCAGTCACCTTTGTAACCACAGGTGGGAAGCCTTGACAGATCCTTCTCACCTACTGAACTGAAGGCGTATGAGAAGATTTAATATGGTCATAGAAAAAGAAAAGGGGGGGAAAATCCTCTACTTCTGAGGGAGAGACAGTAGGACCAGAAATAGGGTAAATGTTTCATTTCAATCAGGCTCAAAATTAAGGAGGCCAAAAAACTCAGTATATCAAGGCAATCTTATAATGTAGTATTTTAAAAAATTAAAATTAATGCAAAAAATTCTAGTATTATCGATTCTTCCTTTTGCTAAAGGCTCCAATACAGCTTGGCATGGTACCATTATTGTCACCTAATGTTTAGATATTTTATTCAATTGGGTCATAAAATAAGCATCAATAAATGTTCAAAAACATGAAATACAAAGTATCCACTCTACCTGTAACAGAATTATGTGGAAATCAGTAACAAATATACTTGAAAACTCTCCTAAATATTTAGAATTCATCATAAAGATTTATAGCCTTGGAAACCCAACAGGGTTGCTCTGAATGAGAAATGACTTAATGGCAGTGAGATTTGATTTTTCTGAGCTACAATAATTAAGAAAAAAAAACAGCAATGATAAGAATAAAAGGTTATCACTAAATATCCTACAGACATGAAAAGAATAGTATGAGTAGTAACTTTATAGTCATAAATTTTAAATTCCTTGAAAGACAAAAATTATTAAAGTTCATTCAAGAAGAAACAGCAAAAATTGTTGTTGTTAGCTGCTGTCAAATCTTCTCCGACTCACAGCAACCCTATGTACAACAGAACGAAACACTGCCTTGTCCTGTACCAGCCTCACAATACTTGCCACATCTGAGCCCATCACTACTGCAGCCACCATGTCAATCCATCTCATTGAAGGCTTTCCCCCTTTTGTTGACACTCCACTTTACCAAACATGATATCCTTCCCAAGGGAATGGTCTCTTCTAACAACATGACCAAAGTAGGTGAGAAGACATATGGCCATTCTCACTTCTAAGTATTCCAGCTGCACTTCCAAGACAGATTTGTTCGTTCTTCTGGTAGTCACCAACACCACAACTCAAAAGTATCAACTCTTCTTCGGTCTTCCTTATTCATTGTCCAGCTCTCACATGCATATGAGGTGACTGAAAATAACATGGCTTGGGTCAGGTACAACTTAGTCTTCAAGAAAACATCTTTTCTCTTTACCACTTTAAAAAGGTTTTTTGCACTAGATTTGCCAAGTACTATACATTGTCTGATGTCTAGACTGCTGTGTCCATAGACAATGATTGTGGTTCCAAGTAATATGAAATCTTTGACTACTTCAATCTTTTCTCCATTTATCATGATGCTGCCTATTGGTCCAACTGTAAGGATTTTCATTTTCTTTATGTTGAGATGTAATCAACACTGCGTACTGCAGTCTTTAGTCTTCATCAGCAAGTGCTTCAAAATCATCTTCATTTTCAGAAAGCAAAGCTGTGTTATCTGCACATCGCAGGTTGTTAATGAGTCTTCCCCCAATCTTGACACAAGTTTTCTTCATATAGTCCAGCTTCTTGGATTATTTACTCAGCATACAGATTGAATAAGTATGGTAAAAGGATACAACACTGACACACTCCCTTCCTGACTTTAAACCATGCAGTCCCCTTGTTCTGTTTGAACAACAGCCTCCTGGTCTATGTACAGGTTCCACATGAGCAGTTAAGTGTTCTGGGATTACCATTCTTCTCAATGTTATCCATAATGTGTTATGATCCATACAACCAAATGCTTTTGCATAGTCAAAAAAATACAAGCAAACATCTTTCTGGTATTCTTTGCTTTCAGCCAAACTCTATCTGACATCAGCAATGATATCCCTTGTTCCACTCTCTCTTCTGAATCCAACTTCCATTTCTGGAAGTTCTCTGTCAATATACTGCTGCAACAGTTTTTAAATTATCATGAACAACATTTTAACTTGTGTATGATATTAATAATATTGTTCAATAATTTCCACATTTCTTTGGAATGGGTAGAAATGTGGACCTCTTTCAGTCAGCTGGCCAGGTAGGTATCTTCCAAATTTCTTGGTATAGATGAGTAAGTGCAGCCAGCACGGCATCTGTTTGCTGAAACATCTCAATGGGTATTCTTTCAATTTCTGGAGGCTTGTTCTTCGCCAATTCCTTCAGTGCAGCTTTGACTTCTTCCCTCAATACCACTGGCTCTTGATCATAACCCACCTCCTGAAATGGATGAACTTCAACCAATTCTTTTTGGTACAGTGACTCTGTGTATTTCTTCCACCTTCTTTATGTTTCCTGCATCGTTCAATATTTTTCCCATACAATTTTTCAATATTGCAACTTGAGGCTTGATTTTTTTTTTTCAGTTCTTTCAGCTTGAGAAATGCCAAGTGTGTTCTTCACTTTTGGTTTTCTAACTGCAGGTCTTTGCACATTTCATTAAAATAACTGTCACCTCGAGGTGAGCTCCGAAATCTTCTGTTATCTTGTTGATTTTTCCATTTGTTTTAGCTACTCTCCAATCAAGGGCAAGTTTCAGAGTCTCTTCTGACATTCATTTTGGTCTTTTCTTCCTTTATTGTCTTTTTAATGACATTTTACTTGCCCTCTTCATGGATGATGTTCTTCTTGATGTCATCCCACAATTCCTCTGGTTTTTGATCATTGGTGTTCAATGCATCAAATCTATTCTTTAGATGGTCTTTAAATTCAGGAGGGATATAATCAAGGGTGTATTTTGGCTCTGGTGGACTTGCTTTAATTGTCTTCAGCTTCAACTTGAACTTGCACAGGAGCAGTTGATGGTCTGTTCCACCAACAGGTCCTGGTCTTGTTATGGCTTAAATATGGAGCTTCTCCATCACCTCTTTCCACAGATGTAGTTGATCTGATTCTTGTGAACTCCATCTGGCAAAGTCCATGTGTACAGCTGCTGCTTGTGTTGTTGAAAAAAGGTATTGCAATGTAATAAGCTGTTGGCATTTCTCAAACTGAAAGAACAGAAGAAAAAATGTAAGCCTCGAGTTGCAATATTGAGAGATTCTATGGGCAAAATATTGAATGATGCAGGAAACATCAAGAGAAGATGGCAGGAATACAC
>NW_006921995.1:1320331-1383440 GCF_000298275.1 Orycteropus afer afer | reverse complement strand
GAATGGCCAGACTTCATCTCTCCTATTTTGGTCATGTTGTAAGAAGGGACCATTCCCTGGAGAAGGATGTCATGCTTGGTAGGGTGGAGGGTTGACGAAAGAGGGGGAGGCCTTCAACGAGATGGACTGACACGGTGGCTGTGATGATGGGCTCAAAAATAGCAGGGATTGTGGGGCTGGTTCAGGATCAGGCAGCGTTTCGTTCTGCTGTGCATGGGGTCGCTATGAGTCGGAAACGACTTGATGGCACTTAACAACAACAAACAACAAGTTGTTGGTCTTGCAAAATTTAATCACACGATCTCCAGCATTATTTCTATCACCAAGGCCATTATTTCCAACTACCAGTGATTGTTCTTTTTTTCCAATTTTTGCATTCCAATCATGTTCTTAATTTTAGACTGCAGAAGTTCATAAAAATCTTCAATTTCCTCATCTTTGGCTTTCAGGGTTGTGCGTAAATTTGAATAATGCTTGTATTAAGTCATTCCTTGTGATGATAAATTGAACACCATTCCTCTTCAATCTGTCATTCCTGGCATAGTAGACCACATGGTTGTCTGATTCAAAATGGTCCAAACCAGTCCATTTCAGCTCAGTAATGCCTAGGATACTGATCTTTGATCTTTATGTGTTCCATTTTTTGGATAACTTCCAATTTTCCTAGATTCTTACTCTTATCACAATTCATGTTCCAATTATTAATGGATATTTGCAGCTGTTTCTTCTAATCTTAAGTTGTGCCACATCAGCAAATGAAGTCCTGTAAACTTTACTCCAGCCACATCAATAAGGTCCAGCTCTACTCAAAGGCAGATCTTCCCCATTCATATGACCTGAGGGACTCATCTTCCAGCACTATACTGGAAATGTTTCAGGACTAGTCATAAAGTTTCCCAGTAATGTATCAGACAGTGTTTTTCACTGATATTCATAAGGTTTCCACTGCTCAATTCTTTGAGAAGTGGATGGCCCCTTCTTTCTTCCGAGTCTATCTTGGTCTAGAAGCTCCACTGATGCCTGTCCACCATGGGTAACCCTGCTGGTATTTGAAATACCAGTGGCATAGCCCGCCTCCAGCCTCATGGCAACAAACAAGCCACCACAATACAACAAATAAATGGTGGACAGCAAGGATAATCCCATTAATATTTTAAGAAAACTGACTTTGTAGTTAAAAATCTTTCCAAAAGGAGCACTCCAAGCCCAAGTTATTTTATTGCTGAATTCTATGCAACACATTGTTGTCGTTATGTGCCACTGAGTCGGACCCCACTCATAGTGACCCCTCCTTGGGTTTCTGAGGTGGTTATCACTACAGAAGTAGACTGCCCAACCTTCCTTCCGAATGCAACACATTAGGAAAAAATAATACCACGTCTATACAAATGCCACCATTCACATCTGTCAGTATGCTGTACTGTAGAGGATTCCATGTTGCTGTGATGCTGGAAGCTATGCCACCAGTATTTCAAACACCAGCAGGCCCACCCATGGTGGACAGGTTGCAGTGGAGTTTCCACACTAGAACAGACTAGGAAGGAGAATCTGACATTCTACTTCTGAAAAATACTCGCTAGGTAGCACAGTGCCTAGGGACTTGACTGCTAACCAGAAGGCTGGTGGTTCAAATCCACCAGCCACTCCTCGGAAGGAAGATGGAACAATCTACTTCTGCAGTGATACCACCTCGGAAACCCAAGGAGGGGTTGCTATGAGTTGGGTCCAACTCAGCGGCACATAAGAACAACAAACAACAGTGAAAATCTTATGAATAGCAGTGAAACACTGTCTGATATAGTGCCAAAAGATCAGTCTCTCAGGTTGGAAGGCACCCAAATACGACTGGGTTAACAGTTGCCTCCTCAACTTTAATGACATGGATGGAGTATAGCTTTTGGGATTTATTTGATGTGGCACAACTCAAAATAAGAAACAGCTGCAAATATCCATTAAGGATTGGAATGTGGAATGTATGACTTATGAATCCAGGAAATTTGGCAACTGTCAAAAATGAAATGGAATGCTTAAATATAAGCATCTTAGGCATTAGTGACCTGAAATGGACTTGTCCTAGATAATTTGAATAAGACAATCATAGTTTAAAGTGCCAGGAATGACAAGCTGAAGAGGGATGGTGTCACATTCCACATAAAAAAGAATATTTCAAGATCTATTCTGAAGTACAGTGCTCTCAGTGATAGGATAATATCCATACACCTACAAGGAAGACCAGTTAGAACAACTAATATTCAAATGTACACAACAAACACATAATCAAGATGCATTGATAATTATGAATAACTTGAGTATAAACTGGAAATGAAGGATATCAGTAGTTGGAAAATATGGCCCTGATGACAGATATGGTGCCAGAAATTGCATGATAGAATTTTGCAAGATCAACAGTCTACTCACTGGAAATACTTCTTTCAACAACATAAGTGGTGACTATACACATGAAAAAAATAAAATGAAAGACATAAAATCGATATCCTAGACATCAGTGAGCTAAAAAGTACTGGTTTTGGCCATTTTGAATCAGACAACCACATGATCTACTATGCTGGGAATGACAAATTGAAAAGGAAAGGTGGGGCATCATCACAAAAACTGTTTCAAGATCTGTCCATATGCCTACAAGGAAGACCAGTTAATACTACTATTGTTCAAATTTACACACCAACCACCAAAGCCAAAGATGAGGAAATGTAAGATTTCTATCAGCTTCTGCAGTGTGAAATTGATCAAACATGAAATTCATATGTGTTGATTATCACTGGTGACTGGAACGCAAAAGTTGGAAACAAAGAAGAGTTACTGGCAGTTGGAAAATATGGTCTTGGTGATAGAAATAATGCTGGAGATCTCATGAAAGAATTTTGCAATACCAATGACTTATTCATTGCAATTATCTTTTTTCAACAAGATAAGCAATAACTACACATGGACTTCACCAGATGGAATACATAGGAATCAGATTAACTATATGTATGGCAAGAGACAATGGAGAAGTTCGGTATCTTCAGCGAAAACAAGGCCAGGAGCTTATTATGGAACAGACCATCAATTCTCATATGCATGTTCAAGCTGAAGTTGAAGACAATAAAAACAAGTCCACGAGAGCCAAAATATGACCTTGATAATATTGCTCCTGAATTTAGAGACCATTTAAAGAACATATTTGATTCACTGAACACCAATGACAAAAATCAGAGAAATTGTGGGATGACATCAAGAACATCATGAATGAAGAAAGCAAGAGGTCATTAAAAAGAAAAGAAAACACCAAAATGTATGTCAGAAGAGACTCTGAACTTGCCCTTTAGTGGAGAGTAGGTAAAGCAAATGGAAGAAATGACAAGATACAAGAGCTGAAGAGAAGATTTCAAAGAGCAGCTCAAGAAGACAAAGCCAATTACCATAATGAAATGTTCCAAGACCTGGAGCTTTTCTAGAAAACCAAAAGGGAAGAACATAATACACTCGCCACTTCTCAAACTGAAAGAACTGAGGAAAAAAATTAAGCCTCGAGTTGCAATTTTGAAAAATTCTATGGGCAAAATATTGGAATGATACAGGAAGCATCAAAAGAAGGTGGAAGTAATACACAAAGTCACTGTATCCAAAAGAATTAGTCGATGGTCAACCATTTGAAGAGGTGGCACATGATTAAGAACCAATGGTATTGAAGGAAGAAGTCAAAGTTGCACTGAAGGAACTAGAGAAGAACAGGGCTCCAGGAATTGAGATGTTTCACTAAGATGTTTCCACTGAGATGTTTCAACAAATGGATGCCACTCTGGGTGTCACTCAGTTATGCCAAGAGATATGGAAGACAGCTACCTGGCCATCTGATTGGAAAAGATCCATTTTTGTACCCATTCCAAAGAAGGTTATCCCACAGAATGTGGAAATTGTTGAACAATATAATTAACATCACATACAAGTACGATCTTACTGAAAACAATTAAAAAACAGTTGCTGTAGTATATTGACAGAGAGCTTCCAGAAATGCAAACTGAATTCAGAAAAGGACATGGAACGAGGGATGTCACTGCTGATGTCAGATGGATCTTAGCTAAAAGCAAAGAACACCAGAAAGATGTTTACTTGTATTTCACTGACTATGCAAAGGCATCTGATTGTGTGGATCATAACAAATTATAGATAACACTGAGAAGAGTGAGAATTCCAGAACACCTGATTGTGCTCATGAGGAACCTGTACATAGATCAGGAGGCTTTCGCTCAAAGAGAACAAGGGGATACTGCATGGTTCAAAATCAAGAAAGGAATGTGTCAAAGTTGTATCCTTCCACTTTATTTATTCAACCTCTATGCTGAGCAAATAATCTGAGAAGCTGGACTATATGAAGAAGAACGTGGCATCAGGTTGGAGAGAGACTCATTAACAACCTGTGATATGCAGATGACACAAATTTGCTTGGTGAAAAGTGAGAACAACTTGAAGCACTTACTGATGAAGATTAAAGACTACAATCTGCAGTGTGAATCACACCTCAATATAAAGAAAACAAAAATTCTCAAACTAGATTCAAGTTGTCAAGGATTTCCTATTACTCAGTTCTACAGTCAACACCAATGGAAACAGCAGTCAAGACAGCAGATGATGTATTGCATTGGGAATATCTGCTGCAAAGGACTTCTTTCAAGAGATGAAGAGCAAAGATGTTTCCTTGAAGACTAAGAAGCACCTAACCCAAGCCATGGTATTTTCAATCGCTTCCTTATGTGTGTGAGAGTTGGACAATGAATAAGGAAGACCGAAGAAGAGTTGATGGTTTTGAGTTGTGGTCTTGGAAGAGAATGCTAAGAATACCATGGTCTGCTAAAAGGACTAACAAATCTGTCCTGGAAGAAGTGTAGCCTGAATGCTCCTTGAAAGTGAGAATGGTCAGACTTGGTCTCACCTACTTTGGTCAATGTCAGAAGGAACCATTCCCTAGAGAAGGATATTGTGCATGGAAAAGCAGAGGGTCAATAAAGAAGGGGAAAACCCTCAATGAGATGGACTGACGCAATGGCTGCAACAACGGGCTCAGGTATGGCAAGGATTGTGTGGCTGGCACAAGACAGGGCCATGTTTCATTCTGCTGTGTACAGGATCACTATGAGTCAGAGATGACTCTATGACACTTAACAACACAACATACACATGGACTTCACGAAAAAGAATAGACAGGAATCAAATCAACTATATTTGTGCAAAGAGACAATGGAGAAACTCAATATCCTCAGTCAGAAAAAGGCCAGGGGCTAACTGCGAACAGATGAACAACTGTGCATCTCAAGTTGAAGTTGAAGAAAATTAAAACATGTCTGTAAGAACCAAAGCACAACTGTGGTAGTTAAAGTTGTATGTCAACTTGGCTAGGTCTGGTTGAGTGACTGGGCAGTTGGATGTAGTTACTCCCCATGGGGAGATCAGTAATTAACTCCATGGTGGAATCTACTGGAACAGCTGAGTAGATGCTTTAAGGATGCAGTCTGCTTCTAGTAAGAAGCAGCTTTGGAGAAGGTCTCTTGTTTTATGGCATACTTTGACCTTGCATGTAGCCAAGTCATTGTTCAGCAGCCTGCCATGCTTTGCTGATCTTGGGACTTTTTCTGGACTTGAATTAGTGGCCTGCCATGTTGTTTGGTGATGTCGGGACTCTGCCTTTGTACTTGTCAACCTTGGGTTTGTCAGCCTCAGCAGCCAGCAGCTGTTGAGTAAAGAAAAGCCTCCAGCTTCAGTGGGTCGGGCGCAGGAGCCAGAGTTGAAGCCCAAGGTTGAGGGGCTATCATCCAGCCCTGAGAGCCTGGTACTCTGAACTCGGACTTAAAGCTTCCAAACTGTAAGAGAATAAACTCCTGTTTATTAAAGCCATCCCATCTGTGGTATACTCCTGTCAGAGCAGCACTAGGTAACCAAATCAACAACTATGAGTACATCTCATTTGAATTTACAGACTTTTTGAGAACAGATGTAACACCATGAACACCAATGACCAAAGACCAAACAACCAAAGACCAAAGAAAGATGTGGGAGGACATCAAGAACACCATACATGAAGAAAGCAAAAGGTAATTAAAAAGACAGGAATGGAAGAAAAGACCAAAATGGACATCTGAAGACACTCTCACATATGGTTTTCAATGTATAGCAGTTAAAGAGAATAGAAAAAAAATGATAAAGTAAAAGAGCTGAACAGAAGGCTTCAAAGAATTGTTTGAGAAGTCAAAGTAAAGTACAAGTATATGTCATTTAACATCCACAATACGTTCTGTGAATAGGATATTATGTGTTTTGGACAAAGTGCAAACATCTGTATAAGCAGGGCATAGGCCTCCTGGGTACATTGGCCAGGGGGCTATTATGCAGTATGTGGCCCAGGAAGCTCCTCCTGTGGACATCTCAGATGAGTGCTCTGCTGGTCCCACCCTGCAGTTGGTACCTTTTTGGCTAAGCCAGCTGCAAAGAAGGCCAGCTCATCCATGAAAACCTACATGAGGAAAGGACCACGAGAGCCAAGGGACCCAAAGGCTCCCGATCCGGGGCTGGGGTGCCCAGGATGCATACTCTCCCACTGGCACCATACAAGACCAGAGCAGCAAAAAAAAAAATACACAGACTAGACCTTCCAGGTCACAGGAGCCAAGGAGGACTGTTGTTGTTGTTGTTATGTGCCGTCGAGTCAAACCTGACTCATAGCGACCCCTCCCTGGGTTTCCGAGGCAGTATCACTACGGAAGTAGGACTGCCCAACCTTCCTTCCGAGGAGTGGCTCGTGGGTTTGAACCGCCAGCCCTCTGGTTAGCAGGCAAGTGTCTTATCCACTATGCTACCAGAGGGCTAGGGTTGGGAATTTGGGATTTAGCCTCCATTATAGCACACTAGGTGACTTCTGAGCCATGAGCAGCAACTGCGCAGACGAAGGGCTCAAATCTCTATCTAAATGAAGATCTGGTGTCCTGGCTCTCAGACACTCGCGTGGCCCAGCCCATGGATTTACATAAGGTCAGATGTTGGCCAAATGGATGTTAAGTGGTGCATATTTGTAATGCAATGAAATATGCAAAGACATGGAGTTAGAAAACCAAAAGGGAGAATATACTCACAATTTCTCATGTTGAAAGAACTAAAGCAAACATTCAAGCATTCAAGTTGCATTACTGAAGGATACTGTAGACAAGATGTTGAATGATGCAGGAAGCATCAGAAGAAGATGGAAAGAATTCAAAGAGTCACTATACCAAAAAGAATTGGCCAGTACATTTCAGGAGATAGCATAGGATCAAGAACCGAATGGTACTGAAGGAAGAAACCCAAACTGCACTGAAGGAACTGGAGGAAAAAAAAAAAAGGCTCTGGGAATTGACAGAATACTCAGAGAGATGTTTCAATAAACAGATGCAACAATGGAAGCACTCTATGCCAAGAAATTTGGAGGCAAGCTATCTAGGCAAATGGCTGGAAGAGACCCAAATCTCTGCCCATTCCAAAGAAAAATGATCCAATAGAATGTGGAAATTATCAAATGATACTGTTAATACCACATGCAAGTAAAATTTTGCTAAAGATATTTGAAAATGGTTGTGGAAGTACAATGTCAGGGAACTATCAGAAATTCAAGATGGATTCAGGAGAGGACCAGGAATAAGGGATATCAATGTGGATGTCAGATGGATCTTGGCTGAAAGCAGAGAATACCAGAGAGATGTTTATTGTATTTCACTGAGTATGCAAAGGATTGAAATGTACAGATCATAACAAATTATGGATAACTATGTGAAGAATGGGAATTCTAAAAGTCTTAATTGTGCTCATATGGAACCCGTACACAGAATAAGAAGCAGTGGCATAAACAGAACAAAAGGACACTGTGTGGTTTAAAATCAGAAAAGGTGTGTGTCAGTTTTGTTTTGTTTCACCATACTCATTCAATGCTTATGCCAAGCAAATAATCTCAGAAGTTGAACTATATGAAGAATGTGGCCTTAGGAATTGAGGAAGACTCATGAACAACCTGCAATATGCAGGTCACACAAACTTGACGTGATGAAGATCACTAACTACAGCCTTCAGTATGGATTACATCTCCACATAAAGAGAAGAAAACTTCCCACAACTAGAACAACAGAGCAACGCCACTATAAAAACAGAACAGATTAAAGTTGTCAAGGATTTTCCTACTCTGACAGGACCAACAGCCTGAATATTTCCAAGTGGCTTTGGGACCTGAGAACTGACCCAAAGATCAGGCCTGGTTGCCGAGGGATGCAGGGCCGACTGCGCTGGTATAGACTTTCAGTTGTCCGGAGGGTGCAGCCATTTTGATTATTTACACGCAGTGGCCATTTTGGATATTTACAAATGGTAGCCATTTTGGATATTTAAAGTGATCAAGGGCACAGCCATTTTAAATGTTTACAAGTGGTGGCCATTTTTAAGAGACAACATTCTCAATCGGATTCCAGGGTCCTAAGAATAGGCTCCATTTGCCAAGGATGGAAGGGACAAACAGGAGGCAGACAATGGGAAAGGACAGGTGGTGAGTGTGTAAGTGCTGCCAACTAGCAAACAGAGGAGCACAGCACAGTACCCTACTTACGTAGATAACATACAAAGAAAACAAAAATCGTGGGCAAGTCACTCCAACATACAATTACCAATAAAACATCACAATGCCTCAGAGACAACAGAGCATCACAGTCCACACAAAAAAGCAAGATAAAGCAGGAAAAACAAGGGACCAGGATACAGATCCAAAACACACCCCCAAGGAAGAAGCAGCACTGGAAGTCCCTGATAAGGAATTCAAAAGAATTATATTCAGGTACCTTCAATGAACTGAGAGACAGATCAAGGAAAAACACTGACAAAATTGAGGAAAACAGAGAAAACCCTAGAACAATTTTGAAAGACAATACAAGAGCAAAATGACAAAATAAATGAAAAATTAGAAATGATACAAAATCTACAGACAGAAATCCAGAAGATTAATACTAAATTTTCAGAAATAGATGACACACTGAATGGGCAAAGGAGTAGAACTGAATCAATGGAAAACAGAATTAGTGATGACTGAAGGCAAATACCTCAATGGTTCTTTGGAAAGGGAACAATCAGAAAAAAGAACAAAACAAAATGAAGAAAGCCAGGTTCACGTAGAATACCAACAAAAGGAATAACCTACATGTAATCAGAATTCCAGAATAGGAAGAGACAAATAAAACCACAGAAAAAATAGGTGAAGATTTGTTAGAAGAGAATTTTCTAGGTATGATGAAAGATGAGAATATATCCATTCAAGAAGTCCAATGAACCCTAAACAGAAAAGACCCCAAAACAAAATCACCAAGACATATCATCATCAAACTTATCCAAATCAAAGACAAAGAAAGAATCCTAAAAGCAAAACAGGAAAAATGAAAAGGTACCTACAAGGGCAACCAATAAGAATGAGCTCTGATTTCTCAGCAGAAACCATGTAAGCGAGAAGGCAATGAGATGGTATACATAAAACCTTGAAAGAGAAAAACTTCCAACCAAGAATTATATACACAGCAAAATTGTCCCTCAAATATGATGGTGAAATTAGGAGATTTCTAGGTAAGCAGAAATTGAGGGAATTTGTTACAGCCAGACCAACCTTACAAGAGATACCAAAGGGAGTCCTTTGGACAGAGAACCAGCAACAGCAAACAACTACAGATCATTAACATACATGATGACATAACCCAGAAACCAATCCAGTTATAGAAGTATCCAAGGTAAATAAGCCTACAAGATTATAAACAGGAAACCAGAGACATCAATTGACAAATGAGGACAACTACAAATCAAAAAGGAAAAAACTGTGCCATCACATAACTTCTAAATGGTAGGGAAGTCAAGACAACTACAAGATAGAATGGACTGTTCTAAACTTGGGAAGAAATTATAATCACAGGGTAACCTCAAAAAAAAAAGAAAAAAAGATAAACCTTCACATTAAAATAAAAAAGATGACCAGCACAAATATTTAGCAAATACTAAAACAATAGCAACAAAGGAAGTGATAATACAATTCATGAACAAAATGAGCTCAGCACAGAAAATTATATGGAACAAAGAAATCAACACCACGAAAAAGCATGTAACAAAATGACAGCAACAAATTCATAGTTGTCAATAATTACACATCTGAGAAGGGACTCCAACACCTCAACAAAAGCAAGATTAACAATCCAATTAAAAAATGGGCAGAAGACATGAATGGACACTTCACCAAAGAGGATATTCAGGCAGCCAGCAAATATATGAAGAAATGCTCATGATCATTAGCCAAATCAGAAGGATGCAAATCAAAACAACAATGAGATACCATCTCACCTTGGGCAAAGTTCAACAAGACAGAAAATGGTGGACACTGGTGAAGATGTGGAGAGATTGGGACTCTTATCCACTGTTGATGGGACTGTAAAATGATACAACTACTTTGGAAAACAGTATGGCTATTCCTTTAAAACATGGAATTAGAAATAATTTGACCCAGCAATCCCATTACTAGGTATATATCCTAAAGAAGTGAGAGCCAGGATAAGAACAAATATATACACACCCATGTTCATCGTAGCACTATTTATGTAATAGCAAAAAGATGGAAACAACCTACGTGTACATCAACAGAAGAATGGATAACCAAACAGTGGTACATATATACAATGGAATTCTATTCAACCCTTAAGAATAATGTAGAATCTGCAAAACACCTCATAGCACAGATGAACTTGGAGGACATTATGCTGAATGAAATAAGTCAATCACAGAAAGACAAACATAGTATTATTAGTTCATTATCATAACAAGTCAAGGAAAGGATTATATATGGAAAGGAATTTTCTTTGTTGGTTACCAGGGGTGGGAGGGAAGGGGAGGGAACACTGCAAAAAAACAAAAAGAAAAATGCACTGACCCACGTCACTTTAGTTTTATGTACTTCACTGTACATAAATTACATTTCAATTAAAAAAGAAAAATAAATGTTATACTGAATTGGACAAATCAGTTGTAAAAGACTAGTGTTAAAAAGCAAAGATGTCACTTTGAGGACAACTAAGGTGTGCCTAACCAAAGCCAAGGTATCTTCAATAGCCTCATATGCATATGAAAGCTGGAAAGGCAATAAACTCAATAAACCAAACTCACTGTCATAGAGTCGATTCCAATTCATAGAGACCACCTTTGGGTTTCTGAGGCCGTAAATCTTTACAGAAGTAGATTTTCCAGTCTTCTTTCTGCAGAGTGGCTGGTGGGTATGAACTGCCAACCTTCTGGTTAGAAGTCAAATGCCTTAGGCACTACACCACTAGAGCTCCTTGTACAAGGAATAAGGAACACCAAAGAAGAATTGATGCCATGGAATTATGGGGTTGGTGAAGAATACTAATATGCCATGGATTGCCAGAAGAAGGAACAAATCTGTCTTGGAAGAAGTACAGCCAGGATGCTCCTAAAGGCTAGGATGGTGACACTTCATTTCATATAGTTTGGATATGTTATCAGGAAGGATCATTCCCTAGAGAAGGACATCATGCTTGATAAAGTAGAAGGCCAGTGAAAAAGAAGATCCCCAACAAGGAGTCATGCAGTGGCTGCAAAAGGCTCAAACATAGCAATAATCATGAGGATAGCATAGGACTGGGCTGTGTTTTGTTCTGTTGTACATGCAAGGTCACTATGAGTTGGAACTGATTCAACAGCACCTAACAAAAATACAAATTGTTCCCAAAAATAAAAGGGGGAACATTTCCCAAATCATTATTAAAACTGACAAAAGCATTACTGAAAAACTAGAGACCACATCTCTCATGAATAACAAACAAAACAAAAAAATCATTCCAGAGGTGAATATTCTTACATTATAGAATATTTTTAAATTGAAAGGTTACCTGTTTTGCACAATTTCTCATTCTTGGGAGCATATAAATTTCTTCAAGTTCCTTTTGTCTTTCTTCCTCTTCTAATCGTCTCCGTTGATCTTCAGGAATGATTTCCTCCCAATTCTTTGAATTCCTTTCAGGTTCCAACTCAATGTCATCCTCATCCATATTTGAAAAATTGGCAACCTGATGAATTAAAAAAAATTTAATACAACAAGCAGTATAAAAAATCAAGTTATATTTTTCTTATTTAGAAAAAGGGAGCATGTCATAATAAGACAATGAAATTTAAATTTCCTTAGGACATTGAACTACAAACTAAACCAAATATGACTGCTCAACTATCTAGATCCACTTCTTCATTAGGTAGAGTAGATCAAACCAAATGACTTCTTTCCAGAATGATTCTCATTTACTCTTCTGTTCAATAAAATTATTACTAAAATGTAATTAGAGGAAGTTAAGAGAATAAAAACAGAAAAAAGCAAAGCAATTTATACTATTGACAAGTGTTAATTTATACCTATGCAGGAATTTTACCAGCCAACTCTAACAACTACCAAGTGTTGTAGAACCATCCAATATTCTTTTTTCATGATCCTGAAAACAGTACCTAAAAAGCTGCTTACAGAGAGAAGTACTCTTTGTGACCTTAAATTACTCAGGTTTCCTAATCTCTTAAAACAAAGTTAACAGCACACAAATTGTGAGGACTGGTCCCTATGTGGCTCACATGGTCTGAGCTTTACTGCTAACCTAAAGCCTAGAGGTTTGAACCTACCCACCCAGTGGCAGCATGGAAGTAAAGTCCTGGTGATCTGCTTCAGTTAAGATTACAGCCAAGATAACATTGTGAAGCACAGTCACACTCTCTAACACATGCAATCAGAATCAATTCCATGGCAACTAACAGCAAAAACAGTACAACTTAATATATAGGGAAATACAGAGTTAAATATGGTCATATCCAGAGTCAATGCCAGTTCCACAAACCAAGATTAATAATACTGTCTTCTATCTCCCTACTTCCATTCTTGCCCCTCTACAGTCTATCCTCCATACAGTAGCCAGAGTGACCCATCCAAATTACCAAAAGGTTTTTTCATTGCTGTTTTCCTGTATGAGTAATAAACATCTGTTGAATAAACAAATGACATGAATTTATAATTAAAAACTTCAGCTTATGGGAATTGGCTACGACATAGAAGAACCATTTTATATAAACTAAATAAACGGCACCCAACTCATGTTCTCCATGAAATCAGTTAACTTGTATCACTTACCTTTACAACTTATATTGCTCCTCTTTATAGCACTCACTAAGCCACAGATATTTTTAACTATTAATATCTAGAATAGTAAGATTAGTATCTTATTGTGTTTACTTGGACTGATTTACCTGAATTTTCTTAGTTGTGATAACACTTAATTGGATGTTAATATTTGCTTCAATAAAAATCATATGAAAACTTCAGTAGTGAAAATCTAAATCAGAAATCATATGCTCATTTATTTACTGAAATATTTAAGGATATGTTATTGGTCAAACACTATTCTAGATGCTAATTGTAATTGTTCAAAAAGTGATTTTGTCTGTTCCAAATCAGGCTACTAGTGATTTATCAGAATAAGAGATAAAGGTTTTTATAAATAACAAAGTTTAAGACAAATATGTTAAGAAACACATTTGTTTAAAAAATATCCTGTTAATGATGTTTGATAAACTTTATTTCTGAAATTCATATGATAATAAAAAAACTTTTTTTTTTTTAAATATTACCTTGAACTGGGAAAGTAATTCATCGCCTACGGTCAACGGGCCTGGTTCATTTTCATGAGTTTCAGCCCTCTTCAAGATTTCATCTATATCCATTTCCTGTAATTAGAAAGGTATCTTTATTTTAAATATTCATTGAGTCCCTCCCACCTACTAAACAGATGACACACATTCTGAGGTAAGTTCTTCTTACCTGGGGTTCTTGTTCTTCTCCTTCAGGTTCTTTAAAAAGTTCTTCAGCACCAAACTTCAAAATGGCTGATAATTCTTCTTTATTAAAAGGAGTAGAACTATATATATTAAAAAAAAGGTATTTATGTTTAACAGCTGAAACTGTAATATTTACATAGAATTTTTATTAATTACTGACATACTGTCACCTTTATGGAAATTCTGGTTGCATAGTGCCTAAGGCATTTGACTGCTAACCAGAAGGTTCAAACGCACCAGCCACTCATCGGAAGGAAGATCAGGCAACCTAATTCAATAAAGATACTGCCTCAGAAACCCAAGAAGGGGTCTCTGTGAGTCAAATCAACTCAAAGGCAATGACTTTGGTTTGTTTTTCACCTTTATAACAGTTAAGTGAGGCAGGCATTAGTATACTTATTTTAAAACTAAGGAATATGAAACCTAAAGTTTAAATTTGATTTTTCCCAAGAACAACAAAAAAAATGATGACACCAGGTATTGAATATATAAGCCTTCTGAGTAAACATTAGTCCAGGGCCTTAAAAATACTACTACTACAATACTAAATATAACATTTTAAAGATCTGCTTATAGTGATATAACATTTCAGTAAAATGAGTTTATTGTGACTCTGATATGACATTTTTATAGTGAAGAAACTACCTTGAAGGGGCAGAACCTGTGTGTAATACTGTCTTCCCAGTTGTGTCCATTCTTTGAATCACAAGATGATCTAAAACCATCTTCTTTTTGGCCCTCTCAAGAATATCTTCTTCAACTGATCCTTTTGTAACTAGACGATAAATATTTACCTGTAAAAGAATATATGCATGATGAAACATAAATTGCTATAAAGAATTTGTTTCACAAACCTGAACTTCCCAAACACTGGTACAGAGACTGTAGTGCATCCTATATCAACTTTCAACTGTTCAAAAGCAAAATAAAAATTATAAAAACATAGTATTATGTTAAAGTAAAATTTCTTCTATTTAAAAGACTTATTTCTAAACAACAACAAACAAAAAAAAACCAGCAACTGCTGAGGCTGCTTATGTGAAACCAAGCACCTCATGGGATTTGTTATCTTTCTTGGTTTGGAGGTTTAGGGTCATGGTTTCATGGGACATGACAGTTAACTGACCTAACAATGTGTTTAGTGTGTCTATTCTACTTCCTAGTTTGTTGTGCAGTGCATGGGGTCTTAAAAGCTTGCAAGTACCGGACTTCCAGTAAGATGGAGGAATAGGCAAACAAGCGACACAGACCCTCTTCAACAAAGAAAAAAAACAATTGACAGAGATATAGAAGATAATCCTGGAGCCCTGAGCTTTGAAAGGAACTATACAGAAGTGGCTTAGGCACCAAGTAGTGGAAAAACCTGAACGAAAACACTGAGTACAGAGATGGTCAGAGCTGCAGACTGTCAGCTACTCTAACGGGACCAACAGCCTGAATATTTCCAAGTGGCGTTGGGACTTGAAAATTAACCTAAAGATCAGCCCTGGTCACCAAGGGCTGCAGGGACTACTGTGCTGGTGGCCTATGACTAGGAAGGGAAACAGCAAGAAGGGAGACAACACGAGGTACTGACTTCCCGCTGTCCGGAGGGTGCAGCCATTTTAATTGTTTACATGTGGAAGCCATTTTGCATCTTTACAAGTGACAACCATTTTGAATTTTAAAGTGATAACATTCTCATTCAGATTCCAGGGACCAAAGAATAGGCTTCTTTTGCCAAGGCTGGTAGGGACATACAAGAGGCTGACAAGAGGAAAAGAGAAAAGTGGTGAGTGTATAAGTGCTGTCAACTAGTGAACAGAGGAACAAAGCACAGTACCCTGCTTGCATAGATAACATACAAATAAAACAAAGAAAATGAAAATCATGGGCAAGTCACTCCAACAAACAATCACCAATTAAATATAAACACAAAAACGTCACAATGCCTCGAGGACAACAGAGCATCACAGTCTGTCCACACAAAGAAGCAAGATAAAGCAGGAGAAACAAGGGACTAGGATACAGACCCAAACACATCCCTGAGGAAGAGGCAGCACTGGAATTCTCTGATAAGAAATTCAAAAGAATTATATTTAGGTATCTTCAGTGGATACAGAGACAGATGAAGGAAAACGCAGATAAAACCCTAGAAGAATTTCAGAAGAAAATATAAGAGCAAAATGACAAAATAAATGAAAAATTAGAAATGATTAAAAAGCTACAGATAGAAATCCAGAAGATTAATACTAAAATGTCAGAAACAGATAACACATTGAAAAGGTCAAAGGAGTAGAATTGGTGCAATGGAAGACAGAATGAATGAGATTGAAGACATATAACTGAATAATTCCTTGGAAAGAGAGCAATCAGAAAAAAGATCAAAACAAAATGAAGAAAGCCTAAGGTTCATGTGGGATACCATCAAAAGGAATAACCTATGTGTAACTGGAATTCCAGAACAGGAAGAGACAAATAAAACCACTGAGAAAATTGTCCAAGATTTGTTAGAAGAGAACTTCCCTGGTATGATGAAAGATGAAAATATATTCATTCGGAAAGTCCAACAAACCCCAAACAGGACAGACCCCAAAAGAAAATCACCAAGACATATCATCAACAAACTCGCCAAAACCAAAGACAGAGAAAGAATCATGAGAGCAGCACAGGAAAAACGAAAAGTTACCTACAAGGGGCAACCAATAAGACTAAGCTTGGATTTCTCAGCAGAAACCATGCAGGCGAGAAGACAATGGGATGGTATATATAAAACCTTGAAAGAGAAAAAATTTCCAACCAAGAATTATGTACCCAGCAAAACTGTCCCTCAAATATGATGGTGAAATTAGGACATTTCCAGATAAGCAGAAATTAAGGGAATTTGTTAAAAGCAGACTAACCTTACAAGAGATGCTAAAGGGAGTTCTTTGGACAGAGAACCAACAACAGCTGACCATTAACACACATGATGATATAACCCAAAAAGCAACCCAGCTATGGAAGTATCCAAAGTAAATAATCATACATGATTATAAACAGGGAACCAGACACATCAATTGACAAATGAGGACAACTTCAAACCAAAAAGAGAGAAAAGACTGTGTCATTACAGAACTTCTAGATGGTAGGGAAGTCAAGACAACTACAAGATAGAATGGACTGATCTCAACTTGGGAAGAAAACTATAAATCACAGGATAACCTCAAAGAAAAATGATAAACCTTCACATCAAAATAAAAAAGAGGACCAGCAAAAATATTTAGCAAATATTAAAACAATAGCAACAAAGGAAGTGATAACACAATTCATAATCAAAACAAGCTCAGCATAGAAAATTATATGGAACAAAGAAACGGACACCATGAAAAAGTGCTTAACAAAAACAATAGCAACAAATTCATATTTGCCAATAACTACTTATCTGGCAAGGGACTTATCTCTAAGATTTGCAGAAAACTCCAATGCCTGAACACCAAAGGAATTAACAATCCAATTGAAAAATGGGCAGAAGACATGAATAAACACTTCACCAAGGAGGATATTCGGGTGGCCAGCTCACAATCATTGGCCATCAGAGAGATGCAAGTCAAAACAACAAGATATCATCTCACCCTAACACTGATGGCAAGGTTCAACAAAACAGAAAATAACAAATGCTGGTGGGGATGTGGAGAGATTGGGACTCTCATACAGTGCTGTGGGACTGTGAAATGATACAACCACTGTGGAAAGCAATATGGTGATTCCTTAGAAAGCTGGAATTGGAGATACCATCTGACCCAACAATCCCATTACTAGGTATATATCCTAGAGAGGTGAAAGCCAGGACAGGAACAGATATATGCACACTCATGTTCATCACAGAACCATTTACAATAACAAAAAGATGGAAACAATCCATGTGCTCATCTGTGGAAGAGTGGATGACCAAACTATGGTACATACACATAATGGAATGCTATGCAGCACTAAAGAATAATGTAATGTCTGCAAAACACCACATAATATAGATGAACTTGGAGGGCACTGTGCTGAGTGAAATAAGTCAATCACACAAGGACAAATATAGTATTAGTTCGTCATTGTGGAGGGTCAAGGAAAGGTTTATATATGGAGAGAAACTTTGTTCGTTGCCAGGGATGGGAGAGAAGGGGACGGAACACTTGAAAAAAAAAAATGCATTGACCCATGACACTTTAGTTTTGTGTAGTTCACTGTACATAAATTACATTTCAATAAAATATATTTAAAAAAAAAAAAAAAGCTTGCAAGTTCCTATACAAGGCACATTTAATCTCTAGTCACCCGGAGCAACAGAGGAAGGAGCAGCATCAGGACTGGAACGAAGATATGGAGTATATTGGTAACTGCCCCCATGAATAAATGTCTCCTTTGCCATGAGTCCAGAACTGCATAATGCCTGGCTACCATTAATGAATATTTTGATCAAATATTCTAGAGAAGAATACTAATCAAAAGGAAGAAAATGTAGAACAGAATATCAAATTCTCATGGATTCCAGAGTTCTTGGAACCATGAAGATTAGATGAACTCTTCTAACTACTATCCTGGCATAACTTTTAAGCTTTAAACCAAAAATATCCCCTGAAGTCTTAAAACCAAACACTTGTTTAGGGTAAGTAGTGAAAAATGTGCACCACAAACATTACGGTTTTTAAAGAACTATCTGGAGGTGATCAAAGTGACAAAAGTATCTTAGAAGATTACGTAGGAAACTTAAGAGTATTAGTGCATGGTTAATGGAGGAGGAAAAAAGGAATGACAATGGTTGCACCCCTTGAATGTAATCAATATCACTAAGTGGTACCTGTACAAACTGTCGAGCTGGTATATGTTTTTATGTTTTGCCATGCATATGCTTAAAAACAACATAATCAAACTTTTTTTTTTTTAAAAAAGGCTTTTATTTTGAGACTATTTTTTTTAAGAGATTTTCTTTATTTTTTTTTTCTTTCCTCCAAAGAAGTGATAGCCATTTCTTCTGCCCTATGAAGAAGGAAGACTAAAGAATTAATGTGTTTAAATTATGGTATTGGTGAAGCACAGTAAACATATCCTGGAGGGCCAGAAAAATGAACAAATCTGTCTTGGAAGAAGTCTAGTCAAAATGCTTCTTAGAAGCGAAGATGAAAAGAGTTTGTCTCATGTATTCTGGACATGTTACGAAGAGACCAATTCCTGGAAAAGAGCATGATGCTTGGTAAAGCAGAGGGTCAGCTATAAAGAGGAACACCCTCAATAAGATGGAAGGACACAGCAGTTTCAACAATGGCCTCAAGCATGGGAACAACTGTGAGGATTACAAAGAACTGAGCAGAGTTTCATTCTGTTGTACACAAGGTCTCTATGAGTCTTAAATGACCTGATGGCACCTAACAACAACCAAAAAATAAACCAAACTCACTGCCATCAAGTGGATTTGACTCAAAATTTTTAAATTACCTGGGGAAAAAAACGGCAAACTTATGATCTTACGCTAGTCTCAGTTTTTTATGTTTCAGCACGCCAAATAATCCAAAATTCTGTGAACCTCTCCAAAAGTTAGTGAATAAGTCAGTCCTATTATAAAACAATCGGAAACCCAAGGAGGGGTTGCTATGAGTCAGGGCCGACTCGACGGCAAACAACAACAATTATAAAACAAATCTCTCCAAAATTAAAAAGAATTGATGAGAGATAATTTTGCCTTATTTTCCAAGGCCAGTAGTTCTCTATGAAGAAAAGTAACACCATGTAGGGATATTTTGGAAATCTGTGGAGACATTTTTAATTTTCACAATGATTAGGTGGGCTTACTAGCTTTTAGTGTACAGGGACTTGGGATAGTAGATACTCTGCACTGAAATGGATATTCTGGTACAATGAAGAATTATATTCTATCTTTCAGGTGGTTATAAGTCTTTTCATAATCTAAAACTGAGTCAAAATTCTATTAACATAAACATAAAACATTTTTGTTGTTGTTATGTGCCATAGAGTTGGAACCAACTCAGCGACCCATCCTTGGGTTTTTGAGGTGGTATCACTATGGAAGTAGATTGCCCAACCTTCCTTCCGAGGACTGGTTAGCAGTCAAGTGCCATAGGCACTACACTACCAGAACTCCTAAAACATTTTTTTTTCTTTTTGCAGGTTTCAATACACAGGGATTATACACCATGATTTTTTCAAGATCGCAACTACCATGTAAATCAGTAGAGAACCGGACAATGTTTTATTTCAAACTTATAATTTCTAAATGCTTATAGTACTGGTTTCATCAATAAAATCCATCTTTATCTGTCTTTACCTGTAGTAATTTCATGTAAACATTTAACAGGAGATGTGAGACTCTTCATCAGATTTAGAACCAAATATATTAAAAAAAAATTTTCATAACTCAGAAAGAAATCTGTATCAACATTATTTTACAAGCTTATTTAGTTATTGTTCCAAAAGATCTACCATGTAATCGTCTATAGCATGTCGCCTTACCAATTCTTTTCTAATCTCGCCACAATTTTTTATCACCTACTGGAGAATAAGCAGCTCTGGTGGCACAGTGCCTAAGGCATTTGGCTGCTAACCAGAAGGCTGGTGGCTCAAACCCACCAGCCACTCCTCAGAAGGAAGAATGGGCAATCTACTTACGTAGAGATACTGCCTCGGAAACCCAAGGAGAGGTCACTATGAGTCAGAACTGACTCGTAGCAGTGAGTTTGGTTTTTTGGTTTACTGAAGAATATAAAGAGCTCTGGTGGTTCAGTGGTTAAGGAATTCAGCCGCTAACCAAAAGGTCAGTAGTTTGAACCCACCAATTGCTCCACAGGAAAAAGATGAGGCAATCTGCTTTAGTAAAGATTTATAGCCTGAGAAACACTATGGGGCAGTTCTACTATGTCCTATAGGGTTGCTAAGTTGGAATCAACTCGATGGCAGTGGGTTGTTTCTGATATTGAAGAATATGGCGGCTAAGGTCTTTAGGTAGCACAGATGAAATGTATGTCCAGTCATATGTTGGAATTTTATTAAATGAGATAGCTGTTCAGTATAATTAATCACTATTCCCAATACCAGGTCACAACACAGGGATACTATGACTCTTCACATACACATTATACCCAGCTCACTTGTGAGAATTTCATATTTCGTCATTTTCTATTCTTCACCAGAACCTAATTACTCTTGGCATGTTATCCCTACTTCAGTTCTCTGGTGCACAAAGGTACTCTGAGGAGTACAGGTTAACACATTCATCCACTAACCAAAGAACCCACCAGCTGCTCTGTGGGAGAAAAATGAGGCAATCTGATTTACAGCCTTGGAAACACTATGAAGGCAATTCTACTCTCTCCTATAGGCTTGTTATTAGTCAGAATCAACTCAATGGCAGTAGGTTTGAGTTTTTTGTACACAGACATATTCTTGTTCATTTCTTCTATAATTTTTATGGAGAACGAGTTCTGGTGTTAGTCTTTCAAATCTAAACTTATTCTTTTTTTTCTCTCCAAGCCTCCACAAGGTTTTATTCATTTACTTAAATTTTTCACTGTGATTTGGGTACAATGTACAAAGCAGATTTGTTTTACACTCAACAGTTCATGCACATTTGCTTTCACGGTCCAGATTACAATCCTCAACCATAAAAAGCTCTCCTTCCATCTCCTCCCTGTGACTACTCTTTGCCTTTCTTAGCTATGCATTCTTGTCTGTCCAGCTTTCCCTTTATGTGAAGGCTGCCCTTCAGATGTCTCATGGTTGACTGATCTAAGAAGTACATCTCCCTAGGGTATATGGATGCATCTCGCTGGGGTAGGTGTTCTACTTGTAGGTCTTTTTACTGTTGGGCTAAGAGTAATGCATGGAAGTAAGTCCATTTCCAGGCCTGAAGAATAGCCTGGGGCCAGAGTCTCAGGGGTTCTACCAGTCTCTATCCAACCAGTGGTCATTTTTGTTTACAAATCTAAATTTATTCTTTAAATTGTAGCATAATCATACATATTGAAATACCTATGATTTAAAAATAACTTTCACTTTCTCCAGACAGTTTTACCTAAACTATAAAATGAGAATTCTTTTTGCAGAGCCTTATGAACACATGGACAAAATACACACTGACAGAAGAGCTAACTGTGCTAATCAAAAATTCAGGAGTTTAAATAAGCAAATTAAATCATTTTAAAGTTTTATACTGAATAAAAATACTATGTTGTACAGTCATAAATTAAATGTATGATCAAAATGGAGTACACAAATTCTATTTTGATATATCAAAATCACTTCCCAACACTAATTATAAAGAACATTCTAAAAGAACAAATTAAGAGGAATTAAGAATACCTGTTTCTTCTGTCCAATTCGATGTGCTCTAGCCTGTGCCTGAAGATCATTTTGTGGATTCCAATCAGAATCAAATATAACAACAGTGTCAGCAGAGGCTAAATTAATCCCTAGACCTCCAGCTCTTGTGGAAAGCAAAAAGCAGAAATCCTGTAAAGAATTAAAAATAGGTAAGATTTAAAATTCTTTAAACTGTGATTATGAGTAATAAAAACGAGAATAATTCTATAGTTCATTTTCTCAATTTTAAAAGTAATTTACAAATATAATTAAAAGGTAATGGGATAGGGCCTGAGCTGTATCTGTAGATTTTATTTCTTGAAAAAGACACAGACACAAAAGAATCCTAAATGAAAGTGGGCTACTTTATTTTGCTCTATATTAAAACAGCAAAGAGTAGAATTCTTCTGATTTAGCACAGAATACTAATCTTAAAATCTCATTTTCAAATTAAAACTGGCTAGAACAAGGTCCTTTATTATCAAAATACAATTATGACTAAAACAAAATAATTTACACTTTTGAAAGCATTCATACCTCTGATCCTTCAGCATTAAAATGATCTAGAGCCTGTTTTCTCAGCTCCCCTTTTATTGATCCATCTAATCTCTAAAATAAAGCACATAAAATATGCATATAATAGTCAATTAAAAGCAATTATGAAATGAGTATGAAAGTATGGCATGTTCTTTGCTAAGGCTTTATGAGGAGAACATACTTAGGCAGTAAAATAAATTATGCCAGAGCCCATGCTCAGGCATTCTCTGTTTAGAGTCCATACGCTTAACCACTAAACTTATTTCTCCAAAGTTGAATATTTTTCCTTATTGTAGGAATACCAAAATTGAGAAGTTCAGAGGAAATGTAAATATTGTTGTGACAGCTAATTTTATGTTAAATTTGGCTAGGCATTTTGTTCCTCGGCTGAGCCCTAGTATAGCTGCTATTATGGAGTAGTTATATGTGATTAAATCAGTTGCTCTTGTATAGAGCTGATTATATATAATGTGATGACCTTACATGTTATACAACGTAATCATCTATAATGCAATCTAACATAATTTAATCTATCAATTGAGGTCATACCAGTATGGGGCAATCCTAAACCTATGCACTTCTGAGTTATAAAAACTAGACACAGACATATACACAGAGGAAAACATAAGACACATGAGGATCATCTACAGGGAAAGGAATGCCCAGGATTACCAGCAGACACCAGAACTAGGAAAGAGATTCTCCAAAGGAATGGAAAAGACCCTGATTTGAATTTTAGCTTCCAAAGCTGTAAAAAAAATAAACTTCTGTTCTTTAAAGCCACTCACTTGTGGCATTTGTGTGATAGCAGAACTAGGTAACTAAGGTAACTGGTCAATGGACGAAGTCAAATTCTTGTTAAAACATTCACATTTGGAGAAAATGAACACTATCAGGGATTAGGGCACTGGCTGTCATAATTTTCTGATAACCACTGTAAGAAATATTTTACATGTTAAGAGGAGACAACTATTTATAAATGTCTAATAACATATTTTATGATGTACTATGATATACTCTCATATTTTATATTTTCATTTTTTTAAATGTTGGTAAAACTCATTAAACTGATTTTCAAATACATTAATAGGTCTCAACTCAGTTTTAAAAAAATACTGATTAGGTAAAGTGTTTTTCAGGAGCACGGTAGCGTAGTGCCTAAGGCACTTTACTGCTAACCAGAAGGCTGGTGGTTCAAACCCACCAGCCACTCCTCAGAAGGAAGGTTGGGCAATCTACCTCCACAGTGATACCACCTCGGAATCCCAAGGAGGGGTTGCTGAGTAGGGTCTGAATCAACAGCATAAAACAACAACATATTACAATCAAGGAGCTCTGCTGGCATAGTGCCTAAGGCATATGACTACTACCAGAAAACTGGTGGTTCAAACCCACCAGCCACTCCATAGAAGGAACACTGGGTAATCTACTTCTGTAAACATTTACCACCTCAGAATCCCAATGGGAGTTGCCATGAGTAGGAATCAACTTGATGGCAGTGAGTTTGGCTTGGTTTGTATAATTATTATGTGGTTGTAGATTAGACTCAACTCGCTTACTGTGAACCATGCACTAAACTAATGGATAAAACTAGTATTTTGGGAACCTGTATGTTGATGGTTATTACATAAAAGAATAAATATTAAAATATGAAAAAGTTTCAAATAATTCATTCTCAATGGTGTTGATCTTAGTGAAATGAAACAGTCAAAGGAAACTGGTCTAAATCATCACCTATTATATGAAATAGGGAAACAAAAATAATATCTAAAACAGAGGAAAAAATGGCTATTTATTATTTTACCACAAAAACATAAATTATAGTTCATTTAAAAAAATAGTAGAATATTGAAAGTTCCAGAAAGATGGCAGAATAGGCAGAAAAACTACACAGACCCTCTTCAACAAAGAAAATGGGAACCAAATAACACAGATACAGAAGATAATCCTGGAGCCCTGAGCTTTGAAAGAAAGGATACAAAAGTGGACTAAACTTCAACTAGTAAAACAGCCTGCAGTGAAAACACCAAAAAAGGAGATATACGGAGCTGTGGACTGTTAGCGATCCTGATGGCATGGACAGCTTGGAGATTGCCAAGAGGTATCAGCACCTAAGAATTAACCTAAAAATCAGGCCTGCTAGCCAGAGGCTACACAGAGGACTGCACTGGTGGCTGGTGAATAAAAGGGGAAGCATGAAGAAGCCAATGGGCTAAGCTGTGGACTTTTGGCTGTCCAGAGGGTGCAGCCATTTTGAATGTTTACAAGCAGTTCTAACATTTTGGCTATCAAGTGAAAACGTTCTTTCAGATTCCAGGGACCTAAAACAGGCTCCACTTGCCACTGGTAGTTGGGGACTGCAAGGGCATACAAAACACAAAGAACTGAAAAGGTGCACTATTCCCCTTGTTACTCTTCTACCCCAAAACCTCTTGCTGAATGCAGGTGCGGCTGGACATCCTTCATTCCCACCAAACTTCTGGGGCAGCAGGAATTCCACCCAATCTATGTGTTCTAATGGAGCCTGGCTTCCATGCCCCAAATTTTTCTCATTTTTATGTTTTAAAATTATTATTATTACTACTTTTGTCTTTTTCATTATTATTCTTTCTTCTTCTCTTCGCAGGTTCCAATTTTCAGCTTTTCCTCTCTTCCCTGTTCCTGGTTCTCATCTTTTTCTTCCTTGTTCTTCTCTCCATTCTGTTTTTCTTTTTGTGTTTTTCCCCTTTTTTTCCTCATTATTTTCCTATTTTACCTCTTTTCTTTTATTTCCCACTCCCCAGATACAGCAGGGGTTTTTTTTTATTTTCTTTCCTTCCCTTGTACTATGTGTATTTCTTTTGGCTTTTTAAAGTATTTCTTTAAATATTTTCTCTCATTTATTGTCTTTCTTCTCTTTTTCTGCTTTTGGTGACTGTTCCTGTGTGTTGAGGCAGTGTGTGCTTTTTGTCCTCTTTTACTTTTTTAATAGTTTTTTGATTGATGCTTTTGTCTAAGTGAGTGGAAGACATAGATTATGCCCGTATGACGCAACTACACCCCTACTTCCTGTAGCTCCACTTACTGAGAGCCACCCCTTCCTTCGGCATGCACTGGCCAATGATACACAACCACCAATAACACCCTAACTCACCCTTAACTGGTCTTCACAAACAGTTAACAGAGATCTGTGTGGCCACTCTCATTCTCTATCACACCCACCAGGAGACAGGTGATGGTGAGTGCATAAGGTCTGCCAACTAGCGAACAGAGAAGTACAGCACCCTACTTATTCAGATATATCCAAAGGAAAAAAAAAAAAAAAACAAAGACAATGAAAATCTTGGGTCAATCACTCCAACATACAATAACCAATTAAATATAAACACAACAATGTAATGATGTCTCGTAGATAATGGACCATCACAGTCCATACAAAGAAGCAAGAAAAAGCAGGAGAAACAAGGGACCAAGATACAGACCCAGAACACATCCATGAGGAGGCAGCAGCACTGGAACTCCCTGATAAGGAATTCAAAAGAACCATATTTAGGTATAATTAGACAGACTGGGAGGAAAAGAGGCCATCCAATTCTCAAAGAATTGTCTAGTGAAAATCTTATGAATAGCAATAACACACTCTCTGATATATTACTGAAAAACAGCCCTAAAATATTTTCTGGTACAGTGCCAAAAGAGAAGCCTCTTGGGTTGGAAAGCACTCAAAATATGACCAGGAAAGAGCTGCCTCCTCAGAATGGAGCCAACATTAATGATGTGGATGAGGTAAAGCTTTCAGGACTTTCTTTTGCTGATGTGCCATGACTCAAGATAAAAAGAAACAGCTGCAAACATCCACTATTAATCACAACATGGAATGTACAAAGTATGAATCTAGGAAAATTGGAAGTTGTCAAAAATGAAATGCAACACATAAAGGTTGATATCCTAGGCATTCATGATCTGAAATGGACTGGTTTGGGCCATTTTCAATCAGACAATCCTATGATGCATTATGCCAGAAATGACAATTGAAGAGGAAGAGTGTGGCATTCATCATCACAAAGAATGTTTCAAGAATTATCCTGAAATATAATCCTGTCAGTGACAGGTTAATATCCATATACCTAAGAGGAAGACCAATTAATATTACTATTATTCAACTTTACGCATAAACCGCCAAAGCCAAAGAGGAGGAAACTGAAGATTTTACCAACTTCTGCAGTCTGAAATCAACCAATCGTGCAATCAAGATGTGTTAATTATCACTGGTCATTGCAATGCAAAAGTTAAAAACAAAGAAAAATCACCAGTAGTTGGAAAATATGGTCTTGGTGATAGAAATGATGCTGGAGATTGCATGATAGAATTTTGAAAGACTGAAGATTTATTCATTGCAAATACTTTTTGTAAGCAACACAGACCACAGCTATCCACATGGACTTCATCAGATGGAGTACACAGGAATCAGACTGATTACATCTGTGGCAAGAGGTGAGGGAGAAGCTCAATATGTTCAGTGAAAATGAGGTCACAGAAGTTGACTGTGGAACAGACCATCAACTACTCATGCAAGTTCAAGTTGAGGCTGAAGACAATTAAAACAAGTCCATGAGAACCATGTGAGAGCTGGACAATGAATAAGGAAGACTGAAGAAGAGTTGATGCTTTTGAGTTGAGGGGTTGGAGAAGAATGCTGAAAATATCATGGACTGCTAAAAGAACTAACAAATCTGTCCTGGAAGACGTGCAGCTGGAATGCTCCTTGGAAGCGAGGATGGCTAGACTTCGTCTCACATACTTTGGTCATTTTGTCAGAAGGGACCATTCTCTGGAGAAGAATGTCATGCTTGCTAAAGTGGAAGGTAAATGAAAGAGGGGAAGGCCTTCAACAAGATGGATTGATACAGTGGCTGCAGCAATGGGTTTGGATATAGTAGGGACTGTGAGGCTGGGAAAGGACTGGGCAGCGTTTTGTTCTGTTGTGCATGCGGTCATTATGAGTCGGAGATTACTCGACGACAAATAACAATAAACAACAACATACTTTGGTACTTTCAAGGGACTGAGAGACAGATCAAGGAAAACAAACAAAACTCTAGACCAATTTTGAAAGAAAATACAGGAACAAGATGACAAAATAAACAAAAATTAGAAATGATACAAAATCTACAGATAGAAATCCAGGGGATTAATACTAAATTTTCAGAAATAGATAACACATTGAAAGGGCAAAGGAGGAGAATCGAATCAATGGAAGACAGAAATAATGAGACTGAAGACAAGTATCTCAATATTTCTGTTGAAAGGGATCAATGAGATAAAAGATCAAAACAAAATGAAGAAAGCCCAAGATTCACGTGAGATACCATCAAAAGGAATAACCTACATGTAATCAGAATTCCAGAACAGGAAAAGAAAAAGAAAATCACTGAGAAAATTGTCCATGATTTGCTGGAAGAGAACTACCTTGATATGATGAAAGATGAGAATATATCCATTCACGAAGTCCAACGAACCTTGAACAGGACAGACCCCAAAAGAAAATCACCAAGACATATCTTCATCGACTCACCAAAACCAAAGACAAAGAAAGAAAGCAGCATGGGAAAAACATAAGGTTACCTGCACAGAGGGCAACTGAAAAGTTTAAGCTCTTGTTTCTCCGCAGAAACCACTAAGGCAAGAAGGCAATGGGATAGTATATATAAAACCTTGAAAGAAAAAATTTCCAACCAAGAATTATATACTCAGCAAAAGTGTCCCTCAAATATGATGGTGAAATTAGGAGATTTCCAGGTAAGAAGAAACTAAGGGAATTTGTTTAAACCAGACCAAGCTTACAAGAAAAACTAAAGGGAATCCTTTGAACAGAGAACTAATAATAGTAAACAACAATTGGCCATTAATACATATGATGTCATAGCCCCAAAACCAATACAGCTATGGAATTAGTCAAAGTAAAATAAGTTTACACGATTGTAAGCAGGGAAGCAGAGATATCAACTGGACAATTAGGGGAACTACAAACCAAAAGGAGCTCTGATGGCGTAGTGCCTAAAGAATGTGACTGCTAACCAGAAGGCTAGCAGTTGAAATTCATCAGCCACTCCTCAGAAGGAAGACTGGGCGATCTACTTTCATAGCTGTCTCAGAAATCCAGGAAGGGGTCACTCTGAATTGGATCCAACTCGATGGCAATGAGTTTAGTTTTGGTTTGACAAACCAAAAGAGGGAAAAATCGTGTAGTTACAGAACTTCTAAATGGTGAGGATGTCAAGAGAGTTGCAAGATAGAATGGACTATTCTAAACACAAGGATAAAATTATAAATCACTTCAAAGAAAAATGATAAAGCTTCACATCACAATAAAAAAGAGGACAAGCACAAATATTTACCAAATATTAAAACAACAGTAACAAAGGAAATGATAACACGATTCATAAACAAAATGAGCTCAGCACAGAAAATAATACGGAACAAAGAAACCAGGAACATCATGAAAATATACATAACAAAATGACAGCAACCAATTCATACTTGATAATTACACTGAATGTTAATGGATTAAATGCACCACTTGAGATGGAGAGCTGCAGACTGGATAAGAAAACATAACCCATCAATACGCTGTCTACCACAGACACACCTTAGAGACAAAGATAAAAATAGACTAAAAATCAAAGGTTGGAAAAAGATATATCAACCAAATGGCAACCAAAAAAAAAAGTAGAAGCTGTAATATTAATTTCTGATAAAATGGACTTTAGGATGAAAACTACCATTACAGACAAGGAAGGACATTATATAATGAATAAAGGATCGAGTGAACAGAAAGATATAACCATAATAAATATGTACAGACCGAATGAAAGAGCCCCAAAGTACATCAATCAGCCTTTAACAGAATTGAAAGGACAAATAGATGACTATACAGTCATAGTAAGAGACTTTAATACACCACTTTCAATGATAGATAGAATAACTGGAAAGAAACTCAACAAAAATGCAGGCGTACTAAAAAATACAATCCACCAAGTTGACCTTGTAAACATCTACAGAGCACTTTGCTCAACAACAGCAAAATATACATTCTTTTCCAGTGCACATGGAACAGTTCCCAGGATAGACCATATGTTAAACCATTAAGCAAGCCTTAAAAAATTTAAAAACATATTTATATATTGCAAAGCATTTTATCAGATCATAATGCTATCAAATTAAAAATTAACAATAGGAAGATCAATGGGAAAAGAGCAAACATATGGAAACTGAACAACACCCTCCTTAAGAAAGACTGGGTGAGAGAAGAAATAAAAAGTGAAATTTAAAAATTCCTTGTATCAAACGTGAATGAAACCAGAAAATATCAAAATCGTTGGGACACAGCAACAGCAGTGATCAGAGACCAATTTATAGCAATAAATGCACACATCAAAAAAGAAGACCCAAATCCATACTTTAATCCAAGATCTCCAACAATTAGATAAAAAGCAGCAAGAAAAGCCTACAGTCACCAGAAGAAAGGAAAATAAAGATTTGAGCAGAAATCAATGAAACAGAAAACAGAAAGATAACAGAAAAAAAATCAACAGCACTAGAAGTTGGTTTTTTGAAAAGATTAATAAAACTCACAAATCACTGGCAAACTTAATGAAGGAAAAGAGGGAGAGAATACTAGTAACAAGAATAAGAAACAAAACGGGCAACACTGCAACAGAACCAAGTGAAATAAAAAGGATAGTATCCAGGATACTATGAAGAACTATACTCCCAACAAATTTGAAAACCTAGAAGAAAAGGACAGATTTCCAGAAATATACTACTTACCTAAACTAACACAGAATGAGGAAAAGTTAAACAGATCCACAGGAAAAGAAGAAACTGAACAGGTCATTAAAAAAAAAAAAAAAAAAAAAAAAAGAAAAAAAAAAAAAAAAAAAAAAAAAAAAAAAAAAAAACCTACCAACAAAAAGAATTCCTGGCCGAGACAGTTTCCCTGGAGAATTTTACCAAATATTCAGAGACGAACTGACACCAATCCTACTCACACTATTCCAAAACATAGGTAAGTATGGAGTCCTCCTAAATTCATTTCATGAGGCAAGCATAACCGTGATACCAAAACCAAAGACATCTCTAGAAAGGAAAACTACAGACCAATATCCCTCACAAATACAGATGCAATTTTTTTTTTTTAACAAATCCTAGGTAATAGACTCCAATAGCATATCCAAAAAATAATACATTATGACCAAGTGGGGTTCATATCGGGTATGCAAGAATGGTTCAGCATTAGAAAAACAATCAACTTCATCCATCACATAAATAAATGAAAAGAACCACATGATCCTATCAGTCGATGCAGAAATGGCATTTGATAAAATCCAACACCCATTCCTGATGAAATCTCTCAGCAAAATAGGAATAGAAGGGAAATTCCTCAACATAATAAAGGACATATATGCAAACCAACAGCCAACTTTATTCTCAATGGACAGAAATTGAAACCATTTCCCATTTTGAACAGGAACCAGACAAGGATGTCCTCTATAACCACTTCTGCTCAACATCCTATTGGAAATCCTAGCAAAGACAATAAAGCAAGAAAGGGAAATCAAAGGCATTCAAATTTGTAAGGAAGAAGTCAAACTATCCCTATTTGCTGTTGATATGATCTTATACCTAGAAAACCCAAGAGATTCAGGTAAAAAAAAAAAAAAAAAAACTACTGGAATTATGGAACTAATTGAGAGATTTGGCATAGTAGCAGGATACAAGATCAATATCCAAAAATAAGTTTGATTCTTGTATACCAGCAAAGAGATTGCTGAAAAAGAAATACGAAAATCAATACCATTTACAATAATTACCAAAAAAATAAAACACTTGGGAATAAATCTTATTGGGGAAACAAAAGACCTATAAAAAGCACACTATAAAAGACTACTTCAAGAAATCATTAGATTTACATAAATGGAAGAATATACCATGTTCATGGATAGGAAGATTGAACACTGTGTAAATGTCAATTCTACCCAAAGAAATCTAAACATTAAATGCAATTCCAATCCAGATCCCATTAACATTCTTTAAGGATATGGAAAAACCAATCAATAACTTTCGATGGAAAGGAAAGTGACCTTGGATAAGCAAAGCACTATTGAAGAAGGACAACAAAGTAGGAGGTCTCACACTCTTGGATCTGAAAACCTACTATAAAGCCACATTAGTCAACACTGCCTGGTACTGGTACAATGACAGACACACAGACCAATGGAATATAATTCAGAACCCAGAAATAGATCCACTGAAGTATGGTCAGCAGTTTTTCTGACAAAGAGCCAAAATCCATTAAATGGATAATGCTGGCAAAACTGGATAGCAATTTGTAGAAAAATAAAACAAGATCTGTACCTCACACCGTAGACAAAAACTAACTCCAGATGAATCAAAGACTTAAATGTGAAACCTAAAACTATAAAGTTTCTCAAGAAAAAACCAGGGGCAAATTTAAGGGTCCTAATATATGGCATAAATAGACTATTAAGCATAACTCAAAATGCACAAACAACAGAAGATAAACTAAATGAATGGGACCTTCTATAAATTTTTATGTGCTTCCAAAAACTTCTCCAAGAGTCCAAAGAGAACCTCTGGGGAAAAAAAAAAAAACAAACTTGGCCACAACATATCTGACAAAGGACTTATCTCTAAAATTTATAGAAAGCTCCATCATCTCAACAACAACAAAAAATAATCCAATTAAAAAATGGGCAGATGACATGAATAGACACTTTACTACAGATGATATTCAGGTGGTCAACAAACACATGAAGAAATGCTCACGATCATTAGCCACTGGAGAGATGCAAATCAAAACAATGAGATATCATCTGGCTCCAGCACTAGTACCAAAGTTCAACAAGACAGAAAATAACAAATGTTGGCGAGGATGCGGAGAAAGTGGGACCTTCATACATTGCTGGTGGGACTGTAAAATGATACCACCACTGTGGAAAGCAGAACGGCAATTCCTTAAAAAGTTGGAATTAGAAACATCATTTGACCAATCAATTCCATTAGTAGGTACATATTCTAAAAAAAGGAGAGCCAGGACAAGAACAGATATATGCATACCCATGTTCACAGCAGCACTATTTACAACAGCAAAAAGACAGAAACAACTTAGATGTCCATCAACAGAAGAATGGATAACCAAACTATGGTACTTTGCAACACTAAAGAACAATGTAGAATCTGCAAAACACCGTATAATGTCGATTAACTTGTAGGACATTATGCTGAGTGGAACGAGTCAATCACAGAAGGACAAATATCGTATTAGTCCGTTATTATAAAAAGTCAAGGAAAGGTTTATATATGGAAGGAAATTTTCTTTGTTAGTTACCAGGATAGCACTGTTAAGATAGGAAGAGACAAGTATTGATTTGGGGGAAGGGAAGAGCAATGTACTATATGTAAATGATCAACATAGCGGCACTGAGGAAGAGGAAGACATAGACAGGTACATGGGAGGTACAGATATCAAAGATGAACCTTTTTGTACATTCAGTACTGCATTGTCAGTGAAGGCAAACATTGATCTACCGGAGGACAGACGGGTGGATGGGCTGAACTATTATGTATGTCTATGTGGCTGGGAGGAGCTCTGCTGGTGCAGAGCCTAAGGCATTTGACTGATAACCAGAAGGCTGGTGGTTCAAACCCACCAGCCACTCTTTGGAAGGAAGGTTGGACAATCTATTTCCATAGTGATACCGCCTCAGAAACCCAAGAAGGGTCACTATGATTCGACTCAACAGCAGTGAGTGAGTGAGTGATGCAGCAGGGAGTGTACCCATGACCGTGCATAAGGTTGGCAGACAATGTTTGTACAGGTGTATTTGTATGATCTGCAAGAATTCCCAGGTATACAGTAGAGGTGACAAGGGACAAGGTTGTAGTTACTTCTTGGCCACAGCCAGCTACCTGGAGGAAGCAAGCAACTGAACCTCTGGACTCGAGACCATAATCTCAGGGGACATCAAGCTCAACTGGTAATAGCATACTACACAAAAACACTGTTCTACATCCTACTTTGGCAGGTAGCGACTGGGATCTTAAAAGTCTGCAAGCAGCCACCTAGATTCAATGATGGGTCTCTCCTCATCCAGAGCAAAGAAGAATGAAGAAAACCAAAGACGTATGGAGACAATTAGTCCAAGAAACTAGTATACCATGTGATCCTCAGCCTGTATCACTATGAGACCAGAAGAACGAGATGGTGCCCAGCTACCACTGTCAACCACCCAGAGAGGGATCTATGTAGGAGATCCTGGATAGAGTGAGACAACAAGGTGGAACAAAACTCAAAATGATAAAAAAAGAAAAAAAAAAGAGACCAGGTTTGCTGGTCTAAGAGCCTGGTGGAACCCCTGCAACTATGGTCCCTAGCTGCCCTTCAGGTCTGGAATTGAACCCACTTCTGTGGCTTCCAGCTAAACAAAAGACAGGTATATGAGCTGAACATTTACATTAGGTAGATACACTCCTTGGAGAGACCAATCATTGGAGAACAGAAGGGCTGTGTATGCACAAGGAGACAGCTTGGGGGGCAGGAGTTCATGGGAGGGAAAGACACAGGGAAGAGGTAACTATGGGGAGGAAGTGGGAGGGGAGCTGTTGAATTGTAGGAAATTGCAGTCAATGTCATGAGATAAAGGGTATGTGAGCTCTTGGATGAAAATGAATTTACTCTATAAACTTACTCAAATTACAGTAAATTTTTTTTTTTAAAAAGTGGAATATTATATATTGACTCATAGTCTAACCAAAAGAAAGTTAAAAATTATTCTCTCTGAAAAGTGATGTGGGTAAAAGAAGGGACTAACAGGGGGGTAGCAAACTGGTACTTACACCGAAATGGTATAAGTGTTTGACAATGTACATGTGACAATCAATTTTAAAAGAAACCAACAAACCCCAAATAATAATACTCTTAACTGTGTCCTCCCAGTGATCCTGTTCATATCAATTAAACATTTGTCCTTCACAGCAGTTATGAGAGCTGTAATGTTGTATTTATTTACTATTACCTGACTAATATATATCTTCCACACTGAGTTGTAAATGCCAACAGAACAGAAATTATGTGTGTTGACCTCATCACTATAATTTTAAATAAACATTAAATAGATGGAACATAAGTCCATTTTGTTCTCATCTAGTTTTATTTAACATACCATGCATCTTCTGAGCACACCAATCACCAGAATCTACAGCAATCTTTGTAGCATTCCCAAGAACTATCTTTTCGGCATTCCCAAGAACTGATCTTATGGGTTTTTTTTTGTGTTTTTTTTTTTTTGTTTTTATCATTGGCCCATTGTTGGAGAAAGAGGTAGTGGCTCTTGGTCAGTAAGTGAAGTTGCAGGAGGTCTTTTTTTTTTTTTGTTTTTTTTTTTTTTTTGGGGGGAGGGTGGGAGTTGGGTTCAAGGAGGGTTTCTACTCTTCTAATTCCCTTACTCAAACTAAAGCCTAATACAAAAAGCTGCCCTTTTAGATTTGTTCTATCACTGAAATTCTGCCTTAATTCAGTTTTAAAAATATAAAGCAAGCATAGAAGAAAAAATAAATAAACAAACAGATAAATAAATAAAATTAAAAGAAAAGAAAAATCAGAGAAAGAAAATTATCTTGCTGCCAAGTATAAGGTCAAGAAAGAAAATGAGAATAACAGAATTTTTTAGTAGCGATATTTCTTTAAATGAAAAGTATGCTTTATGAAAAATTCTGCATTTTATTTACAAAATAATTTCTAAGGCAATTTTGTAGAACATGCTCAGGAATCAGATGAAATTTTAAATCAGTAACAAATATAAAATTAATACTTACTTGAAAAGGGAACTGGCGATATTTCAAATATTCTGCAAGGATATCTAACATCCGCACCATTTGAGAAAAAATAAGTACTCTATTGCCTCGTTCTCTTAGGCGAATTAACAGCTTGTCAAGAAGAATCAATTTTCCACTACTACGGATTAAGTGCTAAGGAAATAATAAATTACAACTATTGTAACAAGTTAAAAGGACCAACTAAATGAAACAAGTGCTCCATTTAACACTTCAGTTGGCGTAACTATTTTAATTTTCATAATGTTGGAAAATAGTTTCAGTTCTTAAAATCTTTCTAAGCCCTTTACTGTTTTGTTCTATGATTAAGCTACCTGCTTAGAACCTAGATTTTTGTTGTATTTTCAGGAAAAAATACAAGTACTGTTTCACTTCCTTTGCTAGGTATTACACTATTTCTCCAAAAAGCTTAAATGAAAAACAAATACACAGGACACAGCAACTAAGTAATCAAAGGTTTAAAAAGAGTACATAATGTATTCTAATTAATCACTGTTCCCAGCACTTTAATGCACTACTGTAGCTAGATGGCAGTTGTGCCTTCACAATTCTAATTTGTCTTCCAGGATTAATATAAAGGGTGAAATCTAAAGTCAAGATGTCATTCTTGACTACCATTTGTCACACCACAAATTCAGGATAATCACATTAGTGAGATACATCACAAAATTACGTATTTTCCCCATAAGAGTACACTAAGGAATTTTTGCCAGAATTATTACAGTCCATGATTTGAAAGATTTTTAAAAATTTGATCAATTACTTTGATAAATTATAATTTTAAACCTTTTTTATTAAAGACTAAAACATAATCAAGATTACTATTTTAATGCACCATTAACCAAAGATAACTTCTAAATAATATAATAAAGCATTTTGCCATTTTCATATATGATAACTAAACCAGTATTTCTAGAATTCTGCTTTACTACAAATAACAATATTTAAAAATTCTTACTTGTAAGGCCTCCTGTTTATTATAGAATTCATTATTATCAGGTGGTTTAATGAGGTAGCAATGGTTACAACATTTCTTTAGCTCCATCATAATGTTCAAAAAGCCTGAGGTACTGCCCTTGGAACCTTTGCTTAGGGCTTTGTAATTTCTAGTTAAAATCCATCTTGGGGGGGGGTGGAGAACATGAAAATAATGTTTAGCAAAGTGAGATTAAATTCTAAAACCATAAAACACAATCCAGCATCAAGGCAAAATTACATCATGACAAAATTCACAGTAGCTATATAATGGAACTTATTTCAATCCAAAATCAAGAAATCATAAAACAAAAATGTTTGAGACAACAGGGAAAATAGTAACACTGATATTAAGAAATTATTATACTTAACAATAAAACATTCTATCTTTAACTTATCTAAAAATAATAAAAGGTGGAGGAAAGGGGAATAGCTACAGATGAAATGAGACTGGCCATGAGTTGAAGACTTAGCTGAGTAAGGGGTTCATTTTATTATCCTGTTTTTGCATATGTTTAATTTTCCATAATAAAGACCTACAAATTACAAAATAAATGTATTCTTAAATGTATAGCATTCAACAAATCTTACTATTACACATAACTTTCTGAGAATTAAAAAGCACATTCTGGTGGCACAGCATTCAGCTGCTAACCAAACGGTTGGCAGTTCAAACACGAGCTGCTCTGCAGGATTCTGACAAAGGCAGCCTGCTTCCACTTCCATAAAGATTTTACAGCCTTGGAAACCCTAGGGCAGTTCTATTGTATTCTACAAGGTTGCTATGAGTTGGAATTGACTTGTCAGTAGTGGGTTACAATGTAACAGAGTATGTGTGGTAGTTAAGGTTATATTATCAATTTGGCTGGGCCTTATTTTCAATGGCTGGGCAGCTGCATGTAGTCATTCCTCATGAGACTGGTAATCAATTCTGCTATGGAATCTGTTGTGAGCAGCTAAGTAGCTGCCTTAGGGATGTGGTCTGCTTCCAGTATATAAAAAAATGCTTTGAGAAAGGTCTTGAGCTTTTTGGCACACTTGGATCCTGCAGATGGCCAAGTCTTCATTCAGCAGCCTGAAATATTGTCTGCCAATCTTGGGATTATTTCTGAACTTGAACTAGTGACCTGCCACATTGCTTAAAAATCTTGGGACTGTGCCATTTGTGTCAACCTTGGCTTTGTCAGTCTTAGCAGCCAGCAACTGCCTGAATTAAGAGAAGCTTTCAGCTTCAATGGGCTGGGAACAAGAGGCAGAGCTGACACCCAAGGTTGAGGGGCCTTCACCCATACCAGAGAGCCGGTACTTTGAACTCAGACGTCTAGCCATCTAAACTGTAAGAGAATAAACTACTATTTCTTAAAACCACCCATATGTGGTATTTTCTATTAAAGAGGTCCTAGAGAACCAATAGGAGCTCTGGTAGCATAGTGCCTAAGGCACTTGACTGCTCACCAGAAGGCTGGCGGTTCAAATCCACCAGCCACTCCTCGGAAGGAAGGTTGGGCAATCCTACTTCCATAGTGATACTGCCTCGGAAACCCAAGGAGGGGAGCTATGAGTCGGGGCCGACTCGACGGCAAACAACAACAACAGAGAACCAATACAGTATGGTATGGAGGAAAGTCACTAATGATGAATTATTTCATCTTACATAAACCATTAAATCTCTGTGCCCCATTATGGGAGAGAATAAACTTGTCCCAAATTTCTACAAATTATTACTGTACTAACACCCTATGGGGCAAGAGCTTATGAGGACGAGGACAGGGGGGATTCAGAACTAAATGTTTAGACTGTGCTCTATGTATAGCTTACTTGTAATACTGTTTCTGTAAAGCGCTCATTTCCATTCTTAAAATCTGTTCAACCTTGGCAGGAAGAGATTTTTCCACATCTTTCTTCACTCTGCGTAAGAGAAATGGCTCAAGCTCCTTGTGGAGACTGGCATAACCATATTCTCTCCCTTTGCCGTGTTCTTCTTCAAAATCTTCCCATGAAGAAAACCTTTAAAAAAATAGAATTACTGTTAACAGTTAAACTGCCTAGTGAGATTTTTCAGGTCAGTCATTGTATGACAAGTCCTAAAATTTTCTGTGCAGCTTTGGCATCTTTGAGACTCACAGGGCCCCAGAGTCTACCTGTGAGATCCGCTGTCCTTACTAGATATGCCTCCTACCTAGTGAAAAAAGCTCCTAACCTGGCGAGCTCCCCTATAAGCTGGGTCAGCTGCATACTACTTGGTCCCCAAACTAATGGGACTAGTTTACAAACTTACTGATATGCGTCAATTACACCCTTCTGCAAGCACCAAGGGTCATTTCATGTACTTGCTACTACAAAGTCTGTTTCCCTACTGCCCCTGCTTGTTCATTCTGCTCCAAAGGCAACCCCTAAGTGGCTCTACATGACATGCAGTGTCCTCTTTCCCCAGGCTGTGAGTGTATGTGAATAGCCAACTGCTGTCAAACTCATGTATCCAGTGTGTTGTATGTTTGACTATCCCCAGAACCTGTGAGACTCCTTCCCTTACCAACAAAGTAAAGAGGAAATGAATAAAACAGTCTTATGTAAAATGCAGATTTTATATTTTAGAAAAAGAAATTAGCTAAGTAAAATAAAATTTCTATAATTTCTAGGCTACAACTGCGCTCTCTCCAAGAAATCCGAGAGATATATATTTTAAATTGAGATAAAATAAAAGCAGTTGTTTTATGAATATTATCAATTCTCCTTGAGATAAATGAAGATGATGGATATTTAAGTATGGGAGTACCCATTACTAAAATATTTTTCAAAAAACATTATTTTTAAAGTTTTGCACCTATTGGAAGAGAATAGGTACGTGCCCTTGGACAAGTCATCTAACCTTCTCTAACCTTTTCTCATATAGAAAATGGGATTGCCAGCACCTTGTAATTATTATTGTTGTTGTTTCTTCTACTATTAAAAAGACTATCATTGTTTCAGTGTTTAAAAGAACGGGTATTTTGAACACGGATCAAATGTCAATAACTCATTGTTGTTGTTATGTGCCGTCGAGTCAGCCCTGACTCATAGTGACCCCTCCTTGGGTTTCCGAGGCAGTATCACTACAGAAGTGGATTGCCTCATCTTCCTTCCGAGGAGTGGCTGATGGGTTTGAACCGCCAGCCTTCTGGTTAGCAGTCAAGTGCCTTAGGCACTATGCTACCAGAGCTCCTTACACATGGTTTCTTCACAAAATTAAATAGCCTGGGTAGCACAGTGATTAAAGTGCTTGCTGCTGAGAGATCTTTGGTTCAAACCAATGAGCTGCCAGGGGCGAAACATGTGGCAGGTTTGCATCCATAAAGATTTACAGCATTAGAAACTATGGGCAATACTACTCTGTCCTACATGGTTGCTGAGTAAGAAATGACTTGATGGCAGTAGGTTTTGGATTCACAAACTTAAAATTCAATTATTATTAAATATGAAATATTCCACCTCAGTTCCATTTTGTTTTTCCTTGTCAATAATCTGTGATCCATTTTTTTTGAGCAATAAAATCTTATTACCTACACTAATTATCCCCTAAACATTGTCCACAAAACTGTAATTAAAATTATGTATCTCAAAATACGTCTTACTTTTCTGGCATAATGAAATGTAGCAAAGACCAGAGTTCTTTGAGGGAGTTTTGTAGAGGAGTTCCAGTGATAAGGAGACGGTGATTGGACTTAAAATCTATTAAAGTCTTATACAGGAGGGAGTCGTCATTCTTTAATCGATGTGCTTCATCTACACCTATAAATGCCCAATTCAGACCTCCAAGGAATGCCTTAAAATGAAGAGAAGAACACAGTTAATATTCTCAGAGAAAAGCAGCCTTCCTATTTGGGCTGAACATAAATTACGTAAAAATGAAGCAACTTAAAATTAAAAATGAACTTAGACCAAATTTTCAAATAAAAAAATTATACATTATTTCAAAATTTACTAGAATCTTCAAAGTAATTCAACATGCAAGTTAAAAGGTTTTATAAAATTATACACTGATAATAAAGGGAAAACATAGTATCATTTGTTATGTTGCTGTTAGGTACCTTTAAGTTAGCTGCAAGTCATACCAACCCTATGTACAACAGAATGAAACACTGCCTGGTCCTGCACCATCCTCACAACCTTTGCTATGCTTGAGCCCATCACTGCAACCACTGTGTCAATCCATTTCACTGAGTGTCTTCTTCACTGACCTTCTACATCTTCTTCAAGTATGATACTCTTCTCCAGGGAATAGTCAGTCCCTTCTGACAATATGACCAAAGTAGGTGAGACAAAGTCTGGCCATTCTGGCTTCTAAGGAGCATTCTGGCTGAACTACTTCTACGACAGGTTTGTTTGTTCTTCTGGAAGTCCGTAGTATTTTCAGTATTCTTCACCAACACCACAATTCAAAGGTATCAACTCTTCTTTAGTCTTCCTTATTCATTGTCCAGCCTTCACATGCATATGAGGTGATGGACTATACCATGCCATGGGTCGGATATACCTTAGTCTATAAAGTGACATCTTTCCTTCTTAACACTTTATAGAGGTCTTTAATAATCTGTTATGAAACAAAGAGTCAAATGTCTTTGCATAGTCAGTAAAACACAAGTAGACATCTTTCTGGTATTCTGCTTTCAGCTAAGATCCCTAGGGCATCAGCAATGGTATCCCCAGTTCCATGTCCTCTACTGAATCCAGCCTGCATTTCTGGAAGTTCCCTGTCAATATACTGCTGCAAGCATTTTTAAACTATCTTCAAAAGATTTTACTTGCATTAATGACATTAATGACATTGTGTAATACACATTCTGTTGTATCGCCTTTCTTCGGAATGGGCACAAATATGGATCTCTTCCAGTCAGTTGGCCAGGTAGCTGCTGTTCAAATTTCTTGGCATAAATGAGTAAGAATCTCCAGCATCGCATCCATTTGTTGAAACATCAATGGTTACTGTGTCAATTCCTAGAGCCCTGTTTTTCGCCAATTTCTTCAGTGCAGCTTGGACTTCTTCTTTCAGTAACATTGGTTCTTGGTAATATGCTACCTCCTGAAACAAATGGACATCAACTAATTCTTCTTAATATAGTAACCCTGTGTATTCCTTCCATCTTTTGATGAACGACATACCAACATGACACACTGCCATCGAGTCGGATCTGATTCATAGTAACCCCTCCTTGGGTTTCCGAGGTGGTATCACTAGGGAAGTAGACTGCCCAACCTACCTTCCGAGGAGTGGCTGGTGGGTTGAACTGCCGGCCCTCTGGTTAGCAGTCAAATGCCTCAGACACTACACCACCAGAGCTCCCTTGATGGACTGTGGGTCTCCCTATATAAACTTGCATCTCTCTCTTTAAACAGACAGGCCTTTTTTAATAGCTGTATAATGTTAGGCAAGTTCATTTACCTCTCTGAGACTTGATTTTTCTTTTCAATAAAGCAGGAATAGCAAACATCTTATAAACTGTTGTCGTTTGCTGGGTGCTATTCAGTTGGTGCAGACTCATAGTAACCTTATGCACAACAGAGCAAAACACTGCCCTGTCCTGCACCATTCATTCTTCACAACTGTTGCTGTGCTTGAGCCCACTGTTGCAGCTATTGTGTTAATCCATTTCATTGAGGGTCTTGCCCTTTTCCCCTGATCGTCTACTTTACCAAGCATGATACCCTTCTCCAGGGGTTAGGGGTTGGTCCTTTCTGACAACACAGACATCTCCAGGCACTTGGTTCCTTCTGACAACATGACCGAAGTACAAGAGATAAAGTCTGGACATTCTTGCTTCTAAGGAGCATTCCAGCTATACTTCTTCCAAAATATATTTGTTCATTCTTCTAGCAATTCATGGTACATTTAATATTCTTCACCAGCACCAAAATACAAATACATCAATTCTTCTGCTGTCTTCTTTACTTTTCCAGCTCTCAAATGCCTATGAGGCTACTGAAGATAGCACAGCTTGAGTCAGGTGCATCTCAGTCCTCAAAGTGACATCTTTGGTCTTTCACAGATTTGCCCAATGCATTATGTCATTTGATTTCCTGACTGCTGCTTCTATGGGCATTGACTGCAGATCCAAGTAAAATGAAATCCCTGATAACATTATTCTTTTCTGTTTATCGTGATATTGCTTATTCATCCAGTTGAGAATTTTGGTTTCCAGTATGTTAAGGTGTAATCATACTGAAGAGTGTAGTCTTTGATCTTCATCAGTAAATGCTTCAAGTCTTCACTTTCAGCAAGCAAGGCTGTGTCATTTGCATACTGCAGCCTGATGCCACGTTCTTTTCCATATAGCTGAGCTTCTCAGATTATTTGCTCAGCGTATAGATTGATTAAGAATGATCAAAGTATACAACTCTGAAGCACACCTCTCCTGATTTTACACAATGCACTACACCTTTGTTCTGTTAGAATGATTGTCTCTTGATCTATGTACAGGTTCCTTATAAGCACAGTAAAGTGTTTCAGAATTCCAATGTATAATGTAGATGGGAGAACTAAATGAGGTGACAGCTATACACATTTAGTGTTTCACATAGTGTTAGTTTAACAATTATAGTTAGGCAGGTCCCTGCTCTTTAAAAAGTACAGAAATTCAATAGAAAATCATGAAAAATTACACTAACAGTTTCATTCCTCTGTGAAGGGCCAAATGGTAAATATTTATGGCTTTGCAGGCCAATACATAGTCTCTGTCATATATTCTACAATTTGTCTAAACAACCATTCAAAAATGTTTTGTTTAAGGGCCATAAAAAATAGACTGGATTTGCCCACTGGCTGTAGTTTGTGGGCCCTTATCCTGCTCATAACATGTGGTAAAAGAAAAAGCGATACACACCAAACAAAAACATATGCAATACTTACCTTATCCTTCAATAAAATTTCGTAAGTTGTTAACAGTATATTAAATTTTAACCGTTTAGTCTGGGGATGCATCCACTCATGTGTTCTTATCTAACAAGAAATTTTAAAGATAATTTTAAGATAAACATTAAAAGAAATTATACTTTCATTTGAATATCTAAAATTAAAATCCATTCAGCATACACGTAACCTGTATGTTACGTAATAAAGCAGTTTCTATAGTAACATGCTATATTGATCTTACAACAAAAATAAAATATAAATACTATATGTATTTTCTATAATTATAATAAAAAATGTATTTTAAATATGTTGAAATACCGTAAAAAAGCTTTCTATAAATAAATAGGGAGTTCTGGTAGTATAGTGCCTAAGGCACTTGACTGCTAACCAGAAGGTTGGCAGTTCAAACCCACCAGCCACTCCTCAGAAGGAAGATGGGGCAATCTACTTCTGTAGTGATACTGCCTCGGAAACCCAAAGAGGGGTCGCTATGAGTCAGGTCCGACTCGACGGCAAACAACAACATAAATAATGTTTTTATTCTATAAATAAATTAATTAAATGAAATAGACATGCTTTTAATTTGCATTTTTCACTGAATTTTTTTTTGGTAATTTTAAGAAAACAGAACACAAATGATAATTCACTTAATAACATGAAATATATGGGAGAAATAGAATGCCTAGGGATTACTTCACAATAATTGGGAGGGGGATAGTGTGTAGCGGTACAGAGAGAACTGATTATGAGTTATAAACTGTGATGATGGAGGAAGGGTAGATTAGATGGGGATTTGTATTATACTCTTCAATCTGTTTGCACGTATATTAGAAATTTTGCATTAAAAAGTTAAAATAGGTATAGGAAAACTAACACTAAACCAAATACTGATTCTTACTATAATCAGTTTAAAGTATAACCTACACTTATTTTGTAGCAGGTATTATGGTACAGACTTAAGCCTATTAAACACAAATAAGATAAAATATTTGGTCAAATATGTCTAGATATCTAAATTTGTAGTGAAACAACTTACCATGTTTCTGCTGTTAATGTCACCTAAATAAACCACAGCATTCATTTGAGATGCCCATATCTGAATCTCTCTTTGCCAGGAAGTGAGAGTAGAGAGTGGAACTACTAATAGAAAAGGTCCATATAATTGATGTTCATGAAACAAATAATTCAGAAATGAGATTGTCTGTATTGTTTTTCCAAGGCCCATCTCATCAGCAAGTATGCAACTATTTCCTCTATAAAGTTAAAACAAAAAATATGTATGCAAAAATTCAAACTTACAAACAAACCCTTTCACATAGAACATGTACAAGTTACTTAAACATAATTTATCTGATCATTATATACCATTGTTATTGCAATAAATAATAAATGTAAAGACCCTTGGCTAAAGAGCTAATTAATAAATCACAAACGGTATAGAAAAAATTGAGTTCCACAACTTTAAAACAGAAGAGACCTAAAAGGTAAACAGTTTAATTAATTATAATGCTGAGAACACAATACATCTCTTACTGGTAGAGACTAAATACATTAAAATAAGTAAAAAGTATATGCAGGTGGAATAGGAAGAATACAGGTTAAAAAATAAATAAATAAAACTACAGCTACAGTGTTGTTGTTGTTGTTGTTATATGCCGTCGAGTCGGCCCTGACTCATAGCGACCCCTCCTTGGGTTTCCGAGGCAGTATCACTACGGAAGTAGGATTGCCCAACCTTCCTTCAGAGGAGTGGCTGGTGGGTTTGAACCACCAGCCTTCTGGTTAGCAGTCAAGTGCCTTAGGCACTATGCTACCAGAGCTCCAGTAGGAGTTTAGAAAAAAGAAACTTGCATCCTAGAGAGAAACATCTATATCTGGATGTCATTCTGAAGAGCTGTGTGAGGGCCATAGAAGACACAAAGAAGTAGAGGTCCTAAATAGGAAGTAGAAATACTAAGAGGAAGTGAAATACTCCAGGATAGGATGAGAATGTACATATTTTTATTGTAAGTTAAATAAAAGCACATTTAAGTACTGAAACAATCAAACAGGCTAAACTAAAATTCAACTGGATTTTCTTCCTAGTATGTATTCAAAGTTGCCCTGGAAAAGTGCGGCCGAATGATCCTTGGAAGTGAAAATGGCCAGAACTCGTCTTACCTACTTTGGTCATGTTGTCAGAAGGTACCATTCTCTGGAAAAGGCTGTCACGCCTGGTAAAGTGGAAGGTAAATGAAAGAGGAGAAGGCCCTCATCAAGACTACATGACACAGTGGCTGCAGTAATGGGCTCTGTTACAGTAGGGATCGTGAGGCTGGTATAGAACCAGGCAATGTTTCATTCTGTTGTACATAAGGTTGCTATGAGTCAGAGATGACTCAGTGGCACATAACAACAACAATAATTCAAAGTTGTTTACATGTACTACTAAAAAAACACAAAAACCTTGTATATCAAATGCCAAAGGGTCTTACTTTTTTTAGTAGAATTTTTTACATCTGTATTTTCATTCCAGATTCTCTATTTGTAAAAGTCTTATCCTCTCAAATTAAATAGAAGATGTAATATATATACTTACTTGCACCAAGAATGAGCAAGCCAATTTAAACCATTCAGTTGATAATCTCTTAATTCTAAACCTTCATGTCCTCCAATATAGGGTGGTTGCTTCTTCAGGGCTACAAATCTTGGTCTTTGTTTTAATACCTTTAATAGAAATAATAGTATGTAGAATTATTATACATAAGAAATGATATAAGTAAGAGATGGGAATAGCTTTCACCATAAATTTAGAAATTTATACTTCAAATCATCAACCTCACAGATTCCATGACTCAAAACATAGGTGAGAATCTAGTCAAAGAAGACTGTTTTTTAAAACTGTAACGAGATTGTTCAATAAAATATTTCACCCTGTCTTCCTACAAAAAAAAAAAAAAAGATGTAAATAAGTTATTCCTGAAATACATGGGTCCCTCAGATATCTCACCATCCATCACAAGCATATATGTTAAATATATTCCTATAACCACTGACATGTAAATACAACTATAAAACTGGCTTAGCTTTCCATTCAATTCTGATTTCTAAATTACCATATGAATTAAATCCAATCTTCTAATAAAGAAACTTCTAACATCACACAGATCTCAAAACTGTCACTGCCAACAGCTTTAGGTATAGTGAGAAGTTCCTATATTAGGCAGAGTAGCCTGGATACCTGCTTATCTATTTATCCACCTTCTCCTTTCCTACCAAAGAAAAAAATCAAGTATATTTGGACATAAATAAGCCTGTCCAGCATAACCCAAAATGCACATATAGCTGAAGATAAACTAGATGAATAGGATCTTCTAAAAATTAAATTTTTATGTGCTTCCAAAGACTTCTACAGAAGAGTCAAAAGAGAACCTACAGATTGGGAAAAAATATTCAGCAATGACATATCTGCCAAAGGAGTTATCTCTAAAATTTATAGAATACTCTGCAACACCTCAACAACAGAAACATTAACAACCCAATTAAAAAATCAGCAGAAGACATGAATAGACACTTCACCAAAGAGGATATTCAAGCGGCCAGCAAATACATAAAGAAATGCTCATGATCATTAGCCATCAGAGATGCAAATCCAAACAACAATAAGATATCATCTCATCCCAACACTAATGGCAAAGTTCAACAAGATAGAAAATAACAAATGCTGGCAAGGATGTAGAGACTGGAACTCTCAGACACTGCTGGTGGGACTGTCAAATGATGCAACCACTTTGGAAAACAGTATGGCAATTCCTTAAAAAGCTAGAACTAGAAACACCATTTGATCTAGTAATCCCATTACTAGGTATATATCCTAAAGCAGTGAGAGCCAGAACAAGAACAAATATATGCACACCCATGTTCATCACATCACTATTTACGATAGCAAAAAGATGGAAACAGTGTATGTGCCCATCAACAGAAGAATGGATAAAGCAAACTACATACACACAAAGGCATAGTATGCAACCCTAAAAAATAATGTAGAATTGGCAAATACCACACAATGTGGATGAACTTGGAGGACACTATGTTGAATGAAATAAGTCAATCACAGAATATCAAATATAGTATTACTTCATTATTGAAAAAAGTCAAGGAAAGGTTTATATATGGAAAGGAAACTTTCTTTATTAGTTACCAAGGGTGAGAGGGGAGGGAAGACTGCAAAAAAAAAAATAAAAAAATAAAAAAAATAATGCACTGACACATGTCACTTACACACTGTATTTCACAATACATAAATTATATTTCATAAAATGTATTTTTTAAAAAGTCAAATATATATTTGTCTAGTTTCCAAGGTATTCTCACTATTTGTGCTCCACATCCTACTCCCCACAACCACTACTTTATCTTTCTCACCTAATTCCATTTACCAAGGGCAAAAGATAGTGCTACACTTAAGAATAATCATGTAACAATTACAGGAATATCATTTCCTGTAAGACCTACCAACCAAGTACTAGTCTCCCTGATCCTACATGAAATAAGGCTCCAAAACTCTATTTGGGCTTATAATATAATGCACAAATACACTTTCAATAATTTAAAAAACGTCAACTACTCACTTTACAATCTTTAAAAGGAGTGGTTTTTGATTGATTCCTGCTAAAATACTCATCTATACATGCTTGAAACTTTTTGGAAATGAGAGCTCCATCTTCCCAGCTGCACTCTGAGTATGGAAGGCCTTGCCATTTGCAATAATAATCAGGATAACCAGCTGCTGATTTTTGATTGGAATGAGCTGTAAGATAAATTGGGTATGAATTTCACTTTATTCACATTTAATCTTATTAGAGAAATAATTCTTAAAGCTTAAATAAGTAAAAATGACCATCTAATTTATAATATTCTACTTCAGTAAGAGCAAGCTACTTTATCTGATGTGTAAATATTAATTTTATGATTTTTTCAGATGATTTCAAATAAAAAGGTAAAAGTTGAATCATTTATTACTAACCAATTATTCGCTCCACTATTTGATACTGTTTGTGCAGATCATCAGTAAGTTCTTGCTGGCAATTATAATATTCCACATCTTCTGGAGAAGCATTTTTCAACCTGAAAGATTATACTTATTAATTCAGAAACAGACTTCTAAATTTGCTCTAAATCACCCATACCCTAAAATACTATCTGGAGCACAAAATTTCCCATTTTGCCACTTATTATGTATGCCAAGTTTGAACAACTAAGAAATTGACCCAGAAATAAAGTAAAACATACTTAACTCAAAAAAATTCTAATTTATAATCTATGGACACAATCTATATAACTGTTACCAAGGAGAGGTTTAGATAGGTCTACCATTAAAAGTTTTAAATTCAGGTCAAATAGGATAATCAGATTGATAAAAATAACTGTTTTGGGCTATCACTTGAATTTTGACAACTTATTTCTTACTAATTATCTTTGAAAAATAACAAAAGTTGAGTAAGGTATAAATCATATTTACCATCTTTTTGTTTCTTGGTCTTTTTTCTTATAATTATCCAATTTTTTCATTCCTCTAACATTCTGCTGCTTAAGGGTTTCTTCTGTCTCCCAAGTATTATGGATATGAGACCATCCTTTCCATTTAATTAAATATTGGATCTCTCCTGGTTCCTTATTTTTTTCAAATCCTGCATTTGGGTCACCATCTGCTTCAACTGCATAGATGGTTGTAGTAGCACCAGTAGCTGAAAAGAAAAGCATGAGACCTTCCATGTAATTCTGTTATAGGACTATTTTCTCAGAACAGAAATATTCATGTACAAAAAGATGTACTTTTTTAAGTAAACAAATATCAGGGCACTGGAATTTATGTAGGGAGCTCTGGTGGCATAATGTTAGCATTTGATTGCTAACCAGAAGGCTGGTGGTTCAAATCCACCAGCCGCTCCTCAGAAGGAAGGCTAGGCAACGTACTTCCATAGTGATATGACTTCAGAAACCCAAGGAGAGGTCGCTATGAGTCGGATCTGACTCGATAGCAGTGGGTTTGGTTTGGTTTTGGTTTGGAATTTATGTAAAACTGTATTACACAGACATAAAAGAAACTCAGCCTTTGAAAACATTTACGATCATAGACATTTAGAACTGCAAAGACTTTAAATTGTCTACTTTGATTGTCTCATTTTTACTATTAACAAAAACCAAAGCTGTAAGAATAGTAGATAAATTACAGAAATACTACATAACTGATAATTGGGAAATCAATGAATGGAAATCAAAACAATTAAAAATCAAGTAATTTTTAAACATTACATGTCAAAAATAACTAAAAACGACCTACATATATGAGATAGATGGTGTGGTAAAATAAGTCCCTTTATGCAGTCCTGAAAGAACTCAAGGCTTGAAGCATTTACTGATGAAGATCAATTTCAACCTTCAGTATGGATTACACCTCAATGTAAAGAAAACAAAAATCCTCACAATTGGTCCAGTAAGCAGTATCATGATAAATGTAGAAAAGACTGAAGCTGTCAAGGATTTCTTTTACTTGGATCCACCATCAACGTCCACTGAAGCAGCAGTTAAGAAATCAAACAACATATTGCATTGAGTCTGCTCCAAAAGACCTCTTTAAAGTGTTTAAGTGCAAAGAAGCCATTCTGAAGACTAAAGTGCATCTGACTCAAGTTACATATTTTCATTAGCCTCATGTATATGAGACTGGACAATGAATAAGGAAAACCACAGAAGAACTGATGCATTTGAATCGCAGTGTTGGCAAAGAATAGTGAATGCAGTACCATGGACTGCTAGAAGATTCAGCACATCTGTCTTTGAAGAAGCGTAGCTGGAATATTCCTTAGAAGCAACAATGACCAGACTTTGTGTCATGTATTTGGTCATGCTGTCAGAAATGACCAGTCCCTGGAAAAAGACATCATGCTTGACAAAGTAGAGGGTCAGAGGAAAAGGGGAAGATCCTTAGTGAGATGGATTGACACAGTGGCTGCAACAATGGCTCTAGCAAAGACTGTGCATATTGCACAGGACTGGGTAGTGTTTTGTTCTGTTTGATACTTTTTGTCTGGTCCTGGGCTGTAGCCACCCTGTCATGGGTAAACACCTTAGAGACACTGGTCAGGAGACTATGCAAATGAGGTGAGATATAGCCCATTATGCAAATGAAAAATCTGTGGCTGACCAAGAGGGGACTGGTCAATTTTGTGGCCCTAGTAAGAATGCCATGCCTTGCAATTGAGAAGGAGTTTGTGCATTTAAGCAGCCAGCCTCAGAAGTTTCTGAGAGAAAGTTTCAGAGACAGAAAGGAGAAGGAAGAGATGCAGAAAAAGGAGAGAAGAACCAAGAAGATCTCTGAAAGGGCCCAGTGGCAGGGCCAAAAAGAGCCTATCCTGAGAGGGCTGAGAAGAGACCTCTCTGAAGAAGCTGACAGGATGCCTGCATGGCCAAGAGGAGCTAAGAGAGCGGTCATGCACTGAAGGGAAACTTTGCCTACATGCTTCCAGATTCTAATCCTGAGTTATAGCCTGTAGATCCTGATCCCAAGTTGTACCTTTTTCTTTAATAAACCACTTAACTGTAAGTACGGTCTGTAAATTATGTGTGGCCATTGCAAAGGATAATGAAACCCAGAAAAAAAATGCTGTGGGAGGGACTGCTGGTGTCAGAAGTGGCGAAAAGGCTGGAGAGTGGAAATATGTCTGACCTTCACCACATGGGTATCAGCTTTGTGCTGATGGTGATCCTTATTATCCCCCCCATGAAGTTAAGACAGGTTTTGATGATGCTACTACTATCATTTTACTGAAGAAAAACAGATTTTCAAAAACAAGTTTGTGAAATTGAAAATTTTTAAACAGCAAACTCAACTACACACAGATTCAAAAACACAAGTTGGAAAATTTTCTAATATCCACAATATCTGAAGTAGGGTTAGAGAGGTATTTTCTGGAAGAAGATATTAAAATTAAGCAAAGTGGTTTTTTTTTTTTATTTTTTTAGCAAATAGGCAAACCAGAAGAATATCTACCCTCTTGGCTTTCAAAACTGGAAAATTATCAAGAAATACTTTCTTTGTTCTGTTAAATAGTACTTAAATAGTCGATCAGTAAGTATGTTTTTAAAAAAATACCTCCTTTTCTTCCAATCCGACAATCCATAAACCTTTCTATTGTTTCAAATTCCTCTTCTTCAGGCTGAGGAACATCCTCTCCACAGACTTCCAGTAAGTCATCGGAATCTGTTTTCATTTCCTCATCTTCCTTATAGCTAACGTTGACAGTTGCCTGGCGACGAGAACTTCTTTTGTCATTATCATAATCTTCATCATCATCATCCTCAGATGAATCAATCTGTCTCTTTTTTTGTCCAGGGATCTTCTTTCCATTTTTGGACTTAGCTCTAGGGAAGGGAAGGGAAGGGGAAAATACAACTGTTTTTCAGAAACACCAGCATAAAGCAAGATTCAGAAATTATATACAAAAAGATTGGATATGTTCTTTAATCAACAATCGTCAGTTTCAAACTGAGGATATCCTACATTTACCTATTTTGAGGTTTTCTGCTTCTAACTTTGTTTTTTGGCTCGTAATCAGATTCTGTTTCATCACAACTGCTTTTGTCTCTTTCTTCCTCAGATTCTGAATCTGAACCAGACTGAGATGGAGATCCTGAACCAGACATTTGCCAATCTTCACTGTATTTAAAAATAAATAAATAAATACATACATGCATATATAGATAGCATCTTTAGTTATATTTACATCATAAAGCAAGTCTCTAATAAAATATAAAAATGACCAAATGCACTAAGTTACTTGCCATTTAATATAAACATATTTTTACCTACCCTAAAAATATTTAACATCTATGTTGTTGTTATATGCCGTCAAGTTGGACCCGACTCATAGAATAACTCTAGAAAATACTTTCATAGATATTTCCCATAACTCTAACATGTTGTTAATCATTTAATCCTACCTTAATGAATTACAAATAAATAATTGTTTTTCTTTTGAGTCTTACTGTGCATGAAAAGGAGCTCTAGTGGTAGAGTGGAGAAGGCATTTGGCTGCTAATCTGAATGTCAGCAGTTCAAACCCACGAGCTGCTCTGTGGAAGAAAGACGGGGCAATCTACTTCCATAAAGATTTACAGCCTTGGAAACCCAATGGGGTCACAATAAGTCAGAATCGACTCAATGGCAGTGAGTTTGTTTTGGTTGGTACATGAAAATATGACACTAATTTAAAGAGCCATGGCATTTTAATTTTTAAAGTATTCTCTAATTATTATACTCGCCCTCTCAAATAAATGAGATTCTATCCTAATCTGTTTCATTATCATTTTCTAGAGAACATGATTTTTAACAATACACTTTAAAAACTGATTTTAAAAGTAGTACATGTTCATTCAAGAAAAAAAAACTTAGAATACAGTACAGAAAAATGCAAACATAACTTATCCATCTCAAGCAACATTCAACGATTACTGCTGTTAAGTGCTGTCAAGTTAGCTCTGACTCACGGTGACCCTATGTAAAACAGAATGAAACACGGCCTGGTTCTGCATCATCCTCACAATCCTTGCTATGTTTGATTTCATCATTGCAGCCACTGTGTCGATCCATCTCATTGAGCATCTTCCCCATTTTCTCTGACCCTATAATTTACCAAGCATGCTATCTTTCTCCAGGGTCCCTTCTAATAATATGACCAAAGTACGTGACACAAAATCTGACCACTGTCATGTCTAAGAAGCATTCCAGCTGCACTTTTTCCTAGACAGATTTGTTCGTTTTTCTAGCAGTCCATGGTACATTCAATATGCTTTGCCAGCATCACAACTCAAATACATCAGTTCTTCTATTTTAATAGGAGGGCCAGAAAAATTTACATGGATTCACTGTCCAGCTCCTACATGTATATATTTCTACTAATAGCAACCCCCATTGGGTTTCCAAGGTGGTGAATCTTTATAGAAGTAGATTATCCCATCTTCCTTCCATAGAGCAGCTGGAGGGTTTGAACTACCAACTTTCTGGTTCCCAAATGCCTTAGGCCCTATGCCACCAGAGCTCCTTTCTTACACACATGAGGTTACTGAAAATACCATGGTTTAGGTCAGGTGCATTTCAATCTTCCGAGTGACATCTTTGCACTTAAACACTTCAAAGAGGTTTTTTGCAGATTTCCTCAATGCAATAATATGTTGCTTGATTTCTTAACAGCTGCTTCTTTGGGCACTGACTGTGGAGCTAAATAAAATGAAATCCTTGACAACTTCAAGCTTTTCTCCATTATCATGACATTGCTTACTGGTCCAGTTGTGAGGATTCTTGTTTATGTTGAGGTGTAATCCACACTGAACGCTCTAGTCTTTGATCTTCGTCAGTAATTGCTTCAAGTCATCTTCACTTTCAGCAAACAAGGTGTTATCTGTCCTCTGAATAGCACAGTTTGTTACTGAGTCTTCCTCCAATTTTGATGCCACGGTCTTCATATAATCCAGGAAGCTCATTCATTCAATGATTGTCTTAACTTTATTACTACTTTAGTTTATTTCATTCCAATCAACATGTAGATAAAAATAGCAGATAGCCAGTATTTTGCTATAATATAAAGCCCAAATGAAAGACATAATTTAAGTTCTTATATATACGATCTTGTTTTTATAAACACACACACATATATATATATAAAACAGTATGTATGTTATACATAGTTTCCATAGCTATTGCTTTTGCTCCATTGCGCTGTATCTCTTGTATTAAGTGTCATTGTATTAGTGGTTTCTTAAGCAAGCAGAAATGACAAATTTGGTTTATGTAAGAACAATAGTGAAGCAAATTCTTTTTCTTTTTTGTTTTTTTTTACTATTGGGCTGAGAGCCAGCCCCTGGGACTGAGTTTTATTCCAGGCCCAGAATTAATCCCAGGGCATAGTATTGGGGGTCTCACTAGGCTCCATCCAACTAGTAATTTTGGTCATTATTGTGTTTTTGGATTTTGTTCCACATTTTCCTTTCCACTCTATCCAGGATCTCCAGATTTAATCCTTCCCTGAGTGGTTGGCATTGGTAGCCAGGCACCATCTAGCTCCTCTGGTTTCAAAGGCCACTGTGTCCTAAGGGCTGACTGGTCCAAAATACCTTTGCTTTTTGCACTCTCCTTTGCTTCTGATGATAGGAGACCATTAGCTGCATCTTAGGTGGCCTCTTGAAAGCACTTAAGACCCCAGTCACTACTGACTAACACAGGATGAGGAACAAGGCTCTTATGTATTTTCTTGTGCCAGTTGAGTCTCGTATCCCCCAGTATTATGGTCCTGAGTTGGTACATTGGTTGGATCTTTCTCCCACAGCATCTGGCTGTCTGTGGGGGATTACTCTATGTCTGTCTTCTGTTGTTTCTGGAAGGATTACAGGCATTTTGTATCACTGGTACCTGTGCAAGATTAGCCTCTGCTGAATCTATCCTTGGTCTAGAGTGTACTCCTGCTCACTGACCACCATCTGATCTTCTCAGACATTTATATGTTTATCTGTAGCCTGGTGTTTGGTGTTAATGGTAATGCAGTATTGTGGGTATACAGGTTGGTATTAGTATCTGTCGTCTATATCTTATGTGCACAATTCAGTGTCCTCCCTTTTTCCTAATGTTATCATAGTGGTCACAGACTCTTTCTATACCACTTCCCCCAAAGCAAATTCTTTTTTATCTTGAGATTTTTTTCAGGGTTTTGTACACTGGAAGAAGCAAATAGGCAGCACCTATGAAAAAGTCTCCATTTTAATTATAAATTATAATAATTTTAGTATCTGAGCAAATCTGTCCATCATCCCAAATTATTCTTGTTTTTTTTAAAAATGTTCTTTGCTTGTATCAATAAGTTTAGAAATCAATATCTCAGCAGAAGAGTAAATAGCTGATAAAACAAAGAAGTTTAAAATTGAGTGAAAGAGAAGACAGATTTGAGGATGTTAACCAGCATGTAGCATAGCAAAAAAGGGATAAAGAAAAATGATACAATAAGAGACATGGGGTATGAAATGAATGATCTGTTATTTGCCTATTTAATAGGAGTGCCAGAAAGATTTACAGAATAAGAAAAAATACTCAAAGATACAATTATTCAGAAACTAAAAGACATGAATCCTCACCTTAAAGATGCATGAGTCTTGTTCAGTAAAAAACAAATGCAAACCCACTTATACCAAAGTTAAAAGTGTAGAATAAAAAGGACAAATAAAAAAAATAAGAGATATGACAATGGAATGTTTTCCAATAAGAAAAAAACAACAACAGGCCACCTATGTGTATGAATTGAGAATGTGAAGCACTCTAAACACCTTACGGGTCATGATCTTTAGGGGATTGAGGTGAACTTCTAAAGGGGTTCTAGAGATAAAGTAAATTTCACATGCAGATGTATAGTAAGGATAGCTATTCATATAAATTAACAGAATCACTCAGTCATCCCCATAATCTTGTTTTTCAAGTTATTAAGATATTCTGATACAGTGGCTAAGTTGTTCTTTAAAGTTTAAAAATATATATAGGGTAGAGGAGATGACAGATGAACAAGTCAGACAAAAAACTCAAGTTTTCAAAGATAAATCAACTTAATAAGATGCTATGAGCCAGGAATTTACAAGTCTTCTTTCAGTAACAATTCTCACAAAGGTAGAAATAAAAAAGTAAAGGATTTTCCTGATGAAAACAGTCAATCAAACAAAATGACATACTCTTTATGCTTTTTCCTTTTGACCTCATTTGATGAGTCGTCTGAATCTTCACTGCTAGAGGAATCCTATAGAGAAAAATAAAGTTAGTATCATTAATGATTAGAAGTTAACTACATCAAAAATTCATTTGCTCTATTATTTAATAATAACAATAAGTGAAAAGTCTTTTTTCTCTTATTCTGATTATACCATTAATTGGATTAGAGTAATTAATAACTTGTTTTCCTGCAAATTAAGATAGCCAGTGATACTGGGAAGAGGTAACTATGGGGAGGAAGTGGAAGGGGAACTGTTGCATTGTGGTAAACTGTGGTCAATGACATGAGACAAAGTATATGTGAACTGCTGTATGGAAAGTGAATTTGCTCTGTAAATCTTCATCCAAATCACAATAAAAAAAAATAAATAGTAAGGATACAAAGAGCCTTGTTGGTATGCAAATTTTGAAATATTTTTTTTCCCCATAAGTCGTTTTTGATATAGTTATTTCCTGAATGCTTTGATGCAAACACATATACAATTATGTATGTTTGTATATACAAAGGAACTATATTATTCTGCATTCTGTTAATATTGTGTACAAACATGATTTAATGGGATAATATTCCTTTAATCTTATATATGTTTGCATATACTTATGTTTGTGCATGTATATCTCATGTTTAATTATTTCCCTAATGTTTCCCATTTGATTTATTCCTGGTTTTGGTGCAATGCACACAAATCCCTCATTGCTTATTTTGAATTAGCCTCTAAAAGTGGAACTATTGCACAAAAGCATGTCAATATTTCAAGGTTCTTCAAATGTGTATTTAAAAATAGCTATTACCTTTCTCAAAGCATGTATTGTTTTTAATAATTTCCTAACTACATAGTTATTTAAATAAGGTATTATCTAATTTTAAAATATCTCATAGTCAAAACTGACCTCTTCTGATCCACTATTAGATGAAGCTTGATGTTGCTGCTGTTGTTGCTGCTGCTTCTTAAGCATTGCAGATCTCTGAACAGCCAGAATACTGGGACTAGATTTCCAAAACTATAATAGATATGACCAATAGTGGGGAGAAAAAAAAAAAAAAGTTAATTTATTTACCAGAACTGATACAAACAATAAATTAAGACTATTTTCCTTACTCATTATATACAATACAATATCACTGATACATAATTTAAGTAAAATGTTTTCTTTATATATAAAAACAATTACAGTATGTTGCATGTCACAGATAAATGATATCAATCAATATTCTCTTTAGTGTGAAGAGTATCATGACAAAGTGATAATATGCTATACTAATGCTACTCAAAGTGTGGTTACCTACTATTTTAACTGATTTGAGGTGGGGATGAAGACCTTGAGTCAAAAGTAAATCAATCATGTCACTAATCACAGTGTTTCAGTTCAGCTGCGTTTTATTTTTTTTGGTAATAAGATTTTTCTCCATGAAGGAATCAGTGTACTGATTTATATATTCTGGCCCAAGTACCTTATCTCATTATGGACTGGTACTCTGGGTAACACTAATCAGTTGCCATCAAGTCAATTTTGACTCATGGCAGCCCATGTGTGTAAGAGGAAAACAGTGCTCCATAGGGTTTTCAATGGCTGTTTTTGAAAGCAGATCACCAGGTCTTTCTTTTGAGGTGTCCCTTAGTGGACTTGAACCTCCAACCTCTCAGTTAGAAGCCAAGCACATTAATCATTTGTACCACCCTAGGACTCCTGAATAACACTACTGTGTACTATTATGAAGTATGTTGTTGCTGTTGTTATATGCCGTCGAGTCGGACCCGACTCATAGCGACCCCTCCTTGGGTTTCCGAGGCAGTATCACTATGGAAGTAGATTGCCCCATCTTCCTTCTGAGGAGTGGTTGGTGGGTTTGAACCGCCAGCCTTCTGGTTAGCAGTCAAGTGCCTTTAGCCACTATGCTACCAGAGCTCCCATTATGAGGTATAGACAAATGTTATTATATCTTAATAGCAGCTTATCTCAAAGAGAATGGTCCTTAGCTTATACTACTAGTATCTGTGAAGAGGCAGACTTTCATTAAATTCTCCTGCTACTAACAGTAGAATCTTCTTAGAAGATCTTAAAAGTAGAAATCATGTAAGAATAAGAAATGGACATCACAAAGCCTTTAATTTTTATCCATGAAACACTGAACATTATGAAACTCAATTCCCAGAAAGAGGTTAAGTTTCTTTTATATGTATGTATGTAAGGAATTGACTCAATGGCAATAGGTTTGATTTGGTTTTGATATGCATATACACGTGCACACACACACACACACACACACAGTTTATTATAGTTGCTGCTTTATAATTTCACATTATACCTAAGCCAATTAATCCAAATATTTACCCACAATTTGGGTGAGAATAACTAAAAGTATATTTTTAATATTTAAATTTTTTTTCTAAAAGTTAGATTAAGAATGATATAAAGAAATGCTGTGCAAATTTTCCTGAAGTAACACAAGAAACCTATCTTTCATTGGATATTTTATTTTTTTACCTCAGCTCCATCAACTTTCGGTGGTTTTGCTTGAACTTTGTTTTCTTGGGAAGTATCTGACTCAGACTCTGACTGACTGCCTGATTCAGATCCAGAGTCAGAGTCACTGCTACCTGACTGGCTACTGCTTCCATCACTACTGCTTCCAGAACTCGAACCAGATCCAGAGCCTGAAGCTGACCCAGAATCATCATCCGACTGGCTACAATTTGAAAATAAACAAATTTCAAACAAAATTCATTAGGAACTTAACTTTTCTTCAAAGTAAGAAAAAGCCTCAAATCATTAAACCTAGTTTATTGCATATTTCAACTGTCTATGGCTAAACAAACAGCAAAAGGAATCAACATTAGTTAATCTATAGTAGTAACTGACATAGTTGATAAATTTTAATATAGCTTTTACTAAAAAATACGCAGTAAGATCATCATCTTCAAGACACTAAGCAAAGTCTACCAAGGACAGGATCCTGGGCTAGAAACAAGAGGCTTAAGCTACAGTCCCTATCCTGAAAAGGCTATTAAGTGATAGTAATTATGAAGTAGGAACTGGGTTAAGAAAGGGTCAAATGTGTTGGAAATTCTCACAGATCGAAAAAAGTAACTTATTTGTATTTCTACTTGCTTTAACATTTTAATTGATGTTCTAGCATTCCAGGAGAAAATAATTTGTTATAATTAAGCTATAATCAATTACAATTTTACTAAAAAGAAACCAGACACACCACTTCCCTGGGAAAATCATCTAAAAATCTCATAATTGCACAGTAATAAATCTGCACTAACAGCAGTTTCTCAGTCTTTCCTAATCTCTGTAACTCCCCAAAACTCACTGCCGTCGAGCTGGATCTCACTCATAGCAATCCTTTCTTGGGTTTCCGAGGTAGTTATCTCTACGGAAGTAGATTGCCCAACCTTCCTTCCGAGGAGTGGCTGGTGTGATTAAACTGCCAGCCTTCTGGTGAGCAGTCAAATAAATGCCTTAGGCATTATGCCACCGAGCGCCTTATATACGTATTTACACACATGTAAAAGTAATTACCAATTCTCATTCCGAGTTAGACGACAAATGGTATGGGCTAAACAGTTAACTGTACAAATTATTATTATCCCCAAGGCCATTGGTTTACATGCTGTTTACGTCTGAATTGTTGAAAACTGAGGCATTAAGTTTTTGTTATACATGGCACTCAGCTTTTAACGTAATTTCATTTGGCCTTATGAGAAACAACAGGTAATATAATTAATGACACACAACAAAAACACAAGCTTTATTTCGTCTGCTGTAATTTTCAGAAATGCCACAAGATGGAGATATTATGCCATGAAAATAGTCCACAAATGTAAAAGTAATTCTATCTCTCATTTTCCAGAGCAAGGAGTTAATAGTTGCTGCAGGGAAAGACAAAAATAAAAATTTGCTGGAAGACTTGTAATTCTCAAAGTTAGTTATAAATTAAAATGCTTAGCTTAAATAAGTATCAATGAGCATATCTATGTTTTTAAATCTAGTAATCTAGTGTAATCTTTTTCTACACAAAAAGTTTTGATAAGTAAAAATTTGCTTTTGAGAGCTTGTATCAAGATAATATTGGTCACTCTTTCTACTCTTTCCTCACATTGTTCTCACATCCAAAAACAGCACTGTTGTTAGATGAAGCGAGCCCTGGTGGTACAGTAGTGGTTAAAGCACTTTGCTGCTAACCAAAATATCAATGGTTCGACCCTGCCAGCCGCTGTGCTGGAGAAGGATGTGGCAGTGTGCGTCCATAAAAATTTACAGCCTTGGAAACCCTATGCAACATTCTACTTTATCCTATACAGGGGCGCTAAGAGTCAGAATCAATTTGAAGGCAGTGGGTTTAGGAGGCAATGTTTAAGATATTTGATCCAGGTGCTATGAGGGACAGTGAAGATACAATCAATTCTGGTAGAGTACTCTGGGAAAAGGAAGAGGGTGGTTAAACTAATTATTCAGGAAACAAGCGTTACTCAGAGATAGTCTCTTTAACTAACCAAAGCATCTTGAGGGCATTGTGTATTTTTTCCAGAGTTCCTGATATAGTACCTTACACAAGTGAGTTTTTAATGAATACTTGAAAAGTAGGTAGATTGATAATTAAGTTTAAAGGACCATTATGGGCCTGTATTCTTAACTGCATCATGATTTGTCATTTAAGATGGAGCCAATCAACCAACTAACCAGGTTAGTCAATTTAGACTCACAGTTACTCCACATTTGTCAAGAGTTCAACTGCAGGGTTTTCAATGACTCACTTTTCAGAAGCAGATCACCAGGACTTTCTTGTAAGGTGTCTTTGGGTAAACTCGAACTTCCAAAGTTTTCATTAGCAGGGAAGAGTATTATGAACCATTTGTACCATCCCAGGGACTGCTTCAGATACAGTCAAGACTGCTTGTTGACAAATCGAAATTTTTAAATGAAAGTAGAAATCTTTCCTATTATATTCTTTCAGCAGAGGACATTCTGATGGACATCAAACAGTCTGAGTCTAGGCTACTCTAATAACAAAGGGTTATCACTGGAATGTCCTTATTTTGGGTATTAGAAGTTTAAACTATTAATTTTATTTAGTTGTACTTTAGCAGGACTAAGAACATGCAAATAGGAAGATCTCCACACACTGATTCTGAAAGATCTCCAGAATGGAGTTAAATAAAAATAAGCAAGATACAAAACAATGTTTATGGTATGCTTAACTCTGGTGGTGTAGTGCCTAAGGTATTTGACTGCTAACCAGAAGGTTGGTGGTTCAAACCCACCAGCTGCTCCGTGGAAGGAAGATGGAGTAATCTACTTCTGTGGAGATTTACTGCCCACCTCGGGGCTGCTATGAGTTGGAATCAACTTGATGGCAATGAGTTTTGGTTCCCTGCCCCCTTTATGTAAAAAACAAGGGGCAACTATTTATATGTATTTGCTTACATTTTAAAAAAATAATTGTAGCATAAATTAACAAGTAATTTAAAATCATCACCTATAGAAGGAAAAGAGCAGAAAGAATTAAGATTGAAATGAGTCTTCAGTTGTCAAACAATGTAAATGTTCCACTTAATTTTAAAAAAGAAAATCCTAAAAATTCATAGAAAAATATAGACAAGACTAGAAAAAACTATATTCATAGTCATAAAATTAGCTAAAATAGGTGAAAAGTCCCTCCTTAAAAAAAGTAATTCTACTACAGTCCACTGCTGCAAACATTCTAAAATAAAAATCTGACCTTGGTCTAACATTCCTTTATAGGTTTTCAGTCTTTCTATAATAATGTTTTCTATAGCAATGATGTTCACCCACAACTAATCTATCCCTGCCTAACTCCTCAACCTATCTTCACAGGTCCTTTCCTATGAGAAACCCTAGTTCTGCCTATGGAAAACTATTTTTAATTTTCTGAAAGTTAGCTTTTTCCTCCACTTCCTGCTGTCACACAATTCCCCTTCTCTTTTTTCCTAATTTCTACTTGAGCCTTACTTCATGACTCACTCACTGCCATCGAGTCAGATCCAACTCATAATGACCCCTTCCTTGGGTTTCCCAGGTGGTATCACTATGGAAGTATATTGCCCAACCTCCAATAAATCTATGCTTACTACGTCCCAACCAAGTATTAAATTAGGTATCCTTCCTCAGCACTCCCAAAATATCCTGTACATATCACTATCTTGGCTTGTAAGCATACCTTTATTATCACTGTGTTTTGTTGTTTGGTATCCTACCTAAGACTATATGTTCCTTGAGCACTCGGACTTTGTCCTATTTCTCTTCGTGTATAGATGAATCAATAAATCAAGATACATATAGGTATAATTTCTTACATAAAAATCACAAATATATTTCGGCTATAAAAGAAATGTCTGAGCTCCAACTATTTATTTAACTGATACCAATAAAACCAGCTAGTGTCAAGTGGAGTCTGTCGTGGCAACCTCATGTGTTAGAATGTGTGCTTCATAGGGTTTTCAATAGCTGATATTTTTGGAAGTAGATAACCAGGCCTTTCTTCCAAGGTGCCTCTGGGTGGACTTGAACTTCCAATCTCTCAGTTAGCAGCCAAGCACATTAACTGTTTGTACCACGCAGGAACTCCAATAATCAGTATCACTGACCTTTTATACAATTTGTGTACAACATTTAAGAGTTATCATTAATTGGGTTCCGGTAAGATGGTGGACTAGGCAGAAGGATAGCACAGACCCTCTTCAACAAAGAAAAGGGAAACCAATTAACACAGACACAGAAGATAATCGTGGACCCCTGAGCCTTGAAGGGAAGGATACAGAATTGGA
>NW_006921995.1:1305326-1315534 GCF_000298275.1 Orycteropus afer afer | reverse complement strand
AAAGATTATAAATGTTAGAACTAATATAAAGGGTCAAGTGGCTATAATTATTTGTCTTACAATTTTAATTTACATGCATTTTGTAAAGGTGCTCATCTCAGCAATAGTTATAATCTTTCAGTAACAAAAATGTAACTTCTGAGCTCTGAACTTCTCATTTGTGAGATGTAATAAGTAACCTCCAGTGGTCTAGAATGCATTGAATAAAATATTTACTGGAAAAAAAAAAAAAAAAAAAAGAGTTATCATTAATTATATTAAATCTCACTAGCACAATAGTAACAAGATGGTGAATTATTAGAAGTAAATTATTTTCTTCATTTACAATAGGATAATTATTAAGTTTACGGGTACTTCTACAAAATTATACTGTTTGCTTAGGGTAACTTACTCAGTAAATACAAATTAGTTTCTTTTCATTTCTATATAAAATTTCAAATGTAAACAATAGAGCAATAAAATTGTCATGAATCTATAGCTCAGCTCCACAATATCAACCTATACCAATCTTGTTATAAATGACCCACCCTCTCCCATCCACACAATTTCAGATATTTAAAAATGCAATAGTTTTAAACACCCGTAATACCATTATCATACCTAAAACAATTAGCACTGATTCTCTAGTAATAATAAATACCCAGTCAGTGTTCAGGTCACTGAACCATTAGTCTCATTGTTTTATGATGCTTCCATTGATTAAATAGGAACACAGTTCATATACTGCATTTGATTCATGTATTACGGTATTTTTTGTTAATTCTTAAGTCCCTGCTGGCTCTTGCATTTTTGTGGTAGGAATTAGGTAATTTGTTCTGTAAAGTTTCCTGCATTCTAGATTTTGTTAGTTGCATCTTATGACAGCATTTAAAATATTTTCTGTCAGTTGAATTTTTTATAACTGGCTGTTATATTTAGAGGTTAGATCTGAGTCAAGTTCAATTTTTCTTCCCCCAAGAATATTTTACAAGCAGTGTTGTAGATTTCTAGCAGAAGTCACTTAACATTTGGTTGTCTTTTTGTGTGAGGTTAAGTTTATCTGTGAGTTCTGATATAGTATCCATCCATTATAAAGCTCATCATCTTTATACCTAATAGCCACTTGATGATCATAAGTAAAAGTACTATGATGATCATAAGTAGAAGTAGTAAAATGGTGATATTATACCATTCTTTCTTCATTGTCACATGAATTACTTCTGTAAAGAAAATCTTCCCTTGTCTTATTTGTTGGCCTTGAGGTAGTTTATAGAACAGGCATTTTTATTTCTTTTACTTACCAGTTTTCAAAATGAGTTAATAATTTGCTAGTAACCTTCAAAGTGGACCAATAATTTTTTTTTTTTTTAAATACACATGAGCATATTGAACTTATTTGATGATGAGCTGATGCCCAAATTGTCCCACCTTTGGCCAACAGTAAATCTTTATTAGTTCCTGGATTCTTTTAATAAGACCTCATGTAGTCTTTGATAATTCCCTTGTTTTTTCTTTCACAAGATTTGCCATTATCATTTGTATATTTCTTGCCTCAGACTGTAACTCAGCATTTCATCAAAAAGCCCTGATTCAGGTAGGTACACTCCTTAGAACAATCAATCATGGGACATCAGAAGGGCAGTATTTGCACAGGGAAATAGCTCAGAGGGCAGGAATGCACAGAAAATAAGGACACAGGGAAAAGGAGGAACTGGGACAAGGAGGAAATGGGAAGAAAACTGTTACATTAAGTCGATTGCAATCAATGTCATGAAACAAAATGTGTATGAAGAGTTGAACGGAAAATGAATTTACCTGTAAACTTTTAACCAAATCACAATTAAAAAAAAAATTTAAAAAAGCCCTGGTTCCATTTAAAAGGAAATGGTATTTGGAAATAATATTCTGAGTACTAAGAGAGCCTATTGCTACTGGACTGGTCACTGGAATGAGTTACAGGATTATCTGTATTTTTAGAGACAATACAATAAATTTTTATACAAGTATTTCCAATTCAAATACAATTATTACAGGGCTTCTTTGGCTCTGCATTGTATCTCATTCACCTGAATTCAGTTTTTGCTCCAAATGACACTAATAAATTACTTATTTCCTTTACTTAGGTTATATATAAAAAAAACCTAACCAAACTCACTGCCGTCAAGTTGATCCCGACTCATAGCAACCCCACCTTGGTTTTTCCAGACGGTATCTCTACAGAAATAGATTGCTCAATCTTCCTTCTGAGGAGTGGCTGGTGGGTTTGAACCACCAGCCTTCCAGCTGGCTGTCAAAATGCCTTAGGCACTATGCCACCACAACTCTCAGGTTATATATAAAAGTTTCAAAATAACAATACTATTATTACTAACAATATGATTACTAAAGTTAGAATTTCTTTGCGATTCTTTTTGTCCTTGTACATACGCCCAAGTTATTACTTTAAAGTCACCTGAAATAATACATTTCTGTGTGCGTGGCCACCAAGTGGTTTAATCAGGGTCATTTGATTAAAAAAAAAATTAGAGGCTTTTTATTAATTTTTATATAATGTGTATTATTTACTTGGAAGGAGCTCTGGTAGCATAGTGCCTAAGGCACGTGACTGCTAACCAGAAGGCTGGCGGTTCAAACCCACCAGCCACTTCCTGGAAGGAAGGTTGGACAATCTACTTCCGTAGTGATACTGCCTTGGAAACCCAAGGAGGGGTCGCTATGAGTCGGGGCCGACTCAACAGCACATAACAGCAACAACTTCAGAGGTACAAAACAAGTTATAGTCAGAAATCCAGCTTCCATCCTATCTCCTGTACACTATACCCTCCCCCATAGTAACCAGTTTTAAAAGCTCTTACTTTTATTATAAGCAAATTACTAATTAAAAAAGAAAAAACACTGCCACTGAGTCGATTCCAACTCATACTGACCTTCATTGGGTTTCCAAGGTGGTAAATCTTTATGGAAGTAGACTGCCCGCCCCATCCTCCTTCCGCAGAGCAGCTGGCGGGTTTGAACTGCCAACCTTCTGGTTAGCAGTCAAATGCTTTAGGCACTGTGCCATCAGAGCTCCTTAAAATTATTAATTAAATATATTTATATCCTCCCTTTCATAAATAGTGAGCTCTGGTGGCACAGTGCCTAAGGCATCTGACTGCTAACCAGAAGGCTGGCAGTTCAAGCCCACCAGCCACTCCTTGGAACGACAATTAGGCAAGCTAATTGTGTAGAGATACCGCCTTGGAAACCCAAGGAGGGGTTGCTATGAGTCAGAAACGACTTGATAGCAGTGAGTTTTGTTTTGTTTTTTCCATGACTAACTGGTAAAACATTTTACACTCAAATATAGGACAGCACATTATACATACAGTATATTCTAGAGATCATTCCATAGCAGTAGATACATTCCTCATTCCCTTATGAAGCTGCATATACTCTATTTTATAGACACATCATAGTTTTAACTTGTCCTTCAAGGATGAATATTTGTTTTGTTTCCAGTCTTTTGATACTACAAACAGCAGTACAATAAATATTTATATGTATATATATATATTTATTTATAACAGTGTATTTCTTTAACCTTTTGATCTGTTATTTATCAACTAACATAAACATACCCTCTTTGAAGTTTTCAATTTACCATCACCTAGCACCAAGATCTTGATTTTTAACTACTATCCCACAAGACATTAGGGCTTTTTGGAGAAATAAAGTGTAGGGACAGAGAAGGTACAAGATGTGCCTAAACTGTCTTGTTATGCCAAAAAGTAAGAAAATACTGAAAAAAAAAAAAGGGGGTGGTGGTGGTGGTACTGGGAGTAGCATGGGATGGGAAGTATATTAAAAGGGCTATGAGAGAAAAAAGGACACAGGAGCCAGCTTGAAGTGGCTTCCATTGGCAATATCTGATCTGAACATCAATATAATGGCAAAAGTTACACATTAAATAACAAAAAGGAATCCATGTTGATATATAAATGAAGACAGGGTAGCACTGTAGAAAACTATCACTTTGCAATCATCATAGAAATTACTTTTTCAGTCAGGAATCATCAATTGATCCTAAATCTAGGGGGAGGGTTGATGAGCAAAATATCTGCATGGTTTTATTTATCCCTCACAAACTGCTTTTAGCTATTTAAAAAAAAAGCTAAGCTCACTGCCATAGAGTCAACTGCGACTCATAGAGACCTCCTATGGGCTTCCGAGGCGATAAATCTTTATGGAAGTAGATTGTCCAGTCTTCCTTCTGCAGAGTGGATGGTGGGTTTGAACCGCCAACTTTCTGATTAAACACTCAAATGCACTGCACCATCTTAGCTGTAATGGAAATATGAAAAAGTAACCAGATGACATTCTGTCCTGGTGATCAAAATGAACATCACCAATGGGGATGGACAGACATTATGAGCCTCTAAAAGTAATACTTTTGAGAAACATGAACCTTTATTTAACACAGAATTCTAGCGGGGGATGCACAGGGTGGAAGATAACTTGGATCTAGTAAGTGAACGTCAGACAACACAAAATTGATAAATGTTCTATAAAATAACTAGCTTTAGTCTTAAAAAATGCCAATATCATGAAAGACAAAGAAAGAAGAACTGTTCCAGATTAAAGAAACATGACAGCCACATGTAACAATGTGATCTCAGACTGGACCCTGTAGTGAAAAATAACTGGGATGACTAACAAAACTGGAATACAAATTGAAGATTAAAGTACTGTATCAATGTAAAAATTTCCCAAGTTTAACAAACTGTATGTTGTTGTTACATGACATCAAATCAATTCTGACTCATAGCAACCCTATGTAAGACAGAACAAAACACTGCCCAGGCCTGTGCCATCTTCACAGTCCCTGCTATACTTGAGTCCATTGTTGCAGCTACTGTGTCAATCCATCTTCTTAAAGGTCTTTCCCCCTTTTCACTGATCCTCCACTTTACCAAGCATGATATCCTTCCCAGGGACTAGTCCCTTCAGACAACATGACCAAAGTAAGTGAGATAAAGTCTGGCCATTCTCGCTTCTAAGGAACATTGCAGATGCATTCTTCCAGCACAGATTTGTTTGTTCTTCTGGCAGTCCATGGTATTTTCAGTATCCTTCACCAAACCACAATTCAAAGGCATCAATTCTTCCATCTTCCTTATTGGGTGTCCAGCTTTCACATGCATGTAAGGTGACTAAAAATATCATGGTTTAGGTTAGGGTATACCTTAGTCTTCAAAGTGGTACCTTTGCTTTTCAACACTTTCAAGAGGTCTTTTGCCACAGATTTGCCCAGTTCTATATGACATTCTGATTTCTTGATTGCTGCTTCCATGGGTGTTGACTGTGGATCCAAGTAAAATTAAATTCCTGACAACTTCACTCTTTTCTGTTTATCATGTTGCTTACTGGTCCAGTTATGAAGACTTTTGTTTTCTTTATGTTGAGGTGTAATTTTTGATCTTGCATCAGGAAATGCTTCAAGTCTTTCTCAGTTCAGCATATTGCAGGTTGTTAACGAGTCTTCCTTCAATCCTGATGCCTTGTTCTTCTTCATGTAATCTAGCTTCTCATGTTATTTACACAGTATATAGTTTGAGTAAGTGTGATAAAAGGATACAACCCCAATGCACACCCTTTCTAATTTTAAACCATATAGTATTTCCTTATTCTAACTGAACAACTGTCTCTTCTATCTGACATCAGCAATGATATCCCTCATTCCAAGTTATCTTCTGAATCTGGCTTGAATTTCCGGCAGTTCCCTGTCTACATACTGCTGCAACTGTTTTTTAATTATATTCAGCAAAATTTTACTTGTGTGTGTATTAATGATGTTGCTCAATTATTTCTGCATTCTGCTGGATCTCTGTTCTTTGGAATGGGCACAAATAAAAATCTCTTTAGTTGACTGGTCAGATAGCTCTCTCTCAAATTTCTTGGCACAGAAAAATTCTTCCCCCCATTAGGATCATCATCCTCCCCACAAACTCAATTGCGTATTACCAGGCCTCAAGCCCTGGGGTCTCTGGGTGGTATAAACAATTAAACACTCTGCTGCTAACCTACAGGTTGGTGGTTTGAATCCACCCAGAGTGCTTTGGAAGAAAAGTCCAGTGTTTACTTCTGAAAAACTGAAACCCTAGTAAGCACTGCACAATAGGCACACCTTAAGTTGGAATCAAATCAAAAGTAACTGGGCCCCAGCCCAGATCTACTAAACTCTGTAGGGCAGCTGCACTACAGATGATTATAAAGCTTGTAAAGGCTGTCCTTTGCTTTGGGTATAAAATGACTAAGATGTAACCACTACCTAACTCTGCTACTTCATCTTAAACTAATCTACATCACTATTCTGCCTACCTCCGTAGAGATACAGCCTCAAAAACCCAAGGAGGGGTTGCTTTGAGTCAGAATCGACTCAACAGCAGTGCACACACACATACACACACAGTCTGCCTATAGCCTCACTGCTTTCCTTCAACCCTTGTATGTGTTATACTCTTTCTCACTTCATAACCTTGGTATAAACAATTCTATTTGTAAGCTTGTTAATCAATGCCCCAAACTCTCCCCTAGTACTTCTACTCTACTCCTCCTTCATTTCTCAAGTTGTGTTTTCCTAGACCTAGTAAACATTCTTACCAATACCCACAGGATAAGGCACATTTCCTTTATAGCACTTAATAAACCTGTGGTGCAGTGAATCACTTGGTGTGGCTCTTCTAGCCATGGCCTTCGTGACTCCCACCAGATTACTGGGTGGATCTACACAAATATAAGATGTATGTGTCCCACCAAGGGGACTGGATAGCTTGTTAGTAATGTAAATAAGGTACATGGCACTCTTGTGGGGGTGGAACCATGGAAATAACGTGTATAGAACACTAATGTGGTCAGTTTTCTCATTCTGCTAGGCTTAAAATGAGCCCTCATAGAGGCAGAAAGGGGGATCTCACTGCTATCAAGAGAGAAAGCCGAGAGTGGAATATACCCTTGGACCCAAGATCCCTACACAGACAGTAGGTAGTGGCAGAAATAAGCCTTGGGCTACTGATGGTCATTCTTGCCCCTCCTTGTGAAGTTAGAGGACAGCAATTGAGCTGCCCCCATGCCCCTTCCGCAACACCACTCTTCACAAAATAGTTGATTAAACTCTTCCTATCACTCCAAGCAACAGGTTCCTCATTTATAAAATTGGGACCTTAACAGTACCTAGGGAGCTCTGGTGGCTAGTGCCTAAGGTATCTGACTGCTAACCAGAAGGCTGGCGGTTCAAATCCACCAGCCACTCCTCAGAAGAATGACTGGGCAATCTACTTCCATAGAGATACTGCCTCCAAAACCCAAGGAAGGGGTGCTATGAGTCGGATTTGACTTGACGGCAGTGAGTTTGGTTTTGGTTTAACAGTACCTACATTTCATAAGTACTAAAAGAAAATATAAAGAAAGCATTTAACACAGTGTCTGCACAAAATACATGCTTAATAGTTACTATTTCCTCTCTGCTTTTCAAGAGCTCTGGTGGCATTCGGCTGCTAACCAAAAGATTGGTTCAAATGTACCAGCTGCTCCATGGGAGAAAGGAGGCAGTCTACTTTTGTAAAAATTTACAGCCTTGGAAATCTTATGAAGCAGTTTTACTCCTTCCTATAGAGTGTTATGCTTCAGAATTGACTCAATGGCAGTGGGTTTTTTCTCTGTTTTACATGTAGAAGCACCATAAGCCTAAGTCTTCCAAACAAATATTCCTCCTGGCTCTTGATTTTTACTTTTCTTTTTTGGGGATTTTCTTCCTTAAAAGTCATCTGTTTTTATACTGGTTTTGGGAAATAATTAGAAGCTTTTTTCTTTTTTAAAGAAGCAGGAAATCTGGAAATATTGGATCCACTTTGCATGTGATCTGTATCAGAGTTCCGGCAAGATGGTAGACTAGGCAGAAAAGACTGCACAGACCCTCTTCAACAAAGAAAAGGGAAACCAATTAACACAGAAACAGAAGATAATCTTGGACCCCTGAGCCTTGAGGGGAGGATATAGAAGTGGACTAAACCCCAACTAGCAGAAGAATTTGCGTGAAAATACCAAAAAAGGAGACATATGGAGCTGTGGTCGGCAGCGATCCTGAGCGATCCTGACAGCACAGACAGCTTGGAGATTTCCAAGTAGTGGCAGGACATAAGAATTAACCTAAAAATCAGCCCTGCTAGCCAAGGACTGCACAGAGGACTGCTCTGGTGGCTGGGGAATAAACGGAAAAGGTAAAGAGAAAGGCAGGCTGAGCTGTGGACTTTTGCCATCCGGAGAGCGCCACCATTTTGAAGGTTTAAAAGCGACTTGACTATTTTGGATATTGAGAGAGACAGCACTCACAGATTCCTGGGGTTTAAGAACACGTTCTGCTTTCCAGCAAGCCCAAGGTCACTCCCGACCTGCAAGACTGAAAAGGTACCACATTCCTCTTGTTACTCTAATACCCCACACTCGCTTGGTGAACAGAGGTGTGGCCATTCCCAACTCCCACCTACCTTCTGGGCCCACAGGAACTCCATCACAGTCTGTGTGCTCATATGGAGCCTGGGTGCCCTGCCTTGTCCTCCACCCATTTTTTATTTCCTCTTTATTTTTTTCCTTCTCGCTTTCTTTTTTCTGGTGATTTGTCTGTTTTAAAACAACTATTATTATTAATACTTTTGTCTTTTTTACTATTATTTTTAATCTTCCCCTCTCAGGTCCTAGTTTTCAGCATTTTTTCTATTCCCTGTTCCTGGTTGAATTTTTTTTTTTAATACCACCCCCCCATTTCTCTCATGCTTAACCCCATTCCTTATTTTTCTTTTTGCATTTTTCCCATTTTTTTTTTCCCTTCATTATTCTCATTCTCTCCTTTTTTTCTCTTAGTGCCCTATCCCCAGATATTGCAGGTTTTCTTGTTTTTTCATCTTCTTTTTCCCTTTTTTCTTTTTTTTGGTTACTGTTCCTGATTACATGGTGTGTTTTTTGTCAATGCACTTTTAGTTTTTTGATGGTTATTCAACTGTAATTTGTGTCTAACTAAGTGGGAGACAGGGAGCTCTGGTAGCTTAGTGCCTAAGGCACTTCACTGCTAACCAGAAGGCTGGTGGTTCAAACCTACGAGCCATTCCTCGGAAGGAAGGTTGGGCAATCTATTTCCACAGTGATACTGCCTCGGAAACCCAAGGAGGGGTCGCTGTGAGTCGGGTCCAACTTGATGGCACATAACAACAACAACAACAAGTGGGAGACAACAACAGTCCCCATAAGAAACAACCACACCCACACCTCCTGCAACTTCACTTACTTAGCGAGAGCCACTACCTCCTTCTCTACCAATGGGCCAACAATAAAAAACCACCAAGAGCAGCCTGAATCACCCTTGTCTGCTCTTCACAAATGGTTAACAGAGAACCAAATAAAACACCACCACAATGCCTCGGAGACAACAGACCATCAGAGTCCACAAAAAGAAGCAGGATAAAGTGGTAGAAACAAGGGAGCAGGATACAGACCCAGAACACATCCCTGAGGAAGAAGCAGCATTGGAAATATCTGATGAAGAACTCAAAAGAATCATATTTAGGTATCTTCAAAGGATTCAGAGACCAAAGAAAACACAGAAAAAAACCTAGAAGAATTTTGGAAGAAAGTACAAGAACAAAATGACAAAATAAATGAAAAATTAGAAATGATTCTAAGTCTACAGACAGAAATACAGAAGATTAATATTAAATTGTCAGAAATAGATAACATACTGGAAGGGCAAAGGAGTAGAACTGATGCAACGGAAGACAGAATTAATGAGATTGAAGACAAATACCTGAACACTTCTTTGGAAAGGGATCAATCAGAAAAAACAAAATGAAGAAAGCCTAAGGTTCACGTGGGATATCAGCAAAAGGAATAACTTACATGTCATTGGAATTCCAGAACAGGAAGAGAAAAATAAAACCACTGAGAAAATTGTCTACGATTTGCTGGAGGAGAACTTCCCTGATATGATGAAAGAGGAGAATGTATCCGTTCAGGAAATCCAACGAACCCCAAACAGGATAGACCCCAAAAGAAAATCACCAAGACACATCATCATCAAACTCATCAAAACCAAAGCCAAAGACAGAATCCTGAAAGCAGCACGGGAAAAACAAAAAGTTACCTACAAAGGACAACCAGTAAGAATAAGCTCTGATTTCTCAGCAGAAACCATGCAAGCGAGA
>NW_006921995.1:1302370-1303416 GCF_000298275.1 Orycteropus afer afer | reverse complement strand
TGACAAAGGCCCAAAATCCATTAAATGGGGAAGAGAATGTTTAATAAATGGTACTGGCAAAACTGGAGATCCATTTGCAGAAAAATTAAACAAGAACTGTACCTCACACCATACGCAAAAACGAACTCCAGATGGATCAAAGACTTAAATGTGAAACCTAAAACTATACAGTTCCTCAAGGGAAATCTAGGGGCAAATTTAAGGGCCCCAATATATGTCATAGGAGCTCTGGTAGCATAGTGGCTAAGGCACTTGACTGCTAACCAGAAGGTTGGCGGTTGAAATCCACCAGCCACTCCTTGGAAGGAAGGTGGGGCAATGTACTTCCGTAGTGATACTGCCTAGGAAACCAAGGAGGGGTCGCTATGAGTTGGGGCCCACTCGACAGCACATAACAACAACAACAATAATATATGGCATAGATAGACTATCAAGCATAACTCAAAATGCACAAACAGAAGAGAAACCAGATGATTGGGACCTTCTAAAAATTAAATTTTTTGTGCCTCCAAAAACTTCTCCAAAAGAGTCAAAAGCGAACTTACAGATTGGGAAAAAATATTTGGTAATAGCACATCTGACAAGGGACTTAATGTCTAGAATTTATAGAAAACTCCAACACCTCAATAACAGAAAAAACAAACAATCCAATTAAAAAACGGGCAGAAGACATGAACAGACACATCACCAAGGAGGATATTCAAGCAGCCAACAAACATGAAGAAATGCTCACGATCATTAGCTATCAGAGATGCAAATCAAAACAACGAGATACCATCTTGCTCCAGCACTAGTAGCAAAGTTCAACAAGACAGAAAATAACACATGCTGGTGAGGTTGCGGAGAGATTGGGACTCTCATACACTGCTGGTGGAACTGTAAAATGGTACAACCATTGTGGAAAGCAGTATGGCGATTCTTTCAAAAGTTGGAATTAGAAATACCATTTGACCCAGTCATTCTGTTACCAGGTATATATCCTAAAGAAGTGAGAGCCATTACAAGAACAGATATATGCACACCCATGTTCATCCCAGCACTATTTA